>NC_134354.1:62895126-63232733 GCF_048569485.1 Anomaloglossus baeobatrachus
AAATTAGAAAACTGTATAAAAATTGTTGTTTTTAATTTAAAAGCCTTATTGAGGACTATAATTTTTTTTAAATTATGGGAATAAGAACTATCCGGTAGGTATCGTGTGTCCCCAAAAATAAGACAATTTCTAATATTTTTTTTGCCCCGAAAAATGGACTAAGGCTTATTTTTGGGGTAAGGCTTATTTTTGGAGAAACGCTAGTTGGGATTAAATTTCAGAGGTTTTTTTTTAAAAGTCACTGGTTGTAGTAAATCTGAACTTTTGGAAGTTTGATTTGAGTGACTCTTGAATTCATATGGGCCAGAAATAGGTAAAAAAAACCCTATAAAAACATATTCATTTACCCTTTCATCTATCCCTAGCTCTGAAGCTCCATACCGCTGGCTTTCTAAGGCAGCCATCCTACACTGTCTTAAGTCTCCTCTTTATGCCGGTGACACCCTCCAAGAGAAACATATTTACCATACACTGGATATCTGCGTCGCTCCCAAGTCCTCCTGCGATCCACAGCGGGCACTCCCAGCAGGTCCTTGTGTGCTTCGCAGTGGTCTTCCCTTTCTTCTGGCTGACATTCACACAAACACACACATCAGATCGCAGTAACATCACACACACACATACACATCTGGTAATACTGTACTGCTCTGGGGACCTGGGACGCTGTGGAACACGACGACCTGTGAGTGAAATGCATCGAGGACCTGTGGTGGAGCGCATCAATACATTCCACCGCAGGTCCTTGATGTGTTCCACCACAAGTCCTCATGTTCCAGTGTTCCGTTCGGGGTCTGGTGAATATGACTGCCGCGACTGTCTTCGCTCTTTTTGGGGGTGTCTGCTATCTTTAATGAAGTGTCCTGCAGTATTCTTTAACATTTTTAGCTACATGGACACTTCATCATTGAACTGCAATTATGGCTTTTTTGGGGGTAGAGCTTATATTTAAGCCTTACTCCGAAAAGGCCAAAAATTCCTGCTAGGACTTAGTTTCAGAGTAGGGCTTATTTTCGCGGAAACACATTATTTGCCTGCCTATTCTGCCCAATGCCAATCTCTGCCGACACAGAGCAAGCTACGTCATGTTGACACAAGCAGCGGGCTTTCTTTTGCTCCTCTCTATTGATGGCGTGACTGATGATGTCATGCTGAATGTCTGCCAGTTTCATGCTGCCTAAATAAAAGGAACTGGCTATCAATCAACATCATAGTATCATAGTTTTTAAGGTTGAAGGGAGGCTCTAAGTCCATCTAGTTCAACCCGTAGCCTAACATGTTGATCCAGAGGAAGGCAAAAAAAACCCCAATGTGGCAAACAAGTTCCAATGGGGAAAAAATTTCCTTCCTGACTCCACATCAGGCAATCAGACTAGTTCCCTGGATCAATACATGATACATGATACATGATATCAGCAGTCATGCCCCATTGAAAAAGAAGCCCAGAAGAGGAAGAGCTGTTCTGTTTACATGCAACAACTGAATTGCCATCAGGATCGCTCTGTTCCGGCACCGGGTAGAAGGGACAGGATGTTTGGAATTACCTGTCTGTTAGTTTATAGGCTCAGAGTAATACATTAATATAGTCCTGGAAAACCCCTTTAAGTATTTTTGACAAAAACAAGGTTCTCCAAAGAGAACTCAAACACAGTAGGGTTCTCAAAATATTAAAAAAAAAAAGAAAACAAAACAGAAACAACAGATTAATATCCAGCTCCACATTTCCTAATTCTAGTTATTTTGGGCGATGTTCTTATTCTAGAAAAAAATAAAAATCAATAGTTTTTCAGTAGGAGACACGGGAAGCCCACAGTGTGAAACAAGAAGCAGAGAGTGAGGTCAATACTAAAAAATCCCAGCATGCAGCAACAGATATTTTTTTTTTTTTAAAAAAAGAACACCGTGTTATTACCTAATTTTGTACGGTAGATGCAAAGAAATATATGTAAAAAAAAAATAAATTCCTGATCCTGTCACCAAAAATAGCAAATAAGGAAGATGGACATTCAATTCAGGTTTGGGAGAGAAATACAATTTGGAACAGGAGATAAAAAAAATTGCTAGATGGTGAGTAAGGTGTAGACAGAAATCTTAGCAGTCTGCAAAATAATAAGCTCATAGTCAAGGATGGTCGAAGATGTAAAAATGGCTAAATCTCAGTGTTACAAATGTGAGACTATACCTTTAACTTACAACGGATCTTAAGCCAAAAAACTATAGAATTCTAATAGTATCGGCAAAATATTTCTACAAAGAGATCAATCCAAAAATTTTCTTGTAGATGGTTTGTTCGATGTTCTGTGAGTGTTTGCTTTTGAATTAATTGGGACTTTTTGACTTTCTGTTTAATAATAGTAAATGGAAGAAGGTATATAAAAAAAGAAAAAGCAAAAAGGTACCAAGACACTTGCTTTTGTTTGCTACTGGGAATATGACGGGTTAAAAGTTTTGTCTGTGACAGTGAAATTGAGGCCAGCTGTAGGTCATATTCACGTCCCAGTCACAGGAAAATGAACCTGTGAGACAGAACCTAATTATCTGCTAAACCAAAAGCCAGTCTCAGTTCAATAACTTACGACAGAGCTGGCAGACAGATATAGTGTTGCCATGGAAACACCAAAAAAAAACCTTTCGACTGCAGACAGGAACAAGGAGGGAAACGAGACTATAACCCTAAGTGTGCCGGCACTGTTTCATTGTCCTCAAATGACAACACTCCCGCACCCATCTTCCAAAATGTTTTGATTCCAAAAATATATCGTAGATCGCTGTATTGTTACTGCAACAAATGTAACCTTTTCTTACAGCAAAAATACGGATTCTTGAGCACGAGCCTACACAAATCATGAGGTTGCGGAATCAGTAGCGATGTAGATAATGGATGTCGTACATTTTGCATTCATAAGCGGTTTTATTTTGTTTGTTACTGCCCAATGCACCGGTTTCGTTTGCTGATGTTAATATGTTGCATCTTGAAAAATGGAGTCAACGTTTCTTTTTTTTACATTTTTTATGTAATTTATTTCTGCTTTACTTTACAAAGAAAAACCCTTCCCAATCCTCGTCCAAGACAAAGAATTATCATGGTGATAAAAGGCATGAGTAGCAAAAAAAAAAAGCAAAATCAGGAAAAATAATGTTTAACAAAAGTAGTCTTCAAGGTCAGTAAGCACAAATCTTTATCTTTTCAATTCAATGTACATTGTAAATTGGATAATTATGGATATGCTTAAAGGGGTTGTCCACTACTCAGACAACCACTTCTCAATCCGTATGTTTGCCACCAGTAAAATAATAATATTTATACTCTCTCTTGGTGCTATCGCTGTTCAACTGGTGTCACGTGTTGGCACTTGCTCTCCAAGGTATCACATGACTTAATAATGCCCAATTATCACTGGCTTCAGTCTCCTTGCCTTCAGATGTATCAAACATCAAGAGGAAGTGAGTGGTCAGCCACAGCTCTAACTTCCTCTTCATGTTCGATTTGTCCAAAGACAAGGACAGTGAAGCCACTGCTGGAATGTGTGCCAGATCCAAAAGTGAGAATACGTATTGTTATTTTACTGGGGACAAACAGTCTGATTGAGAGAAGGTTGTCCGAGATGTGGACAACACTTTTAAAGTTGTCCAAATCGGTTGCAGAGATGGCCAGAGATTATCTGTACTTTGTGGTGGAGCCCACATTGCAACTTGAAATCAATCATGATCAACAAACACTTTTTGTCCCAACCCTTCACTCTTTAAACACAATCTGTCATCAAGATATCACACCGCAAATTACTTACACTGATGGTCAAAAGGGTAACAATGTTTTGAAGTTTTAACTTGCAGGCTCCATATCTCACCATCTACTACAGCTTTGAAAGTGAGACTACCTTCATTTTTTAGACCACCATCTTGGCTATCTCATACATAAATTTGAGTTGCTAGTATTTAGTATATGATTAGTTATGCAGATTCTTGTAATATCACTATTACTGTTTTGCTCCTAAAAATGTAAATTAAATTTTTTATTAGTTTTTGTAATTTTTATTAATTTTTTTTAGTAATTTTTGTTAGTATTTTGTAAATCTAGTTTTAGCTTTCAACACTGCCTGAATCCTTCTCGGCATGCTCTCAATCAGATTCAAGGATGTCTTGACCGAAATCTGATCCCAAGTCTCTTCTACGCATTCCCAATGTTTGTGTATACTGGTCGGCTTACTTGAGTATGTATACAGCTTTTTCTTCAACTCTACCTACAAGTGTTCAATTGAGTTGAGGTCTGGGGGCTGTGGAGGCCAATCTAGCACCTCCGCTTCATTGTCAAAGAACTATTTCTTTGTCAACATTGATGTGTGCTTCAGGTCGTTATCCTACTGTAACACTATGAAGTAATTTACATAACTATAGTAATTAAGCGTACGAAGTAAATAATTTTGTAGGGTACGTACATATGCCTTAGGATTTAGACCACCATCAATCCTGGTCAAGTATCCAACACCTTTGGCTGTGGAAACAACCCCACATCATCAGGCTTCCTCCACCGAACTTGACAGTTCCTTAAAGCTCTCAATTCGATAGCTGTTTTTACCTTGTTACTTCCATACTCATTTGCACCCATCAGATTCTAGGCTATTGCTTTCATCTCATCTCTCTAAACCACCTGTTTAAAATCTTCTATTGTTGAGTTTTCATACTTTTTTGCAAACTCAAGCCGATGCTTCTTACAATGATATTGAAGTTGAGGTTTCTTCACCTTTTTTCAGGCCCCCATTCCAGACTTGTGTAAAGTGCATTGCTCAGCGCTTGCATGGACGCCTGTGATCTCATAATACGAAGCATACGAGCCACCTCCACTGCCATGTTTGCCGCTCCAGAATTGATAGACCTTGTGAACAGCCAACTTGTTAACTCTGATATTTTCCCTGGATATTTACCTCTTGGCTTTTGAATGGATGGACGGACTTCATTTCATATTTCTTCAACTGTCATAGCCTCACATGATGCAGTTTGGCAATTTTCTTGGCCGAGAAACGGCTATCGATGAGCTGGATAATGCTGTTTTTCTTTTGTTGGGAAATCTTCTTCATGGCTGCTCCTCTATTCGAACAAGTGAGCTTTCGCTTGTGTATCAACCCTATGAACCACTGAGCTATTAGGAAATGTGAGAACAAGTTGTACTTTGTAGTATACAGGAAGAAAAATATTTTTGAAACACCAGAAGTACAACAGTAACAAGGAATTGAAAATGAGCTGCATAACGAATCATATGCTAAGCCATTACAAGTCAAATATATGTATAAGATAGCCAAGATGATTGTCTATAAAATGAAGGTAGTCTCACACTGAAAGCTGTAGTGGAGGGTACAATATGGAGCCTGAAATTCAAAAGTTAACATTGTTTCCCTTTTGCTCATCAGTGTACTATATATGTACATTTACATCCTTCAAACACAAGCTTAGCAATACCCTTACATGGCCAGGTCATTCCTACATTACTGAGAAATCAGTGTTTGAATTTATATGCAAATGAGGATGAAGAACTATTTGCAGATCTGAAGCCTGTCACCCCAGCTCAATTCCCCAACCAGCATTGATTTTCTTGATTGACTGATAGCATCTATGCTGTATGACGTCAGGCCAAGGAGCCAAGAGTTATGTAAAGGTAGGTGGCACTGGGTGGAGAATAGAGCTGGAGTGACAGAGGCTTCAGAACTACCAAGGCCCTTCAGACTACATATCAATTCAAATGCTGATTTCTCAGTAAAAGAGTAACAATAATGTAAAGGTATTTGGCACAAACACCTCCTTTAGATCACTGATCTGTTGTCTGCGGTGTATAGGCTCCATCTATATTGGAACGATCTTTATCCTCCAACATATACTCAAAAATCTTTTCTATATCCTAAAACTTTCTTTTTTTTTCATTTAGCTCCTCAACCAAAGAATCTTAACCATGGCTGTCTGAAACATTTTTTTTTCTCTTTGAATTACAAGAAGTCAAAAGTCCCATGCTGCTTTATCCTTTTTCTTCATAACTGAAGACATGTGGATGTACTCTTCACGAAAGTGTTATCAACCTCAGGAGGTGAAGATTAATAACTGAAAAACGCTATGACTTTTGTCTTGCCACCTTCACAGACAAATATGTGAATTACCCAAGACAGTGTAAGTGGGGTCACTTCAGTTTACTAGAAGAGCACGAAATGATTACCACAAGACATATCCCTGACCTCTCAATGACAGATTTGATAGATACTGAAGGCTTTACACGACTAAAAGACACAAGTGGAAGATTATAATGTTCTAAGGACATTGAAGATTAAAAGAAGAGAAAACCACCAGACTTTTACCTAGGAACACCCTTGTCTTCATGCTCAAGATTGCAGATAAACATCCTGGCATTAAGAGAATACTTTAAAATGTCTCCAAAAATTATACCCCATTCTCTAGCTTCCAACCTTCATAGGTGTACGTCATGTGGATTCACCTTCTGGCTTGTTTCATCTTACCACAATGATATGATATCCACAATAAATGTTATGTGACCTTAGAGGCCACAGGGAAATTTTGCCTATAGTAATGTAGCATCTTGTGACATCAATTGCTTAAAGGGGTTGTATCAAGTTTGGAAGTTATCCAGTAGATAGGGGATAACTTTCTGATGGCTACAGGTCTAATCACTGGGCTCCCACTGATTCTGATAATTGGGGCACTGAACAGACACATGCTAATGGAATGGTCTTGGATGATGGGCACCTCTACTTTATTCATTCTCTATGGGCCCAATGGAGAAAGCTTATTGCTGTGTTCGGATGGTTCCTTTAATGACCACTGCGCCATTCACATGTGGCTCTTCATTGGGCTTGATGGGATTCCCAATGATCAGTAAATTATCACCTATCTTTTGGGGAGTGGATAACTTCCAAACTTGATACAAAAACCCCTTAAAGTTATGTCATTATGGGAGAGTGCTGATGTTTCAGTTGCAGTGTCTCCCCCCGTTCACTAGAGGGGTGTCTGCTCAGTTTGGAAGAAGAGAGTGGGAAAAAGCAGGTAGTGCAGAGAACAAGCATGAAAGATCTTGAGGTGCTGTGGCTGGCTTTCCCTGCGCTGGTCTATGATACCTGGACTGATAGAGACTGCCTGCTGAGTACTGGGTGAACAGAGACAACTCAGCTATGTGTCGGCGTTCAGAGACTGTTGCCAGAGAGAGATAACTGTAACCAGAGCAATGTTCCCAGTAACACTGGCCTGCCACCTGACTGCTGTTCCATTCCAGAGGTGATCTTTGCCGGTGAGTGTCAGTCGCTTATGAACTCTCTGTGGTGCTGAAACCTGCCAGGACTTTTCTGGACCCAATAACCCTGGACCAATTTTTCGGCACTGTAAGTCCTGAGCTTAGGCCCCGTGAATATTTTCTTCTATTTTTGCAGGAATTGTGTACACACACAGTAGTTTGGCGCCAAACCGGTTGAGATATGCTGCATTCAGTTAAGCAGGACTGAACTTGACCTACTGCAGCATTGCTGTAAACAAAGTGTTTGACCCTGAGTTGCCTGTTAATGTGTACAAGTGAGAAGGGGAGAGGGGGAATAGTGTTATCGTTAAGGTTGTTAATCATTGTGCTGGTCCAGAGACAGATCCTGATGTGCACTCAGTCATTTACACTTCTTACTAGTTTAGAGGTTTTGTGCTAGCATTGTTTAGGTTTCCTCGCAGGTAAATTATTTCCAGTAGTGCCTAAGACATTGGAAAATGTTGCTGGACATTGATCCTGGCTTTCTAAGCCTGATGTATGTATATTTGTTTGTGGTAAATTCTAACCTTTATTCCATGTTGCTTTGTCCCCACCCTAATCATTTATAAAGAAAAAGAGTCCACACTCAGTCATTGTCTGGTGTCATTCCTCATCTGCGACCCGCTCTATCCTAGGAGTAACCCCTCGTGTCCACAATTACAGACAGCACATCCTTATACCAGTGTTATATCCAATATTGTCTAGAATATTAACACTTCCGCAGTACTGCCTATTACTGGTCACCTTTGCTGTACTGTCTGTTATATTACTAGAGATGAGCGGACCTGATGAAGTTCAGGTTCGTAGGGTTCAGATGGACTTTAGATAAAGTTCAGTTTGGGCAGTTCAGCTGTTTGCCCACATACAGCCAGCCATGAATAGAGCATTTCTGGGGGAGGGAAGATGGGTTTTTTTTTTGTACACTACATCTGATAACGTTGATTTTACCCCAGTGCGAGCCATTCAGACACTGCAAGCTGGTTGCACTGGGTTGAGCACCAAGCGTACCTAAGCATGAGTGCTTTGCATATGTATAGCACCCAAATCAAACACTGATTTTTTTTTTTGTAAAGTCCATGTTCGGTATGAACCTCAAACTTTACAGTTCGAGTATGCTGATCTCTAGTCATCGCTACTAGTTACTTCTGCAGAATTGTTCATAGCTTTAATATTAGTCACTTGTGCAGTGCTGTGTTTTATATTAGTACTAGTCACTCTTTTACAACTTTCTATAACAGTCACTCCTATAGTAGTCTATCACTAGCAGTACTATTATTAATACTACCTACTGCTGTATTGTCTATTTCTTACTAATCCTGACTGCAGCATTAATACTAAAGCGGGCTTTACATCAGCTAGCGATGTCGAGCGCGATAGCACCCGCCCCCGTCGTACGTGCGATATTGTGTGATCGCTGCCGTAGCGAACATTATCGCTATGGCAGCGTCACACGCACATACCTGCTCTGCGACGTCGCTCTGGCCGGCGAACCGCCTCCTTTCTAAGGGGGCGGTTCGTTCAGCGTCACAGCGACGTCACACGGCAGGCGTCCAATAGAAGCGGAGGGGCGGAGATGAGCGGGACGTAACATCGCGCCCACCTCCTTCCTTCCGCATTGCCGATGGAGGCAGGTAGGAGATGTTCGTCGCTCCTGCGGTGTCACACACAGAGCGATGTGTGGTGCCGCAGGAACGAGGAACAACATCGCTAATAAGCAGAGAACGATTTTTTGTTTCAGGACGACCTCTCCGCGGCAAACGATTTTGACCGCTTTAGCGATCATTTAAGGTTGCTCATAAGTGTTACACACTGCGATCTCGTTAATGACGCTGGATGTGCGTCACAAACACCGTGACCTCGACGATAATTCATTAACAATATCGTAGCGTGTAAAGCCCGCTTAACTATTCGATTAATGTCTAAAATATGAATACTAGTCACTTCTTCCATACTGTCTGTACTAATAATTCCCATAATATTAATGTAAGTTTCTCCTTTAGGGAATGTAACATGTTAATGAAAGTGAAGGCACCACCTTGCCGCTGATTTAAGCTGCTGCGCTGAGGATATTGATTAAGCTGCCTTTGTGTCTAAGTGCAGGGAGAAGGAAAAGCGCTTCTGGCAGCCAAAGACTCAACATTAAAGAAATACATTCTGAACGGAGCAAAATGGAATCCAGCATTTAATTACATGAATAATAAAACTGCAATATAAATGATAAGAGAATAAAGAGAGGCATAACTCACCTGGAGGAGAGCGAAACAACGCAAAGCAGCAAATACAAAATGTCACCCTACGGAATCAGTTACCTGGGCTTAATGGATCAACGCTTTATAAAAGGCAGTATATAGACAGCGAGGCTGATGCATCAAAACAGGCCTTTTACAATGTACTGTATATCCAAGTCTTGTTGCTAGATCCACAGAAGTAAGATTCGCCATAATACTCATGTGCCTACTATTTAAGTTCCAAAAAAGATGAAACAAAATCAGTAGTACAAATAGGCTGTGCTGATCGAAGATGACTTCTTGCAACGCAGCCTATTTTTAACTTTAGCTTTAAATCTTTTTTGCACTATTTACCTGGGGACCTTCCTGGCCACGAGGCAGCAGGAGGTGAAACCTGTTAAAGGGTTACCCTACCATCCCCTAAATGAGCAATACCTTATCTTTTTGCCTCTTTATATAGGGTCACCCTATTGTGTGCATTTTCCCCACAGCGGTTATACTAGTATTTACCGTAATTTGGCACATTTTCCTACTGGCTTGACTGGCACTACATTTTATTCCGCTAGGCCCCTCATGGGCAATTTGTGCAATTGTTTGGTGAAATAAGAAGCAAAATAACAGAATGCAGTAGGCCCCTGACATAAGTCTCATGCGACACCAGGCCGGTGGCTCTCCCACAGATGAGGATTAATGATCAGTGCGGTGCTCGTCACTGCTCGACACTCGATCGAGCATCGGGGTGCTCAGGTACGCTCGGTGCTCAGCTGAGTATCTCGGGTACTTGGTTGTATCGTTCATGAAACACCTAAAGCAAATAGCTGGCTGCCAGCAGTGAATGTTGGGAGCCGAAACCCCAGCGAAAGCTACTTACAATTTCTGAATGGCTTTCACTGTGGGTAAAAGCAACATGTTCGGATGTATTGTGTAAAAAAAAAAAAATCCACCCTCCACTGGAAATGCTCTGTTTATGGCTGGCTGTATGTGGTCGGAGATCTGAACTGCCCAATAATTGACTTGCATTATTTTCGTTACTCAAGTTGAGCTTGTCAGAGCATTCAACCTGCTCGACTCAAGTAAAGAGCACTCAATCATCGTACAGTTCGCTCATCATTGATGAGAACCCCTTAACATCTCTCTTACAAAAGTCAAGTTTCTTAATGAGGCAGATAAAGTTTCCCATTTTACATAACCCTCCGCCATCTTTGTTGACTTTGAACCTGGTCCTTCTTCCTTGGTGTGCTAGGCTTCCCTGGAAAGCAGCACCCTGCTTTTATCCCCTCAAGTGCATAGTTATTCTATGCAGGATCTGTGAACCTACCTCTTCTCAATGGCCTCCCTCAGATCTCTGTCAGGTGTTGTCGTAGAGCTGCTGAGTATAAATATCAATGCTCCTGACACTGCATTTAGTGGTTCCAGGAAAAGCAGGTGACATTCCTCATCTTATCAGAAGTGAGTTCCTCCAGTTAGTTATGTGCTGGCAGTATACTGTATTTTAGAACCTAACCACTGAACCATGAGGTTATTTCATGGAGTGGGTTGGACAAACATGATTCTAAATCTACAACAGCGGTACCCACAGAATTTGCCAGACTCACTTGATTTCTGAATTATCAATAGTAGTTCCTTCTGTTGACCATTCAGTATGGTGAGTTAACATTTTTAGAGCCCAGGAAATGGTAGTAGAACAGCAAAGTATTAGCCCCTAACCACAACATCATCAGAGTTGATGCTCCTTGGTTTTTAGATGTGAGCAGAACACATGGTCACTGAAGCCAATTTTCAGATAGATGGTTTCCTTTGTGAAAATAGCCCAATGGGCTAGTACAGTGCTTTGATAAGCACATATGATGAAAAAAAAAAAAATCAATATATATATATATATATATATATACATATATATATATATATTTATATATATAAAAAGATGGTCATCTAAAAATAGCACAGATCACAAATCTGGGATGACTGCCTGTGGGGTTGTATTCAAGGGTTAGTGCCCAATAGGAGAATGAGAACTTGCTATAGTCTGGAGAATGTATGCTGCCCCCATGGAAGCAGCCAAGCTGCTCGGATCTGGGTTTGCTATGGCTCAAGGGTCTCCAGACCCGTGGGTCGTGTGGTAACTCAAATGAAGGGGGAACATGTACAAGGGAGTTTAGATATAGTTTGTGATGCTACCCGTGGTGTACGGTAATTTGGGAGTACCGCCGCTGCCGTTGGGAGTACCCGGGGTGATGAAGTGGGGCAGCCAGGTGTCGTAGCCCCCAACGGGTATGGTAGATGCCCTGGGACTCTGTGTGGGATGCAGGGGTCACTCTCCTACTCACTCAGTCAATAAGCAGACGCTGACAACCGGGTAAACCAACTCTCTGGGTGCCGCTACCTCTGAGGAGAGCTCGTCCGGGTCCCATCCCCTATAGTGTTGCCTGATGATCCGTGACCTGCCTCCTGGCACAAAGTTTAACTTCAACGTGGTGGCCCAGTAGTATGGAAGTTGCCGGGCCCCGCTCCCCACTGTAGCTAAATGTGGGAGCTTATCTCAGGGCTCACTTTTAAGATTTTCTGGACTGTTTTGTATTGGAAAGTCCTCTCCCCTTCATTGCGCTAATGCCCCAATTCTGGAGCGGGTGGGAACAGATCATAAAGGCTCCGTTCTCCTCAGGTGAATTGTCGGTTGCCTGAAGCTACTCCCCAACCTAGGGTCCGTATACACCGCCGTGCCTTCGGTCCCAGACCGGTGACAATGCTAGGCTTCCGGCTGTCATCCTCGACAGGTCCAGGCACCTTGCCACAATCACCTGCGACCGGGGGTCCGACTCCTGTAGGTCCAGACCACCGTTTGCAATCTAGTCAGTTTCTCTTGGGAGCCACCGCTCCCAACCTCCTCTCACTCTCTCTACTCTCTTCACTCACTCTCTGACTACACACCTCACCTTCCCTCCCTGACCCCCCCAGATGGGCGACTCTATTCCACTCAAGCCGTCCACTGATGTGCCTGGAGGGTGTGGTGCAGGGTGTATCTAGGATTTGATATGCTGTTGGAGGCAACACTGTCAGATAGGGACCCAGAACCATGAGCGACTTGGAATATTGCACGGGAGGATAGGTTGTGCAGTACCCTGTGACGACTTGATAGTCCAGGGGCGTCACAAATGCAGCTATAGATCAATAGATCATCGGACTTTTAATCTGAGAGCCCATGGTACACATCAGGGCATGACAATCCTAAAGCCAGCTTTACACCTTACAATTAGGTATGCGATCTCGTATGCGATGTGACACGCCCAGGTCGCATATGCGATTGAATGAGATTGCACATAGGTCGTTCATTTGCTGTCACACGTGCGTTAGTAGCCTATGTTAAATTGATCAATTTTGTGTGCGATCCTTTAGATCATGTGTTCTGTGACGTATGCATTGGACACCCTTTTTTTTTTTATTTACTGACTTGCCAAGCGTGTGTAATGTGTAGGGATGCGTTTTTACTATGTCATCTGCCATTCAGCTCTGCTACATGGCCGCTGACAGCAGCCACAGACAGCCATGTAGCAGAGCTGAATGGCAGATGACAGCAGACACAGACAGAGACGCACTGTCAGAATGAACTCAGGTGAACTTCACCCGACTTCATTGTCATGCTGCGGCTCTGTCTGTGCCGCGTCCTGATTAGCGGTCACCCGTGAAGGACTCACCGGTGACCGCTAATCCCCTAAGTGACTGAAGTTAGCAGCCCTCTCTCATATACTCACCAATCCCCGATCCCCGGCGCTGCACGGCATTCACACTGCTCCGGCGGCTTTTACTGTTTTGAAAAAGCCGGCTGCCCATTAAACAATTTCATATTCCCTGCTTTCCCCGCCCACCGGCGCCTATGATTGGTTGCAGTGATACACGCCCCCACGCTGAGTGACAGGTGTCACACTGCACCCAATCACAGCAGCCGGTGGGCGTGTCTATACTGTGTAGTGAAATAAATAATTAAATAATTAAAAAAAATGGCGTGCGGTCCCCCCAATTTTAAAACCAGCCAGATAAAGCCATACGGCTGAAGGCTGGTATTCTCAGGATGGGGAGCTCCACGTTATGGGGAGCCCCCCAGCCTAACAATATCAGCCAACAGCCGCCCAGAATTGCCGCATACATTTATTATATGCGACAGTTCTGGGGCTGTACCCGGCTCTTCCCGATTTGCCCTGGTGCATTGGCAAATCGGGGTAATAAGGAGTTATTGGCAGCCCATAGCTGCCAATAAGTCCTAGATTAATCATGTCAGGCGTCTATGAGACACCCTCCATGATTAATCTGTAAATTACAGTAAATAAACACACACACCCGAAAAATCCTTTATTAGAAATAAAAAACACAAACATATACCCTGGTTCACCACTTTAATCAGCCCCAAAAAGCCCTCCTTGTCCGGCGTACTCCAGGATGGTCCAGCGTCGCGTCCAGCGCTGCTGCATGGAGGTGACCGGAGCTGCAGAAGACACAGCCGCTCCGGTCACCTCCACGCAGGTAATGAAGACAGCCGCGCGATCAGCTGAGCTGTCACTGAGGTTACCCGCTGTCACTGGATCCAGCGGTGGATGCAGCGGTGGCCGCGGGTAAGCTCAGTGACCGCTCAGCTGATCGCGCTACTCACCGCTGCTCCTCTCACCTCCACGCAGCAACTGAGGTGAGTAGCGCGATCAGCTGAGCTGTCACTGAGGTTACCCGCGGCCACCGCTGGATCCAGTGACAGCGGGTAACCTCAGTGACAGCAGCTGATCGCGCGGCTGTCTTCATTAGCTGCGTGGAGGTGACCGGAGCGGCTGTGTCTGCTGCAGCTCCGGTCACCTCCATGCAGCAGCACTGGATGCGACGCTGGACCATCCTGGATTACGCCGGACAAGGAGGGCTTTTTGGGGCTGATTAAAGTGGTGAACCAGGGTATATGTTTGTGTTTTTTATTTCTAATAAAGGATTTTTCGGGTGTGTGTGTTTATTTACTGTCACTTACAGATTAATCATGGAGGGTGTCTCATAGACGCCTGACATGATTAATCTAGGACTTATTGGCAGCTATGGGCTGCCAATAACTCCTTATTACCCCGATTTGCCAACGCACCAGGGCAAATCGGGAAGAGCCGGGTACAGCCCCAGAACTGCCGCATATAATGTATGCGGCAATTCTGGGCGGCTGTTGGCTGATATTGTTAGGCTGGGGGGCTCCCCATAACGTGGAGCTCCCCATC
The DNA here is from genome assembly GCF_048569485.1 of Anomaloglossus baeobatrachus. NCBI lineage: Eukaryota > Metazoa > Chordata > Amphibia > Anura > Aromobatidae > Anomaloglossus > Anomaloglossus baeobatrachus. Next base: position 62,909,871 of record NC_134354.1, read on the forward strand.
CTGAGAATACCAGCCTTCAGCCGTATGGCTTTATCTGGCTGGTTTTAAAATTGGGGGGGACCGCACGCCGTTTTTTTTAATTATTTAATTATTTATTTCACTGCACAGAATAGACACGCCCACCGGCTGCTGTGATTGGGTGCAGTGTGACACCTGTCACTCAGCGTGGGGGGTGTGTCTCACTGTAACCAATCATAGGCGCCGGTGGGCGGGTAAAGCAGGGAATACGAGATTGTTTAATGGGCGGCCGGCTTTTTCAAAACAGTAAAAGCCGCCGGAGCAGTGTGAATGCCGTGCAGAGCCGGGGATCGGTGAGTATATGAGAGAGGGGGAGAGAGGGATAGACTGACATGGACAGAGAGAGAGGGACAGAGATAGTGACCGACTGACAGAGATTAGTGAATGACAGACATTGTGAGGCGCTTCAGAACGCAGCTTTTCAGCTGCGCTCTGAAGCGGACCTTTTTTAAGCTGCGGTGCAGAGCGCACACCTGCGCACATAGCCTCAGACATCAAAATCGTATGAGGGATGTCACACGTTACAATTCACTAGGTTCATACAACAAAACGCTCAATGTATGAGGAATAAACGACGTGTATGCGATCACCGTATTTTCGGTCAATCTTGATCACACGTAGGTTTCACACGCAAATACGTCACGAACGATGCAGGATGTACGTCACTTACAACTTGACCCCGACGACGGATTGAAAGATTTATTGAAGCGTGTAAAGCAGGCATAACAGTGGATAATATACTCACTGTCAGGATTCAGCTCTGCTTGCTGGTTCCAGGAATCATCACCTGGCCACTTCACACATATGCGATTTTCATAAGACACGCCCGCATCGGGGCCTGGGGGCACTCGTTACCGGGCCGCGGTTCTGTTCTGGGATGTCACGGTGGCTGAGCCCGGTTCCTTGACCCCGGCGGTGTCATTAATAAAGATGATGGGGGATTATTTGCAAAGGATTTTACATCAACCTCCGGTTTACTAGTTGAGCGCATTGGTTTCTCCTCTAGTCTAGGGACCAGAGCCCCGATGTGGTCAAGTCACTCCACTCAAGTATGCCGTTTGTGGAACGGGACCACGGGTGTATGGTGCAATTCCCATGGCCCTAGGACCCCTTCTTTCCCACGATCCTGAGTCAAGTTGATCCAGCCCTCGTCCCCAGGACCGCTCTCCTCCGCGTCCTCTTCTAATTGACTCACTTTCCAAAGTGTGTTCCCACCAACTAGACTCCACCCCCAGGCTGGCTTCGGAATGTGCGTACTAATGGCGACATCAAAAGTGCAACTTGCCCTAACCATGGTCTAGTGGAGTGTTGCTAAATGAGAGTGTCTGTGTTTGTGTGTATACCAGTTTGTTTCTTACCCGGAAATGGGATACTACACCTCTGGCTGAGGTGCAATACCACTGTGGCGACTGGTACCTCAGGGGCGCCACACATACATACGGTCATGTGACAACTGCCTTTTCTTCCTACTCTTTCCAGTTTTTCACTGAACATTGAGAAAAGAAAAGACAAGCTAATCAGCACGTGACTGTAAGATTGCAAATCGCATATGAATGATTGGTCACTTGATGACTACTCAAACTTCCTAGGGGGTGCCAAACTCAATTTTTGCCCCAGGTGTCGGAAAAACTAGATACGCCTTTGTCTACTTCAATTACCTGTATACAGCAGTGGGTCATAAAGCACAACAGGTCAGATGGAGCGTAGAGTGTTAGCTTTTTTCTCTTTACAGTTTCTGATGAATCCATACTTCTATCGTCAATATGGTGACATATCCACTATAAATAGATGGATTTATGGATTGGTCCTATTTTACCATTACATTCATTACATCCATTCCTTTGGAGTCCAGTAGGTCAACTCAATAGATCATCAGACTTTTAATCTGACAACCTAGGGTACACATCCTGTTCAGGTGTGTCACCTTTCACCTAATAATTTGCATATTCTTTTCATTTGATGTTATTACCCCTCATAATATTTCAGTTTTTTTAATAGCTTTAAAAGCTATTTATAATAGCTTTATATTATATTGCAAAAAGAATTGTGAATGAGCATTGTTAAAAACGCCTGTTTCACAAACATCTTGTGGTGTAAACAGGCTACCAATCACCAGTTGAATGAGCAAAATGCACTTTCATTGAGTGATGTGATCTTTTATACAGCATAAAAATGGTGATTATTTGCTGTGCATCATACTGTATAAACAGGAGTTGCATTATCGAGAACAATAGTAGCCCATCCGCACTGAGTGATCTGGTATAGTTTACTTTAGTGTAAACTGGTAATCAATAGAATAAATTACCCATCAGCAGATTTATCATGCTGACGATTGCTGTGTATAAAGGCTATATGCACACACTGCAGTTTTGTTTTGAGACATAAACTGCACCTTGTCACAGAGAGCCTGGAAATGTTAAGAAAATGCTTGGAATGATGAAAAAATGTGAAAAATAGTGATGGGCGGACCTGACTTTAAAGTCGACCCCCGCGACTTTAAAGGTACCCCAGTGGCAGACCAGGGCCAGAGTTTACAGGGAATTTCAGGCATTGATCCGGCACTCAGGAAATAAAAAAAAAAAGAAAGAAAAAAAAATTAAGCGAGCGCGCTGTACTTACTAAGTCTCCGGCATTGCTGTAACTGCTCCTGTAGCCGCTCATTCATCTTCTGGGGCTGCTCATTAGGCTCATACATATTCACTGCTTCCACTGGCCACTGGCATCTGTGATTGGTTGCAATCAGACAACGTCCCAAGCCTGTGTGACAGCACGTTCAACGCTTTCAACTCCCAGGTGTGGCCACGGCTAACCTGAGTGATGTCATCACTCATTGCTGCTCAGTCTTTGCCTGAATTTACAGTGTGCGGTCATGTACCATGATCACGCACTGTGATTCAGATGCAGCAGAACTAAAATCATCGTGGGACCTTGTGTGGATTACGTCGGACCTGCAGGAGTGTTTTTGAGGATTAATAAAATGGTGAAAGTGGGTGTTTTTTGTATTTTCTTTTAAAGGTTTTTTTTCGGTGTTTGTGTTTATTTCTTTTCACTTACAGATTAGTAATGGGGGGTCTGATAGACGCCCCTCATTACTTATCTAGAGATTAGTGTCAACTGTGAGTTAACCCCTTATTACCCCAATTGCCACTGCACCAGGTCAAACGGGAAGAGCTCGGTAGAGTGTTGGGGTTGTCGCATCTAATGGATGCAACAATCCTGGGCGGCTGCAAGCTTATGATTTTAGGCTGGGGAGGCCCAATAAGCATGGGTATCCCCAGCCTGAGAATACCAGCCCCTAGCTGTCAGGCTTTATGTTGGCTGGATATCAAAATTGTGGGGGGGGGGGGGGCGCGACGTTTTTTTAAATTATCTATTTATTTTTTTAAAAAAGCCACATGCGGTTCTTCCTATTTTAATGCGCAGCCAAGATAAGCGCATGGCTGGGTGCTGCAGCCTGTAGTCGTGACTTTATCTTTGCTGGGTATCATAATATGGGGGGACCCTACACCAATTTTTTATTTATTTATTTTTCCTGTACGATAGACCCGCAGACTGGGTCTGTGACTGGATGCACTGATACTCAGCATGAGGGCGCATCTGACTGCAACCGATCACAGACACAAGAAAAGCAGTAAATATGCATGAGCCTAAAGAAGCCTGGGAAGAATCAAGGCCGTGGGAGTGTACAGCCATGCTGGTGACTCGGTAAGTATGAAGCGCTTACACCTTCCTACCCCTTTGCTCCAGATTTTGGTTCCCATAGTTTATATGGGGACCGACATCCAGCTAGATACCAGGGATCAATCCCTCGTTGACTCCAAGTCAGTGGGGGATTGATTTGCGAGTCGTCCCATCACTAGTGAGAAATGCAGGAATAAAATGCAAAACAAAATGAACATGCTGCAGTTTATGTCAGACGTTTGTGACAAATAATGGGCAGACAAAAAAACTGCAATGTGCGCACAGCAAATCTGATTTCCAATAGATTTTGCTGGGAAGTCAAAAGTGAGAACTTTCTGAGAACAAAACAGCACCAAAAAAGTGGCAAAAAAACGGCAAAAAATGCAGAATGCGCATGTAGCCTTAGTGCTATGTTGTTGGGTTGTACAGCACCCAAGTAGAACTGCGGAGACCATTAAAGCGAACCTGTTACCAAATTTGGGGCCTATAAGCTGCGGCCACCCCCTGTGGGCTCTTATATACGGTATTCTAACATGCTGTATATAAAGGCTGCTTTACACCTTACAATTTCTCGTGCGATCGCATTTGCGATCGCACCCGCCCCCATCGTTTGTGCGCCATGGGCAATTTCTTGCCCATATCGCACAATGTTGTAACCCCCCATCACACGCACTTACCTTCCAAACGACCTCGCTGTGGGCGGCAAACATCCACTTCCTGAAGGGGGAGGGATGTTCGGCGTCACAGCGACGTCATATAGCGGCCGGCCAATAGAAGCGGAGGGGCGGAGATGAGCGGGACGTAACATCCTGCCCACCTCCTTCCTTCAGCATTGCCGGCGGGATGCAGGTAAGCTGTGTTCATCGTTCCCGGGATGTCACACAGAACGATGTGTGCTGCCCCGGGTACGATGAACAACAGGATAAGCGATTTTTAGAAAACGAGCGACGTGTCAGCGATGAACGAGAAGGCGAGTATTTCTGCTCGTTCATAGCTGTCACACGCTACGATATCACTAACGAGGCCGGATGTGCGTCACTTACGACGTGACCCCGCCGACATCTCGTTAGATATCTCATAGCGTGTAAAGCCCACTTAAGAGCCCAGGCTGCTGTGTAGAACATAAAAAAACACTTTATAATACTTACCTAAATGGTCGGTGCGGAGCAGATGGGCCGGATGGGCGTCTCCATTCTCTGGTACCGGCGCCTCCTCTTTCGGTCATCTTTGTCCTCCTTCTTCTGAAGTCGCCGACACTGGGGTCCTGCGCAGGCGCACTTTGATCTGCCGATCAAAGTATTGTAGTGCGCATGCGTGGAACCTCAATGCTGGCTATAGTGGATGATGTCAGATGCGTCATCCACACTAGCTTCAGAAAAAGGAAGACAAAGAAGGTCGAAAGAGGAGGCCCTGCACCCGGAGAACGGAGACACTCATCTGACCCATCTGCTCCACACCGACCATTTAGGTAAGTATTATAAAGTGTTTTTTTTACGTTCTAAACAGTGGCCTGGGCTCTTATATACACCATGTTAGCATGCTGTATATAAGAGCCCACTGGTGGTGGCCACAGCTTATAGGCCCCAAATCTGGTGACAGGTTCCCTTTAAGTGCACAGAATAATAATATTAATTCCGTATTAGTGCTTTCATATTTCTGCAGTTAGTTACTAAAATGTACTACAATATTTACAGTATTTATCCTTATCTAAGTATTTGCATATACAATTTGCATTGGGAAAAATCATGTTCTCTCAATATGTCTGAGTGACAGCTCCGCTTTTTGTCCAGTCGACAACTAGAAGATTGGAATAAAGATAAAAATTGTGATTAGGATGCAGCGTTCAGCTCATACATATGTCCTGGGTATAAAACAAATCTCGCAGATCACTGTCAGGAAGATGACAGCACATCATTAGGTGACATCAATACAGACTAGTAATCACTCATAGATTTCTGCATTATATTAAGGCAAAATGTAAAATCTCTACTTTCTTAGAAGCAACCACCACCGCAGCCCCTCACCGGCAGATTATCAACGCATATGGACAGAATTATATTCCAGTATATTACATATTATATAGGCTTAATATTAATATTAATTACAAACTTAAAACTAAGAAAACTTTCAAAATATCCATAATAAATTTCCAAAAATGTATTTTCTAATATATAAACTGCTCAAAAAATTGCAGAAACTCTTGCGGATCATAGTTTAACCCTAAAGAAATTAAACTTCAGTGTCATTCAGTTTGGCGCAAATAAAAGCGACAAGCGTTCCGATGCAAAGGCAACCTCCAAAGAAGGAACGGTAGCGACAGAAAATCATTCTTTTTTTTTTTCTTTCCTGTTTGATTTTTTTTTATAATTTTTCAATTTGCTAGTGCCTTTGTCACTACTAGTAGCATGAGGTGGAATCTACAGCCCATTCAGGTTTCATGGGTAGTACTGCTCCACTCAGATGGCACATGCAGTTGGGTCATTACGATAAGGTTTGATGTGTCTCCATGGACAGTCTTAAGAATATGGAGAAGATACCAGGAGACATACATTACAAGTGGAGATCCAAACAGGGTCGTAGAAGCTCTTTAAGATGAACCCTGGCAGAGTACCTCAAAATGACTACCACCTAGCTACGAGTGTGCACATTACTGACCAAATTCTGAGAAACAGACTAAAACACTGTGACATGGGGTCCAACATCCTGTGATTACTTTGTATTCACCAGAGAACACTAAAATTGGGAGGTCCACCATTACCAACCTAATTTCTTCACAGTATGGAGATGCCAAAGTAGATGTTATGCTTGTCTGCAACATCATCCATTATGCTTGGTCTTGTTGTGGGTCAGTGATGGCCTGGGAAGACATACCCTTAAAGAGTTGTACTAATCTCAACATGAAAGACAATGGTACCCCAACTTCTGTTAGGTATTGCTATGACAACTTCAGAAGCCGTGCATTTTTCCTGGTGCAGGACAATTGCTGGTCACATGTGATCAGAATATGGTAGAGGTCCCTGGAGATGCCTGAATAATGATGATTTCAACTGGACCTCACATTCCCAACACCTGGCCCAAATTAAGAAGCTCTATTACATTATGTATCAGAGCATCCAATGCTGCCAGGTATCACCACAGACTGTCCATTAGCTCTCTTATGCCCTGATCCAGATTGGACACTGTCTACCGTCTTAACAAGAATATGTCCAGGTATTGTAGGGAGTGCATACACAACACGTGGGAGCAATACGCAATGCTGAATTAAATTATGAGTGTGATGAAATTCACAGAAATTGGATCTGTCTGTGACTTCAGTTTTTTAGTGTAAATCCTTCCTGATATTCATTGTATGGCACAAGTTGAAAGAAGGTGTATGGAGACAGTTCAGAGGCTATCCCAGATAATTGTTGTGATACACAGCCAAGATCGTTCTCTAACAACTGCGGGTGAGGTAGAGCTCGGCCCATTGCTCTGCCCAAAACTCCACCCATTAATATGCGATCGCGGCACTTACCTCTTTTTTTGCATGTTGATCCACACACCCATCAGCACCCCACAAGATCTCAAAGAACAGATGGGTTGATAGATTGGCCTGTAGCTGGGCTTCAAAGGAGACCAAGATTTTTACTATAAAAAGCAATATTATGTATTTTTCTACACATAGTACAAGGGGGATTAGATGATCACAGGTTCAAGTCCCCTAAAGGGAATAAAAAATATAGTAAAAGTTAAAAAAATATTTTAAAAAATAGTAATTTGATTCAACTACCTTTCACCCCATTCAAAATAAAAGTATTTGAAAAATAAAAAGTATTCATATTTGCTATCGCCGCATCCATAAAACTCAGATTTTTTAAAAATTAAAATTAATTAACCTGATCAGTAAAAACTGCAAAAAATTCAAAAAGCCATAATTACTTTTTTGTTGTTTGCAAAAAAGTAAATAAGACATAATCAAAACTAAGTTTTTATCCCAAAATAAATAAAAATGTCTGATTGCCCTGAAAAAAACTCATAACCTTACACAGACAGTTTCACTGACCAAAAAATGAAAAAATTGCTGATCTTGAAAAATTGCAACACAAAGTAAAAAAGTGAAGCAGACCATTGGAGTCCTGCAGAATGAAAAACAGACAACAAGGTGGAACAGCAGGTGGAGATACTAAATTCATATTTTGTATCTGTCTTCTCCCAAAAAACTAATGCAAGCATCAACAATAATCATGATAGAAATGATGATCAGGAGGAGTCCAAGTTGACAATAAAGGGTGCTTTACACGCTGCGACATAGCTATCGATTGCTAGCAATGTCGCGAGCGAAAGCACACGCCCCCGTCGTTCGTGCGACATGTGATGATTGCTGCCATAGCAAACAATATCGCTATGGCAGCGTCACACGCACATACCTGTTGAGCGGCATCACTGTTGCTGCCGAAAAATCCCTCCTTCAAGGGGGAGGTGCGTTCGGTGTCACAGCGACGTCATTAAGCGGTCGCCCAATAGCAGAGGAGGGGCGGAGATGAGCGGCCGGAACATGCCGCCCACCTTCTTCCTTCCTCATTGCCGGTGGATGCAGGTAAGGAGATGTTCGTCGCTACTACGGTGTCACACATAGAGATGTGTGATGCCGCAGGAACGACGAACAACCAGCGGCATGCACCAACGATATTATGAAAAGGAGCGACGTGTCAACGATCAACGATTTTTGACGTTTTTGCGACGTTGATCGTCGCTCCTTTTAGTCACACACGATATCGCTAATGGCGCCGGATGTGCGTCACGAACACCGTGACCCCTACGATATATCGTTAGCGATATCGTTGTGTGTAAAGTACCCTTAAGCAAATAATTGACAGGAGAACACTTAGCCAAGTTATAGGAAACCAAATCCCCCAGTCCAGATGATTTACACCCTAGAGTCTTGAAAGAGATAGCTGAGGAAATAATAGTACCGCTTACCATAATCTTCAAAACGTCATGGGAAACAGGAAAAGTCCCTCTAGATTGGAAAAGGGAAATGTGATTCCTATCTACAAAAAGGGCAAAAAGGAGGATCCAGGGAATTACAGGCCAGTAAGCCTGAGCTCCAAGGCAGGAAAAATATTTGAGCAAATTATCAAAGAACATTTACTTAGGTACCTGGATGGGAAGGCATAAATTAGCCAGAGCCATCACGGCTTTATGACCAATAAATCTTGTCAGACCAAGCTGATTGCCTTCTATAAAAAAGTAAATGGTTGGACCAGGGGAATGCTGTGGATATAGTATACCTGGACTTCAGTAAGGCATTCGGTAAAGTATCACATGACATCCTCATTGAAAAAAATGATCAAGTACGGAATCATCAAAAAATCAGTTAGATGGATTCACAACTGGCTTAATGATCGGGCACAATGAGTAATACTAAATGGCTACACATCGAGCTGGAGGAAAGTCAAAAGCCGGGGCCACAAGACTCTGTCCTGGGCCCAGTGCGGTTTAATATCTTTATAAATGATCTGGATAATGGGATTATTGGATAACTCATAAAATTTGCAAATGATATTAAGATAGGAGGAGTAGACAACACTAGAGAGGAAAGAGAGCATATTCAACAGGATCTAGACACTCGAACAACGGGCCAAGGACAACAGAATGGTGTTTAATAGGGACAAATGCAAAGTCCTACATCTGGGTAAAAGAAATGTAAAAAGCATATATAGCATGGGAGGAATAGAACTAGGTGATAGCACCGGGGAAAAGGACTTGGGCATAATAGTAGATCCCAAGTTCAACATGAGCCAACAATGCGGAGCTGCAGCTAAAAAGGCCAACAAAATTCTGGGATGCATCAAGACAAGCATTGAATCTAGATCAAGAGAAGTCATTATTCCCCTATACTCTGCCCTGGTCAGACCTCACCTAGAATACTGTGTACATTTCTGGGCTCCCCAATTCAAGAAAGACATCAATATATTGGAGAAGTCCAGAGAAGAGCAACCAAAATGGTAGATCTCCAGCTTCCAAATGCATAAAATCAATTTCTTTTATTCCAAAAATTAAAATCCAAAGTATAGGACTTGATCCAAAATAGTAAGAGCAATTAAAAATTCAACGCGTTTCAAACAAGATGTCCTTTGTCAGAGCATATACCTTTTATATATATTTATTTTCTTCTTCAAGTCTGCACCTGCACCAGCAACGCTGTTATCCTTGCTTCTAAAACAGGGAGGTGTTCCTATACAGGTGAGCTGGTTAAAACCCTTTCTTCACTATTAAAATGGTAGAAGGTCTGCAAAGCATGTCATATGAAGAATAGCTAAAAGAACTAGGGATGTTTGGTTTGCAAAAGAGAAGGCTGAGAGGAGACTTAATAGCCGTCTACAAATATATGAAAGGTAGTCACAGTGCAGAGCGAACTACCCTATTCTCATTAGCCCAAGGAAGTACAAGAAGCAATGGGATGAAACTTAAAGGAAGGAGATTCAAATTAGACATTAAGGCCCTGTGCGCACTAGGCATTTTTACCCGCGGTTTTACCCACGTGTTTGCTGCGGAAATTTCTTGAGAAATGCTTGTGATCTTTCTGCAGACATTTCCCAGCAAAACCTATGGGAAAAAAAAATAGCTGTGCGCACGCTGCGTTTTTTCTCAAGAAAATTCTTTCTGAACATTTTCTTGAGAAAATTTCTTGAGAAAATGTGCATGTCACTTCTTTTCCGCAGGTACCTGCGGTATACCCCCGGTATTTCACTCCATTCACTGAAATGTAATCGCGAAATACCGGGGGTATACCGCAGGTAGCAAATGATGTGCGGTATACGCTCAGTATAGCGCGATTTACCTGCGGTAATGTTCATCGCTGCCTGCGGTTTTGCAGGAAGTGATGTCATTATGACAGAAGAGGAAGCAGAGCAAAGTAAACACACAGATCACACTCCCTGGACGGAAGCACTTCCGTGTGACCTCCAGGTGCCCGTGCAGTCTGTGTCCCACTCCGGCCCGGCGGCTGCCTGCACTCCAGTGTCAGTGTCTGCCCGCAGTGTCAGCAGCTTGTCAAACTGCAGTGCGTGCGGCCGCGGGGATGCCTAGCGCTGCTCTCAGGAGGTGAGATGAGATCATTATCTGCGGTGATGATCTCCTGCCTCCTGACATCACCGCTGTTGCTGCCGTCTATGCCCGCGGCCTGAAACTGTCACTAGCGATGACGTCACGGGATCTCGCGATACTGCTGTGAACGCGGCGGGCATAGAAGGCAGTGACAGAGCTGATGGCAGGACTGCAGGAGATCATCACAGCAGGTAATGATCTCATCTAACCTCCTGACAGCAGCGCTCGGCATCCCCTGCAGTGACCTGGGCTGACCTATTGATGTTAGCTCAAGTCACTGCATTGCTCTCCCAGCCAATGGGGAACATTCTGTTCTTCATTGACTGGGACAGTGACTATGGTATGGATCGCCGTGGGACCCCCTTATTGGATTACGCTGGACATGGAATTGATTGCTCTTGTCAATAAATTGGTGAAAGAGGGAACGTGGGGAGTGTTTTTTCAAATAAAACTTTTTTTTTTGGTGTCTATTTTTTTTATTACTGACTGGGTTGGTGATGTCAGGTATCTGATAAATGCCGTGACATCACTAACCCCAGGGCTTGATGCCAGGTGACATTACACATCTGGCATCAACCCCATATATTACCCCGTTTGCCACCGCACCAGGGCAACAGGATGAGTTGGGGCGAAGCGCCAGGATTGGCACGTCTTATGGATGTGCCACTTCTGGGGCGGCTGCAGCCTGCTATTTTTAGGCTGGGGAGTGTCCAATAACAGTGGACCTCCCTAGTCTGAGAATATCAAACCCCAGCTGTCCGCTTTACCTTGGCTGGTGATCCAATTTTGGGGGGACCCCACGTTTTTTGTTTTAAATTATTTATTTAATGTAAAATAACAGCGTGGGGTGCCCTCTGTTTTGGATTACCAGCCAAGGTGAAGCTGCCAGCTGTGGTCTGCAGGCTGCAGCCATCTGCTTTACCCTAGCTGGCTACAAAAGATGGGGGGACCTCACGTCATTTTTTTTTTAATTATTTATTTATTTTTTGGCTAAATACAAGGCTAGGCAACTTTTAGTGCCACATGAAAGTCACTAAAGGGTGCCAGCTTAGAATATGCAGGGCGGTGCGACATTATATAGGTCTTTCTCATCTATCTATCTATCTATCTATTCATCTATCCATCTATCCATTATCTGTCTATTGATTATCTATCTATTATCTATATTATTTATTGCAGTTCAGCATAAAAAAGCCGCAGGGACCGACCTGCGGAAAAACCGTATCAAAATCGCGGCAAAAACACATGTGTTTTTTCCGCGGTTTTGGTGCGTCTTTTTTACCGCAGGTGCGGTAATCTTCAACTCCCAGAAGTTTTTCAAGAAATTTTCTTGAAAAAAACACTTTTCTAGTGCGCACATAGCCTAAGAAAAACTTTCTGACAGTGAGGGCAGTGAGAGAGGAACAGGCGACCTCGGGAGGTAGTGAGCTCTTCCTCAATGGAAATCTTCAAGCAGAAGCTGGAGTTGGCCCTGGTAGCCCTTGAGGTCCCTTCCAACTTTACCATTCAATGATTCTATAGTTAAATTTTTCTTTTTAGAAGATTCTGATTTTATTCCTTCTGTAATATAATAAAAAACCTGGATAACTTTCGTATCTCCAGCCCAGCTGTGTATATTGTATGGTATGTAGAACAACGTGGGACAGCAAAGATGAAGAGCTGTGATGACACCATAGGCATGGAACCAGGGAGCTCAGTATGTTGGCTGGCACCTTCATTTTGAAATGGTAGAGCAAAGTATACTGAATGTTAGCTTGGTCAGGTAACAGTCAAGCTGGATATGCATACAGGTACCTTGAAACAGTAGTACCACGTATGCAGACATTCACCTTGTGCAGCAGAGCAGGTTGACTGTCGTTTTAAGAATCCTATATGGAAAATTTCACCGCACACTAAGATTGAAGATGCAAAACGAGTCGATAGTTGTATAGAGATGTGCTAGATGAAAATATGGTGCAGGGGTATTGCAACAATAAAGGATTTTTTGACCCTCACAGGTCTTGTTCACAATGTAGCTTAATGTACATAAAGCTGAGTGCGCTCCTGCGGCTGTGTCCAGCTGGTCATGTGAGTCCCGGGATATTGAGTGCCGACACCATTGGAATGGTACTGGCACCGAACATATGCAACTATGTAACTATATTTAGTGACAAAATATTTAATTGGTGGAGGAAGGTTGTACAAGATGGACCTAGGTCTTTTTTTCAACCTATAACTATGTAATTAAAGTGTATTTTAAAGGGGGCATAGTTATTGAGGGGGGAGGGGGGTGTCAAGTTATTGAAAACTCCTTTAATATCTGCAACTTAAATTAAAAACAATGAGGTTTTCTAATGTCCCAAAGGAGAACACCATTGCTCCAGCGGTCTCTGCAATTCTGCAACAGAAAAAGGGTATAACATTGATCTGAAGGGAAAGCTGTGCAAAGCCTCTTTCACACGACCGTGAAAAACACACACTTTTTTCACGGACGTTTTAAAACTGCGCATGGCCTTCCGTGTGCCATGATTTTGCTACACGTGTGTTCTCTGTGTGCTATCTGTGATAGGACGCGGAGAGCAGGAACTTTTTACTCACCTGTCCCCGATGCTGTTGTCTGTGGTGCTAATGTCTTTGACGCTGCTGCTTCCGGGTCCGCGGTGAAGTGAATATTCATGAGCATAATGAGCGAGCACGGAAGCAAAGTAACTGTGAAGGGGGCCTAAGATAAATTTGAGTGGGAGCTGTCAACCCTAGTAGGACATACTGTATGCACAATAATTGTTATAATGGAAAAACAGTTGTGGACCTGCAGCTCTTTGGTGGATTTTATTGTAACCTTCTTCTCTAAAGTAAAAATAAAATAAAGAAATGTTTCCTATAACGTCATGCTGCACACACCTTTTAAGAGTTGTTAATCTTACATAACATTAAAAACCTCTTCAATCCATAAATGTAAAAAGTGTCAAATGCCAAATTTCTGAAGACGTTTCGAGGACGTCTTGCTATTATCTGTGTAATCTGCTTTTAATATGCACTTATCTCATTACTGATTGAAGTATTTGGATATTTACATATGGCTGTGGTGCAGACATAATTATTGTGAGTAAAGAGCGGAGCACAATGCTGGCAAGCGACTACCATCCAAAATTAGAGCAGTTACAATTAGTGTGCTGCGATGATCAATATATCCATTATCTTGTTAAGAGATTAAATATTCAGTCAGTAACTATTTGCTAGTTACAGGAAATACTCAATGAAACATTGAACACAGCCACGTAAGGCCACCACAGGCGAGTATATCTGTGCTAAAGAAAGCTCCGAAGTGTGGGAGAAACTGGTGGGGTTACTCAGAATCAGTGCACAAACACCGAGATATCCAAGTATGATGTCACTGGGTGTGTAGTGTGAACATGTCTTTGGAAGAAACAGTAATAAAATATTGGAAATTCAACCATTAGTTTCTCAATTTTAGAAAAAACCCTTAACATTATAACAATGCAGTTATAGTTTCTGGTAAGTTTCCTGAATCTTGTTTTGTTAATTGATTGTCTTGCTGTGAGAGAGCTGATGAGCCAGCTGAAGTGTCTCCTGATGAGCCAGCTGCAATGTCTCCTCCCTGCCACCAGAGGGATGTCTGCGCAGCCTGGGAAGAGGATAGAGAGAGAGAAAAAGAGATAGAGCTAGGAGATTCTGAGGTGAAGTGGCTGCCTGTGTCCTGGTCTGATGTGGATACCTGGAATGTTAGAGGCAGCCTGTGGACTGCTGTGCGAGCAGACCTGGAGTGTGAGAGAGAGCCTGCTGATTGGTATGCGAGTAGAGGCCATGCAGCTGCGTGTCAGTGTATATAAAGGGCTGCCAGAGAGAGAGCTGTGAGCGGAGTGATTGTCCTGGTAATCCGTACCCGAGGCCTTCCTACTGGACCTGACTCCTGCCCTGAGGTGATCCGCACCTGAGACATTCCTATCAGACTGACCTCTACCCTGAGGTGAACTGGCCCCATGATTGTCGGTGCCATAGAGAACTGCTGTGGAGCCAAGAGCGGAGTGGACACCTCTTTGTACCAGAGACCTTCCCATATAAATCTGTTGGTACTGTAAGTCCTGAGCTCAGGCCTCGCCTATATCTTTCTGTTTTTGCGGGCAAGTGTGCACACTTATGCGGTAGTGGTTTTGGCATCAAAACAGTTATAATACATAATATGCGGCAGTCACTGCTGCGGTACTGAACCTTACTGATTGTTTATGCCTGCTAGCAGGTGTTTAACCCCGGGGTACTTTCCTGTTGGACCATATGTGTGTGGGAAGGGGAAATAGAGATTTAGCTAAGATTGTTAATTGGTGTGCTGGTCCAGAGACAGCTCCTTAAAACACCCAGGGAGTTACAACTCTTAGTTCCTTTCTGGAGTTCCCGGTTAGGTAAATTGTGTTCCGGTGGTTCCAGTCCTATTGGAATCGTTCCCTAGACCAGCACGCTGGTTAAGTAAACAGGTAATTGTACATTTATAGGTGTTGATATTTGCTATTCATATTGAGTTCCACTTTCCATTTACCTTACCGGGTTATAAAGAGTTTGCATTTAGACCTAGTCTGGTCTCGTTCATTGTTCATGACCCGCTGCAACCTGAAAGTAACATCTCGGTCTTACATTGCCAATCAATTTTAAATGGTCTTAGTGAAAAAAAAAAAAGAAAAAAGCAATGTTTATTTCCACCCATATCCATCAATTCTGTATCAAACCTTACGAGGTTCCCGCTGGTCTCAATTTCCTTGTCTTATATTAGTCAATAACTAACCACAGTGCGTAGCATCTGAGAGTAATTGCTGTGTGGGTATTTCCTATTTGCCTATAAGGAATAAGAAACTAAGAAGCAGAAACCTAAGTAATGTCTGACCAAAAGTGAGGGACAAAGAAAAGACAAAATAGAGACACTCCAAATATGCAAAAAAGTGTGTCTATGTTATTGTTCGAATTTTTGCACTGTATTATTGCATTTTAGATTGTATTATATAACATATTAAATTGATTTTGGAATTTAGCCCTGTGATAGTTTTAAAGTGGTTCTCCAATTCTTAGGGGTACTTTGCACGCTGCGACATCGCAGGCCGATGCTGCGATGCTGAGCGCGATAGTGCCCGCCCCTGTCGCAGCAGCGATTTCCTTGTGATAGCTGCCGTAGTGAACATTATCGCTACGGCAGCTTCACATGGACTCACCTGTCCTGTGACCGTCGCTCTGGCCGGCGACCCGCCTCCTTGTTAAGGGGGCGGGTCGTGCGGCGTCATAGCGACGTCACACGCCAGGCGGCCAATCGGAGCGGAGGGGCGGAGATGAGTGGGATGAAAACATCCCGCCCACCTCCTTCCTTCCGCATATCCTACGGAAGCCGCAGTGACGCCGGTAGGAGATGTTCCTCGCTCCTGCGGCTTCACACACAGCGATGTGTGCTGCCGCAGGAGCGAGGAACAACATCGGACTGTCGCGTCAGCGTAATCATGGATTACGCCGACGCTGCACCGATGATGCGATTACGACGCTTTTGCGCTCGTTAATCGTATCATCGAGCCTTTACACACTACGATGTCGCATGCGATGCCGGGAGTGCGTCATTTTCAATTTGACCCCACCGACATCGCACCTGTGATGTCGTAGTGTGCAAAGCCTGCCTAAGTATAGGTTTATTCATTTTCATGTCCCACGACTTGTGATCATACACAATTTTATTATCATTGTAGTGTTGTTGTTATACAGCGATGCAGTCTGGTTTGACTCTTAAAAAGTTGGCCTATCTCTATCCCTAGCTTTGATGTAAATATACCCTCTCTTCTTCCTGCTGGGTCAGTGTATTCCATCCATCTTTGGATCAGCTAAGGTTCATATCTTTTCAGTTTTTGTTCAGATTTGTCTTCTTACATACTGCAATTGTGCATTATACAAGATATCAGCTTGAGAATAAACTTGTGGAATCTTCATACGTGCCTCTGCAGTAATATGGCGCCCATGAGGCTCCAGTCGCCACAGAATATTGCACCTCATTTAAGGTGTAGTGCTTAACCGGGTTACACACTCAAATACACAACCAGATTGCCCTCGCCAAATTGGACTGGGCTAGGGTAGGGTCTTAAGGTTGCCTTCAAACATGGGGGGCACCACCCACTAGTGACAGGGACCAGGGGGAGGAGCAGCCACTTAGGGGGAGTGAGGACGGAGCCAACACAACAGTTAGAAGGAGTTTTCCGGCAGGAGAGGACAGGAACAGACGTGTCTTACCACTGCTCTGTTGGGACACAGGAATTTATGCGGTTGCCGAGGGGAGAGCTTCATTGCTCCCTCGGAAACGGTGCCGTACAGGGTGCAGGACCCTAGGGAAGATCATTTTCCAAGTTGGTTTTCCAGACTCTGTCAGGACAGGAAGCTTGCAGGCCTCCCTGGCCACACAGATTCCAAAAGCACAGTGCCAAATAGGATCCGGGGCCTTGAACAGAGTCAGGCTCCATTGCAGAGCCGCGGCACTTGCAAATAGGGACAAGAGTAATACTCGAGATGGACTGGGGTCCCCAAGTAGCTTTAAGCCATGGGGATCCAACACACATGGCGCTAGGAGGAAGGGTCTCACTGAGCACCACACCGGTCTGACCTCCGAAGGAACCCGGGTTCAACGCGGCCCATCACAGCGGGTGACCGGTACTACCTGGGTGAGCGGCACCAAAAAGTGAGTAAAGACACCTGGAACCGCAGCAACCGACTCGGACTCTTATTACCTGTGCCGCCGAACCCCGCCTCGGCGCCAAAGGCCATTACCCTCAGTACTTCCCTCATCATCCTCCCCGGGGCCGGTTCCACCTGTGGGGAGCGATACCATCTCTGGTTGCTACTACCATTCTCCCTGGAGGACAGCAACAGCACCGGTGGCTAATCTCTGGCCGCGTACCACAGGTGGTGTCACGACAATCATCCTACTACAACCCCCATCATCATCCCTCCTTATTGGTGTATACCTTGGGGCACGAAGCCAGGCAAGCCACCGCGACATCCCAAATCACCACACAGGCCTAGTGACGAGTAACGCAGGTTCGACACCCCATGACTGACACCCTCTGCCCCTTGGGTGCTACAGTAAACATGAAGGAAGTGACAAACTAATCAGGAGAACTATACTACATTTTTAATTGAAGGTATTTGCTAATATTATTATTATTACTCTTACTACATATTGGGATAGGATCTTGGAGATGGAAACTGACCTGTAAGCTATTTGACGATGTGCTTCGTGTGAGTACTGGTTCATATTGACATGCATAGAAACGCTGTCTCAGGAGCCCTACACTCGCAGCCTAGTAATGGAGTCTGAATTATTGTGCCATTTAAGCCTATATAAGGAATAATATTTTTTTATGGTGCCAATGAAAATTAGCATAAATAGGAATGCTTCTATACATATATTGTAGATCGAGGTCGGCAACTCCTGTGAAAATTTTAGTCTATCTTTCTGTTAAAGGGAACCTGTCACCAGATTTGGCGACTATAAACTGCCGCCACCACTAGTGGGCTCTTATATACGGTATTCTAACATACTATGTATAAGAGCCCAGGCCTGTGTGTAGAACATAAAAATCACTTGATAATACTCACTTGAGGGGCGGTGCAGTGCAGACTGGTCGAATGGGTGTCTCCGTTCTCCAGTACCGCCGCCTCCTCTTTCGGCCATCTTTATCCTCCTTCTTCTGAAGCCTGGGTGCTTGACGCATCCAACGTCATGCACACGAGCTGGCATTGAGGTCCTGCGCAGGCGCACTACAATACTTTGATCTGCCTTGCTCAGGGCAGATCAAAGTGCGCCTGCGCAGGACCCCAGTGTCGGTTTGTGTGGATGAAGTATGCACCCAGGCTTCAGAGGAAGGAGGACAAAGATGGCCAAAAGAGAAGCCTCTGGTATCGGAGAATGGAGATACATTTCTGACCAGTCTGCACTGCACCGCCCCTCAGGTGAGTATTATAAAGTGATTTTTAGGTTCTACACAGCAGCCTGGGCTCTTATATACAGTATGTTAGAATGCTGTATATTAGAGCCCAATGGTGGTGGCCACAGCTTATAGTCATCAAATCTGCTGACAGGTTCCTTTTAAAGCCGAACGATGAGCAGCGTGAATTGGACACCGACTGTCTTAGTGCAACTGTGTATGTTTTACTCTGTAATGGTCAGGTGTTACAGAGGAAACATTCTTTGGAAAACCATCCAAGGACTTCAAACCCAATTAAAGGAACCTGTCAAGTGCAATATGCACGCAGAACCATGAGCAGTTCTGGGTGCATATTGCTAATCCCTGCCTAACCGTCCTTGTACACCGTGTGCAGAATTATTATGCAATTATTATTATTATAAGTTGTATTTTAGAGGATTTTTTTTATTATTGATCAACAACTATGTTCTCAATCAACCAAAAAGACTCATAAATATCAAAGATTAATATTTTTGGAAGTTGGAGTGGTTTTTTTTAGATTTGGCTATCTTAGGAGGATATCTGTTTGTGCAGGTAACTATTACTGTGGAGAATTTTTAGGCAACTTAATAAAAACCAAATATATTCCGATCTCACTTGTTTATTTTCACCAGGTAAACCAATATAACTGCACAAAATTTAGAAATAAACATTTCTGACATGCAAAAACAAAACCCAAAAACTGTTGTGACCAATATAGTCACCTTTCTTTATGATGACACTCAACAGCCTACCATCCATAGATTCTGTCAGTTGCTTGATCTGTTTACGATCAACACTGTGTGCAGCAGCCACCACAGCCTCCCAGACACTGTTCCGAGAGGTGTACTGTTATCCCTCCCTGTAGATCTTACATTTTATGAGGGACCACATGTTCTCTATGGGGTTCAGATCAGGTGAACAAGGGGGCCATGTCATTATTTTTTCATCTTTTAGACCTTTACTGGCTGGCCAGCCACGCTGTGGAGTAGTTGGATGCATGTGATGGAGCATTGTCCTGCATGAAAATCGTGTTTTTCTTGAACGATACCGACTTCTTCTTATACCACTGCTTGAAGAAGTTGTCTTCCAGAAACTGGCAGTAGGTCTGGGAGTTGAGCTTCACTCCATCCTCAACCCGAAAAGGTCCTACAAGTTCATCTTTGATGATACCAGCCCATACTAGTACCCCACCTCCACCTTGCTGGCGTCTGAGTTGGAGTGGAGCTCTCTGCCCTTTACTGATCCAGCCTCTGGCCTATCCATCTGGCCCATCAAGAGTCACTCTCATTTCATCAGTCCATAAAACCTTTTAAAAATCAGTCTTAAGATATTTCTCGGCCCAGTCTTGACGTTTTAACTTATGTTTCTTGTTCAAAGGTGGTCATTTTTCAGCCTTCCTTACCTTGGCCATGTCCCTGAGTATGGCACACCTTGTGCTTTTTGATACTCCAGTAATGTTGGAGCTCTGAAATATGGCCAAACTGGTGGCAAATGGCATCTTGGCAGCTTCACGCTTGATTTTCCTCAATTCATGGACAGTTATTTTGCGTTTTTTTTTGCCCAACACGCTTCTTGCAGTGATCACGCTTCAAAAGTTTGGCAATTTCAAGACTGATGCATCCCTCTGCAAGACATCTCACAATCTTGGACTTTTCAGAGCCCGTCAAATCTCTCTTCTGACCCATTTTGCCAAAGGAAAGGAAGTTGCCTAATAATTAAGCACACCTTATATAGGGTGTTGACGTCATTACACCACATCGCTCCTCATTACAGAGATGCACATCACCTGATTTACTTAATTGGTAGTTGGCTCTCAAGCCTATACAGCTTGGAGTAGGACAACATGTATAAAAATTATCAAAATACTCATTTGCCTAATAATTCTGCACACAGTATATACAAGTATAGATAAAGTACACTAGCATAGATAAAGAGATCTTTAGAAAAAATATTTCTAAAGATCCTTTATAATATGCTAATGAGGTAAGGTACTAGTCGCAGGGGCATTACTTCCCCCGACTAGTCCGCCCTCTTAGCTTGTTAGCACACCGCTGGTGACACTGCATTGAATAGCATGTTAGAACGCTCCTGTGGGCTCTTATGGGCATGCTAACTTTCTAAGAGGGAGGACTAGTCAGGGGAAGTAACACCCTTGTGACTAGTCGCTGACCTCATTAGCATATGATAAAAGATCTTTAGAAATACTTTTTCTAAAGATCTCTTTATCTAAGCTACTAGATACAGGGATGGTTAGGCAGATTAGTAATATGCGCCCAGAACTGTTTGTGGAACCTAACCTAACAGGTTCCCTTTAAGCAAAGCTTTTGCTCCAAATTTAATGACCTTTAGGGTTCGGGTTCCCACTCCATTTTCTCTCAACACCGGGAAAGGGGGCAAAGTTGGGGTGGGATGGCGGACGTGATGACCACTTCTCATTAATTAATAACAAATGGTACTGTTAGCTATACCACAAATCTGATTCTAGCAAAACTGAAGTAAGATTTGTGGGGAGGAGCACACAAAGGTCTGTCGTTCCTGATTCATGAAGAGGCAAGCGGGTCTGACCCAGCACATTTCCTTATTAAGACCAGTATGAACAATGCTGGTCTCAATTTATCGAGCTCTATGTGCCACGGTTGACTAGTCCAAGGCCATTCCCAAAATCTTCTCCCTAGATCACTCTGCCCCACCTGACATGTCTTTTCATGTGTCTGTGTGTATAGGGGGAGATTTTCAAGTCTTGGTAAGCTGGGTGTGAAGCCACCATGGACTTGCATGAGACTAGTCATCTGAGATGCATATTTCCCGGCTGGCTTTCAATGCATGTTTTCTCTGAAATGGTGCAGCATTTCAGAGTAGATCTTAGGCCTGTTTTAGTGAAAAACACACGTTTTTTACTGATGTGCTGAAGTGCATATGGCCCTCCGTGTGCTGTGATTTTGGTACACGTGTGTTCTCCGCATGCTATCTGTGATAGCACACGGAGAGGAGGAATTTTATACTCACTTGTCCCCGGGCGCTACTATTCGTGGTGCTGGTATTTCTAGTGCTGCAGTCACACTGGATTCCGGGTCTGCCGTGCAGTGAATATGTAGTTGTAGCGCCCCTGAGCCACTCAGGGCACTACAAGGAACTGCATCTGTACCGCCCCCGTGGAAGCAGCTAGCTGCTTGGATCTGGGTTCGCTGTGGCTCGAGGGTCTTCGGACCCGGGGGTCATGTGGTCACTCGAGTGAAAAGGGGGGGTATTTACAGGGGAGTTATAGTTCGTGACTCCACCCATGGTGTGTGGTAATTGGGAGTACCACCGCTGCCGTTGGAAGTACCTGGGGATGATGGAGCGGTGGCAGCAAGGTGTTGGAAACCTCCACAGGTAGGGGATGCCCCGGGACTTGGTGAAGGGGGGTGCCGTAGGGATACAAGTGTCGCTCTCGTGCTCACTCAGTTCAAAGGCAGGCAGACACTGACAACCGGGTAAACCAAGTCTCTGAGTACCGCTGCCGCTGACGGGAGCTCGTCCGGGTCCCGTTCCCAAGTGGTGCTGCCTAGTGATCCGTGACCAGCCTCCTGGCACTTAGTTTGACTTCAACTTGATGGCCCGGTAGCATGGAACTATCCGGGCCCTGCACCCTACTATGGCTAAGTATGGGAGCTTGCTTTCAGGGCTCACGCTTGGGATTTTCTGGACCGTTTTTGGTTGGAAAGTCCCATCCCCCTCGTTGTGCTAATGCCCCGATTCTGGAGCGGGTGGGAACGGATCGTAAAGGCTCCGTTCTCCTCAGGTGAATTGTCGGGTTGCTTGAAGCTACTCCCCGATCTTGGGTCCATGTACCCCGTTGTGCCTTCGATCCCGGACCGGTGATAGTGATAAGCTGCCGGCCGTCCTCCTCGACAGGTCTAAACACCTCGCCACAAATCCCTGCGACCGGGGGTCTGACTCCTCTAGGCCCAGACCACCGTCTGCAACCTAGGAAGTTACTTCAGGAGTCACCACTACCAACTTCCTCTGAGCTCCTCTCAGCTCGAGGGCTACTTCCAACTCCTTATCCACTCACAGACTGACTCCACTCTCTACATTTCTTACCTCCCCTCCCTGACACCCCAGGTGAGCGACTCTATTCCACTCAAGCTGTCCACTGGTGTGTCAGGTGTGTGTGGTGCAGGGTGTCTCTAGGATTTGAGTTGCTGTTGTAGGCAACACCACTTAAGTAGGGACCCAGATCAAAGAGGGAGGCGGAATAATGCATGGAAGGGCAGCTTGTGCAGTACCCTGTGATGACCTGACAGTCCAGGGGCGTCACACATCCTCTTGGGGATGTAGGACCTACCCCCTGGGACCTGGGGTACCACGGATTACATCACTGTGTGGCCGTGTGATGCTGCTGGAATGGACTTGTCTCAGTGCGGAATACACATACACGTGTGTATGCCATACGGAAACACGGTCCATAAGAAATCATAGATGTGTCCGCAGACCCATTGATTTTAATGGGTTTGCGTATGTCCGTGATTGAAGTACGTATAAAAAGGGCGATATACGTACTACGTACGGAATCACTGCTGTGTGAAGGTGGCCTTACACAGTTACAACCACGGAACCCTGAAAAAAGGGCAGCATTAATCATATGATAAGTTCGCTTTAAAGCTCCACTAACATTCTTGGCCTTTTAAGGCCCCGTTACACACAACGACGTATCTAACGATATATCGCTGGGGTCGCGGATTCTGTGATGCACATCCGGCATCGTTAGCGACGTCGTTGCGTGTGATACCAACGAGCGGCCGTTAACTATGGAAAATACTCACCAAATCGTCCATCGTTGACACGCCGTTAACTTTCAAAAAATCGTTAATTGTTGAGGACGCAGGTTGTTTGTCGTTCCCGAGACAGCATACATCGCTATGTGTGACACCTCGGGAACGGCGAACTACAGCTTACCTGGGCCGCCGGCAATGAGGAATGAAGGCGGTGGGCGGGATGTTACGGTCGCTCATCTCCGCCCCTCCGCTTCTATTGGGCGGCCGCTTAGTGACGCCACTGTGATGCCGCTTGAACCACCCCCTTAGAAAGGAGGCGGTTCGCTGGCCACAGCGACGTCGCTAGGCAGGTAAGTCCGTGTGACGGCTCCTAACAATGTTGTGCGCCACGGGCAGCGATTTGCCCGTGACGCACAAACGATGGGGGTGGGTATGCTTGCTAGCGATATCGCTGCATGTAAAGCCCCCTTTAGTTTAAGATATCCTCATTTAAAGGTGGTGAATCGCAAATATAAATCTAAAACGTCATCCTATAAATCGTTAAATATACCCAAAACGCATACATAATGAATGTGGGCATTACAAAAGCACATTGAATAATGTGGCACCGATAGCTCAGATGTAAATAATCCAATAGCTCGGCGTGCCTGGTAGATATAGGAATATCATCAAGGTAGAAGTCACTCGACAGACCGTGTACTGAGGACCTGAAAAACGTTATTGTGGACCCCATGACATGTAATCAGGAGTTTGGAAAGGTTGCACTCACTTTACTCTCTATCTCCGTTTATATTTTGAATTATTGCAATGGTTTTACGTTTTCGGTATTACCGTATGATTACAATCACTTAGCAAATATTGATCATCCTGGAAGCCAAGCTGGAAGCAAATTAGTTTATCCAATACGCTTACATCTGACATTTATATATCTCTATATATCACTGCACTAAAAAGGCAGCGGAGATACGTGCATGCTGAGATCATCAGTTATAATGTAGGGTTAGAGCTGAATGGATTGTAGTATTGGCACTATGGTGGTCTTACCAATACAATAAGGCCTTCTGCTCTTATATAGGAGGGGCACGATAGCTTACTACAGTGGGTGACCTTCTAAAGCCGGCTGCAGTCAGGAACTGGAAATTCAGTTAGGATCTGCCACATCATTTCTATTGTAAATATAACATTCAGTATATCACAAAAGTGAGTACACCCCCCACATTTCTGTAAATATTTTATCTTTTCATGGGACAACAATGAAGAAGTATAGTGAGTTGATACACTCGGCACTTCTGGAGTGGTGCACAAGTAGGGTCGAAAACCCTCTCAAGTAGATGTAGACACCGCATCATACCCAGCTACGCTGCTCGCCATGCTACTATACTTTCTGAGGACCCCCTGCACGCACAGTGGCGAAGGTCTATTGACCAAAACGTCTGTGCTTGTGCTACTCCTACAAGTTTTTCTCAATAAAAGACCACTATTGACATTGATCTTGAGTGCCAAGTTTCTACATCAACACTGAAGATCTGACACTTTGATACAATATAAAGTAGTCAGTGTCCAGCTTGTATAACAGTGTATATTTGGTGTAAATAACTCAACCCACAGCCATTAATGTCTAAACCATTAGCAAGAAAAGTGAGTACACCCTGAGTGAAAATGCCCAAATTGTGCCAAAAGTGTCAATATTTTATGTGTTCACCATTATTTTCAAGCACTGTCTTAAGTGTCTTGGGCAGGGAGTTCAAAAGAGCTTTATAGGAGCCACTGGAATCACAAAACTGGTGGATGTTAGAGACCTTGTGCTCCTCACCTTCCATTTGAGGAGGCTCCACTGATGCTCCATAGGATTTAGGTCTGGGGACATGCTTGGCTAGTCTAGCACCTTTACGTTCATTTTCTTTAGCAAGGCAGTGGTCATCTTGGAGGTGTGTTTGGGGTTGTTATCATGTTGAAATATGAAGGGAGAGGATCACGCTTTGCTTCAGTATGTCAATGTACATGTTAACATTCATAGTTCTCGGCAGCACTCATACAGTCCCAAACCATGAGACTCCCACCACCATGCTGGACTGTAGAAGAACACACTTGTCATTGCACTCCTCACTCCTCTCCTGGTTGTTGACACACACACTTGACACCATCTGTACCAAATATTTTAATTGTGGGTCTCATAAGACTACAGGACATGGTTCCAGTAATCTATGTACTTAGTCTGCTTGTCTTCCACAAACTGTGGGCTTTTTTGTGCATCATCTTTAGAAGAGGCCTCCTTCTGGGACGACAGCCATGCAGACCAATTTCATGCAGTGTGTGGCCAATGGTCTGAGCACATACAGCCGGACCCTGCAGCCCTTTAACCTCTGCAGCAATTTCCAGCACACCTGCTCCCCAATCACACCTCAGACCTTGTAAAACTAATGCGTCACATGACACCGGGGAGGGAAGATGTCTAATTGGGCACAATTTGGTCATTTTTAGTTGAGGTGTACTCGTTGTTGCCAGCAGTTTAGACATTAATAGCTGTGTGTTGAGTTATTTAGAGGGCACACCAAATTTATACTGTTACACAAGCTGTACACTGACTACTTTATATTGTATCAAAGTGTCAGATCTTCAGTGTTGTCACATGAAAAGATATAACAAAACATTTACAAAAATGTGAGGGGTGTACTCCGTTTTGTGATATACTAGATGACTCTGTTAAGGAGGTACTTTATCCATATTAAAGGGTTGGTAGTATTTGTTTAATTTTTGGGTGGGCATTGTTGTTGGCTCTCACAGAATCATTCTTTTTGGCACATTCTTGTAGCTGGGAGTGGCTAGATACAGAATGGATGCTGCAGTTATATAGTGCTGTGTTACACTAAAGAGCTAATGTTTAACCAATGACTATTGCTTCTAGGAGGTACTCACTTATCAGACTGCTTCTTTTCAATTTTTTTGTGGCTCAGAAACAGGTTGTCTGCTCGTTTTTTCATTTCATGATATTAATAACCTATCCATGAAAAGACGATCTGTGAAGATCCTTTGGGTTCGAAGTGCTCACGAACCATCTCGATAAATTACTTCAGGGATCTATTTTCCAAAATGGGGTCATTTGTGGGGGAGCTCTACTGTTTAGGCACATTTGGAACTCTCCAAACGCAATATGGTGTCCGCTTATGACTCTGAGTCAAGCCAATTTTGCAGTCAAATGGCGCTCCTTCCCTTCTGAGCCCCGCCGTGCGCCCAAACAATTGACTTCCACCACATATGAGGTATCTGAGTACTCAGGAGAAATTGCACAATATGTTTTATGGTGCAATTTTTCCTGATATCTTTGTGAAAAAAGCTACCTGGTTAAAGCAACAATTTTGTGGTAAAATTGTATTTTTTTTATTTTCACAACTCAACGTTATAAGCTTCTGTGAAGCCCCTGGGGGTTCAAGGTGCTCACAAAACATCTAGATAAATTCTTTGAGGCGTCTAGTTCCAAAATAGGGTCACTTGTGAGTGAGCTCCACTGTTTAGGCACATCAGGGGTTCTAGAAATGCAACATGACATCCACTAATAATTCCAGCTAATTTTGCTTTCAAAAAGTCATATGGCGCTCCTTCTCTTCCAAGCTCTGCTGTGCGCCCAAACAATTGATTTCCAGCACATATGGGGTTCCTGTGAAGCACCAAAAGGTAAACTTCTTGGATGTGGTTTTGAGCAGAGTGAGGGGTGCAATCTTTAGAATGGTGTCTCTTTGGGGTATTTTCTGTCACCTACACCTCTCAAAGACACTTCAAATGTGATGTGGTCCCTAAAAAGTATGGTCTTGTAAATTTTGTTGGAAAAATGAGAAATTGCTGATGAACTTTGAACCCTTCTAACTTCCAAACAAAAAAAATTATGTTTCAAAAATTGAGCTGATATAAAGTAGACAAATGGGAAATATTATTTATTAATTATTTTGTGTGACATAAGCCTCGGATTTATGGGCAAAAAAATTAAAATTTTAAAAATTGCAAAATTTTCAAAGTTTTTGCCAAATTTCTGATATGTTCATAAATATACACAAAAAATATTGTCTTAATTTACGACTATTGTGAAGTAAAATATGCCACGATAAAACAGTCTCAGAATCACTGGGATCTGTTGAAGCGTTCTAGAGTTATAACTTGTTAAAGTGACACTGGTCAGAATTGCAAAAAATGGCCCTGTCATTAAAGGGAACCTGTCAGGTGCAATATGGACCCAGAATCACGAGCAGTTCTGGGTGCATGTTGCTAATCCCTGCCTAACCGTCCCAGCATCTAGTAGCATAGATAAAGAGATCTTTACTAAAAGTATTTCTAAAGATCATATATCGTATGCTGTTGGCGTGCTAACATGCTAATGAATGCGCAGCGTCAGAGGATGATCTCACTCACCTCTCCGTTGCCATCGCCCCCCGATGCTGGATTTCAGTACTGTGTGCATTACCATGGAGTTCCGGTCATGCACACTGTGAAGCCGGGTGTACGTGTCCAGGTTTCAACCTGAAGAAGTGTGCATGACCGAAACTCCAGGGTCATGCGCACTGAGCCGAAATCCAGCATTGGGCGGTGATAGCAGCGGAGAGGGGAGTGAGATCATCCTCTGACGCTGCATATTCATTAGCATGATAGCACGACCACAGGGGTGTACTAACATGCTAAAGGAGCCGACTAGCCAAGGGAAGCAACGCCCAGGGGACTAGTCCCCTCACTCATCATTAGCATACGATAAAAGATCTTTAGAAATACTTTTTCTAAAGATCTCTTTATCTATGCTACTAGATTAGATACAGAGACAGTTAGCAGGGATTAGCGATATGCACCCAGAACTGCTCGTGGTTCCTGGTCCATATTGCACCTGACAGGTTCCCTTTAAAATGAAAATGGACTTGGGGGTCAAGGGGTTAAATATGTCTTAGGACTTACAGTGCTGCTGTATCTCTTTGTGTTTTGTGTAGTTATAGCAGTTAGCACCTGTTCACACTTGATATGTTTTATTTCGAGATGCCGTTTTTTGTTTGTTCTACATGTAAACAAATAATGGTGTAATCGCATCTGCATTCATAGTCATGTTTTAAAGAGGACCTGTCACTGAAAAAAACTGTTCAGTTTTTGCTCTTATTTTATCTCCACTGCTACCCTGAGTAATCAATTTTGTTTGATCTTATTATTTAGTACTAATTCTTACCGTCTTTTCAAGAACAAACTGTAAGCTACACCCCCCTAGTAAAGATTATAAGAATGCCCATATCTTTGGAACCATAAGTCAAGAAAAAACTTCAATAGAATACTCAGACGAGTAGCGGGACTAAAATAAGAGCAAAAACTGCCTACTTTTCATGACTGTAATAGATAAAAGTAAAAATAACGGTAGCACCAGATCTGTCATATGACACCAACAACACCCAACTCATCCCAAAAACTTAAAGATTGGGGTCTGATAGTTTTCTGTCATGGTGTGTATCACTCTATAATGAAAAAAATAGTGCAGCATGTTGTGTCATTTTTTTTCCCCCCATCATTTATTAATTGTGAAATAAAGGATCCTAACTGGTTCTTCAACACGTGTGAACATAGTCTAAAGGCGGCGTTACACGCCACGTTTTATCTGACGATCTGTCATCGGGGTCACGGATTCCGTGACGCACATCCGGCATCGTTAGCAACGTCGTTGCGTGTGACACCTACGAACGACTCTGAACGTTCGCAAATAGGTTGAAAATCGTTGATCGTTGACGCGTCATTCAGTTTCAAAATATTGTTTGTTGTTTGGAACGCAGCAGACATATTGGTACGTTTGACACTCTGCCAACACCCAACAACATCCACACGACCGCCTTGGTCAAACAATATATCGCTGAACGAGTTTGCGTAGCTTGTGCAATCGTTACGTGTGACCGCTAATAAACGACCTATGAGCGATCTCGGCAAATCGTAACTACGATCTGGGCGTGTCACGTCGCTCATGAGATCGTCAGATAAATTGTAGTGTGTAACGCCGGCTTAAGAAATATAGAATAGTTCAAAATCAACACAAATAGTATATTGAAGCTTTTCTAACATTTCCAAACTTATTTTATAACTTTAGACACTGAAATATTGAAAAAAATGGATAAAAGAGCCTCTTTCAGCACACAATGACTGATCAAACCTAGTAAAGGCGCTCGGTGGCCGGGCCAAGAATTTAAGTCCACCCTCTTACCTGCTTGTTTTCCCTCTTTCCCTCCTTCACCCTTCTTTAATTGACAGCTCTGTCTTTATAGAGTCAGAGAAGGGTAGAGATAGAGGGAAACAAGCAGGTGGGAAGGGGCACTTACATTTTTGGTCACGCCATGTTTCACCGAGCACCTGTACTTAGTTTGAACAGTCATTCTGTGCTGCCAGAGTCCCTATGATAGCTTCATGAATTTATATATAAATGCTGTCTCACCACTTGAGGAAGAGCCTTGAAGTCCCTGATCTGGATGAGCAATTCTTACGCAGCACGGACAGAAGGTGTTGGTGCAGGAGAGATGTCCAGTTGGAACAAGGGAGGCAGGTATAGCTGTATTGAAGCTATAGTAACTGGAAGAGCCATACTGGAACCACCAGAACCGATGAAGCAGAATTCCAAGCAATGGCGTCAGTCATATCAGAGTTGTAATGTGCTGAGAAGTAGTGTAAGCTTAGTAATGGGGAACTGGTACAGCAGAGCTGTACCTGCAATGGACATTCTATGGCAGAACTGGTCCAGCGATTTAGCAAAAACTGGAGTAGCAGAGCTGAGTTGCAGCAGGATAGCAACTGGGACAATAAAATTATAATCCATAAAGGAGCAGAGCAGATTTAGCAAAGAATAAAATTGCAGAGTTAAGATGCACAGCAGATTCAGGACCAGAGCAGGTCTACTGAAGAAGCAGAGGTAATTCAACATTAATCCCTTTAACAACCACGGGCAGTAATATTACGTCTCTGCGGTTATAGTGTTAATCCCCACCTGCTGCTGCAGGCTGGGATCCGCGCACATGTCAACTGATTTGTACAGCTGACATGTGTGCCTGGCAGGTACGCGTGGAATCACTATCCTCCCGTACCTGTTAACCCCTTAAATGGCGCTGTCAAGATGTGACAGCGCCATATTAATGGCGATAGCGGTAGAAGTTTACCACTAACCGATAGCAAAAGTCACGTGACGTGATCATGTGGATCCAGTGGTTGCCATGGTCGCACATGTGATGACTCCAGTAGCTCACATGACTCAGGTCCTTTAACCAGCAGCCGAATACTGCCAGTTATGAGATGATCATTTCTCCCGATCTGAGCGGTGCTGCTCTAATCGGCAGAAATTAATGAGCGATCAGACAGCTGATCCTTATAGCCCCCTAGAGGGACAAGTAAAATTAAAAAAAAAAAAAAAAAGTTTTGAAAAATATAAAAAAAATAAAAAACCTAAAAGTTCAATTCACCCCCTTTCGCCCCATTAAAAATTAAAGGGTTAAAAAATAAAAAATACGCATACATTTGGTATCGCCGAGTTCAGAAATGCCCGATCTATCAAAATATAAAATCATGGTAAACGGTGTAGTGGCAAAAAAATTCCAAATACCAAAATTAAATGTTTTGATCGCTACATATTTTGCGCAAAATGCAATAACAGGCGATGAAAACGTAACATGTACGCAAAAATGTTACTGTTAAAATCGGCAACTCAAGACACAAAAAATAAGCCATCACTGAGCCATAGATCCCAAAAAATGAGAACGCTATGGGTCGCGGAAAATGGCACAAAACGTACGCCACTTTTTTCGGACAAACTTCTGATTTTTTTTTAACCCCTTTGATAAAAGTAAACCTATTCATGTTTGGTGTCTACGAACACGCACCGACCTTAGGCATCACACCGACACATCAGTTTTACCATATAGTGAACATGGTGAATAAAATATCTCAAAAACAATAGTGCAATCACACTTGTTTTCTTGCAATTTTTCCGAATTTGGAATTTTTGTTGCCGTTTTCCAGTACACTATATGATAAAACTCATGGCTTAATTTAAAAGTACAGCTCGTTCCACAAGGAAATGAGCCCTCCTATGACCATATTGACTGAAAAATAAAAAAGTTACGTCTCTCGGAAGAATGACAAAAAAAAAAAAAAAGATGGAAAGCGCAAAATCAGCCGGTTGTGAAGGGGTTAAGGAATCAGTGTAGCAGAGTTAAGTTGTACAGGTGGTTAAAGTATGCAGCTGACCCAGCAATATAGTAATATTAACTCAGCGATGTACAGCAAAGGGGAGTAGAGATGACTATGTCAGGAGGTTTTGGTGGAAAAAATAGTCCTTGGAAGCAATGAGGATACCTTCTACCTGAATGATCGGGCATCTCACCTCCTGGACCAGGCACTATGACCCTGGAGAGTGATATCACAGTGGCACATTGATGCACCGCTAAGAACGATGATCTTTTGTGCTGCATTTCACCGGAAGAACAAACACTTGACAGCCTGTTTACACTTACAGAATATTGTGAAATGAACATTCTCCAGTACGCTCGTTTTCGAAAATGAACCTTTAT
The DNA here is from genome assembly GCF_048569485.1 of Anomaloglossus baeobatrachus. Taxonomy (NCBI): domain Eukaryota; kingdom Metazoa; phylum Chordata; class Amphibia; order Anura; family Aromobatidae; genus Anomaloglossus; species Anomaloglossus baeobatrachus. Next base: position 62,941,935 of record NC_134354.1, read on the forward strand.
CATTTTTGGGATTGCATTATCTCTAAAAAGGATTATATTTTTCATTACCAGAAACAGCGCCACACTTTCCCACAGGCTGTGTCTGGTATTGCAAGTACTCTTTATTGCAGTGAATAAGCCAGGCTGTGGATCAGTATAATGCAGCATAATGCAATATGTGAAGCCTCAATGGATATCAGCAGGAGGGCTGCAGGTTGTCCTCGGCCTGACACAGTATATTAATCTACGCCCGTGTACAAGATTAAGGCTGCGCAATGCTAATCCTCTACTGTGATTATGAGACTGTTGAAACAGGCGCTAAATAATAAAAACATAATGAGCAGAACTGCAGCGATCACGGAAGATTTGTAAAATTTAAATGGATTTCCATTCAAATCAAGTCTCTTATTCTTGTTGTAAATGTCAAAGTGTCAGGCAGGGCCATTAGAGGAGGGAGATTTATAGTGGAGACAGGAAGATAATTCTGGGGGACTGAATTCTACTGACAAGGTCAGCAACACTATACCGCCATATCAGCGCCTACCACCTTTACAGCTATAGAATTATGGGGTCGTGACACTCAATAAAATAATGTGGATATCCCACTTACACATTATCACTTCTTTAACTCGCACATGGAACATAAAGGAAAATAATTCAGTATACATCACTTGCAAACTAGGACAAATTGGCATAAGACAAGTGGTAATTCAGTTTAATGATATTAAAATCTTCTTTGAGCAGCAGTGCCAGACTCCTGTTTGACCTGAAAATAGTTTAAGAGGTACCGCAATATTTAAGAACCCTAAGTTGACTGAGTATGTAAGCAAAGGGCCTAAAATACATTGAAAAAAAGGGAAAAATGTTAAAAAATTGTCTCCTTATAAAAGGAAAATACCTTGGCTATCAGCTTTTATTGCTGCAGAAAGTTTCATTTTGCTATGCATGGTATGGTGGTATGGCATGACGACAAAAGTAATGGACAACTACCGTATTTTTCATTTTATAAGACGCACTGGATTATAAGACGCACCCCAAATTTAGAGGAGTAAAATAAGAAAAAATAGTTTTTAATGTTGAAATGAGAGTCTGTCTTACAATCCTAATGCGTCTTATGATATCTTATGAGGGAGCGGTGGTAGTGGAACAACTCAGGAGGGACACAGGAGGTAGGGTCGGCGATGCTGCGGGTTCGGAGGAGGGCGTGTCATGGCTCAGGAGGGTGAGTGGATGGAGGGTCGACAATACTGCGGGCTCGGGGGTGTTGCGGCAGCAGGTGCCATTGATCTGTCTGTGCACTGTGGGCTCCATTTATTGCCTACAGTTGACGAGATTGACTTCAAGAAAATGGCCGAGGAGGTGGTGCGTGTGCAGATAGCACTTTGCGGCCATTTTCTTGAAGTCCATTCATTCAATCTGCACATGCACCACCTTCGCGGCTATTTAATTGGTCAACTTCTGGTGATTCAATGGAGCCCGCAGCTCGCTGGCAGATCACTGGTGCCCGCCACATCGCTGATCCTCCTGAGATGATCAATTGCAGTGACACCCTCCTCCGAGCCCTCAGTATTGCTGACTCTGCCTCCTGTGACCTCGTTCCACCACCGCCGGTGTGGTAAGCCATATCCGGATTATGAGACGCACCCCCCAGTTTACCCCCAGGTAAACTTTTTTTGGGGGGAAAAGTGCATTTTATAATCCAGAAAATATATTTTTTAGACTCTTCAACACCCTCATCACCTCACTATCCAACAGTACTAAATGACTCTTTGACACTTTTCATTCCATCTTCGGTCTAAAGGCCACTTTGCACGCAACGACATCGCTAATGAGATGTCGTTGGGGTCATGGAATTCGTGACGCTCATCTGGCCTCGTTAGCGACGTCGTTGCGTATGACACGTACGAGCGACCGCTAACGATCAAAATTATTCACCATATCATTGACCGTTGTCCGGTCGCTCTAATCCTGATTATCATTGCTGTTTCAGGACGCAGGTTGTTCGTCGTTCCTGCGGCATCACACATCGCTATGTGCGACACTGCAGGAAGGAAGAACAACACCGTCCCTGCGGCCGCCCGCAATGAGGAAGGAAGGAGGTGGGTGGGATGTTCGGCCCGCCCATCTCCGCCCCTCCAATTCTATTGGGCGGCCGCTTATTGACGCCGCTGTGATGCCACATGAACCGCCCCCCTTAGAAAGGAGGCAGTTTGCCAGCCAAAGCGACGTCGCTAGGCAGGTAAGTATGTGTGACGGGTGTAAGCGATGTTGTGCGCCATGGGTGTAAAGTGGCCTTAAGAGTGACGATCCCAACCACCAACCTCAGCTCGGATGATCTGGCCAACTGTTCATAAAGAAAAAATTGACCATATCCAAAAAATGATCTCCCACGCTCATAATATCATGCATTTTCTTCCCTACTGTACCTTATCAAGCTCATTTTCTGTCTTCGAACCGGTCACAGAAGACGTTACCAGGCCCATTATGTTTTCTTACCCTACTACCTGCACCAGTGACCCTATTCCCTCATATCTCCTTCAGTCCCTCACCCTGGCTGTCACCACTCACCTAACTAAACTAAAATACCTTTCCTCATCTGGTATCTTTACTTCCTCCTTCAAACATGCCATCCAACACCCATTACTTAGAAAACCATCCTTCAACCAAAACTGTGTAACTACAGACTGGTCGCTAATCTGGTGCAAAATAGGAAATCCCACATTCTTTTCTTCAGATTTCAAAATTTTATTGAAACATTAAAATCCTCTTAAAAACATATTAGGGACTTCAGCCCTGCCTTACGCATTTCAGAGAAAAGTCCTTTCTCATAGGCAACTATGCAAGATTCCTATTTTCCTTTGTACTGATACTGTGGACACCAGCCACTTCAATCTCTGCATCTGTGGATCCATAAAGAAGTGGTCAGCCTACTTGGGTCTTCTATTGACTTGGACTCCAATCTGCCCTTTATTTCCAAACTTCACGAACGTTTCGTCCAGTCCCGTCTAATTTGCTTTCAGATAGCGCTCTTCTTAACTTTTTACAATTCAGTTTCCGCTCCTTACACGCTACAGAAACTGCCCTTACTCAGGTCTGTAATGATCTACTAACAGCTAAATCTAATGGTCACTTCTCCCTGATACTGTTCTCTCCTGATACTCCTCCTACCTCTCTGACAGCTCCTTTATTGTATCAGTTGCCAGTTCCTTTTTCTGTCCTCTTCCCCTTACAGTCGAGGTTCCTAAGGGTCCAGTCCTTGACCACCTCTTCTTCTTTCTATACACTGCCCCTATTGATCAAACCATCAGCAGATTTAGTTTTCAGTACCATCTGTATGATAACAACACCCAATTATATACATCGCCTCCGGACTTCATTGCTACAAAAATATCAGTAATTGTCTGTCCACTGTTCAACAAAAATAAACAAGTGTACAACATCTCACAATGTAAGTAACCCATTTATTATAAAGCTGCTCCATAATCAATTATGAAAACCAAAAAAGAGAGCAAATGGAGAGTTTAATGTCTAAAGGTAAAAAATGTATTTTATTTATTAAAGAATATATAATAAAGAATCATAATAGAAAAACACACACATTAAAACCAAGGTGCTACTAGATGTTTACAAAAAATAGGGGGGAGGGGAACAAAACAAACCCAACCCAATCCCACAATAGGCAGACACAAAAGTGTAAAATATAGGGAAATCCAGGGAGAGTACAAAAATTGGTAACAGCATAGAGGGTTATAAAATAGAGGGAATTATTGCATTATATAGCCTAAAGCCTGCTTTACACGTTGCAATTTCGCATACGATTTCGTATGCGATTTGCAACGCCCCCATCGTATGTGAGGCACGTTCAATTTGTTGAACGTGCCACACATACGAGTAACCCCCATCACACGTACTTACCTTCCATACGACCTTGATGTGGGCGGCGAACGTCCTCTTCCTGGAGTGGGAGGGACGTTCAGCATCGCGCGGCAGCCGGCCAATAGATGCAGAGGGGCGGAGCTGAGCGGGACGTAAACATCCCGCCCACCTCCTTCCTTCCGCATTGTGGGCCAGGAGCCGCAGGACGCAGGTGAGATCTGTTCATCATACCCGGGGTGTCACACTCTGCGATGTGCGCTACCCCGGGTACGATGAACAATCTGACGTGCAATTCTAGAGACAGGTACGATGTGTTTGCGATGAACGTTTTACCGTTCAATCGCAATCGCACATACCTGTCACACACTGCAATGTACCTTACAATGCCGGATGTGCGTCACTTACGACGTGACCCCGCCGACACATTGTAAGATACATTGCAGCGTGTAAAGCGAGCTTTAGTCTTGCTATTTGTCCCGGCCAAAATAAGGCAGGGTAATCCCAATAAGCATACGCAACCTTGCAAATCCTATTGGTGCCATGACTCGAAGTCGCCAAAAGACATCTGACGTTCCTTCCAAACCACTCGGGGGAAGCAACAATAAGGGTAAATTGCAGGTAATCAATTTATCAACACATGTCCTGTCTCATGATGAGCTTGATGTGCTCTCCAGGGGGCTTAATTTTTGTCCTACCAATTCTTTTGATCTTTTTTTAGCGCTAAAGGACACAAATTTATTTGCCCGGAAATTACTTTTTAAGAAGTTATACTCACGGGGACAACCACAGAATGATTTGGACGAGACCGAGAGGGGCGCCCTTCAGGATCTACAGGATCTACTCGAGGAACAAAACTCCAATTCAGGTGGGTCTCCTGATTTCTTACGGCCCAGATCCACGCGTTTCCCCCCCATGTCTCTCTGCCCGGCCATAGATATTTTCCTCAGATTGGTGACCGCGGACCTCAAAAAAGTTTCTACAAAGCGTAGATATGATAATTTGACTCATCGGCAGAGGTCGGCGGTCACCTCTCTACAGAGTTATGATGACATTGTTATCAAGGGGGCAGACAAGGGGGGGAACATAGTGGTCTGGCCAGTTGATAAATATGAAAGGGAGGCACATAGGCAATTGAGGGATAAGACAACTTATGAACGTTTGAGTTATAATCCCACCACTTCTTTTTCCCTTCTTTTAAAGAAAATTTTGACACAGGCTCACCAAAAAGGCATCATTGACGAGAGGATGCTCCAGGGTTTGCTCACTAGCTGTCCACGTGTCCCTACATTTTATTTGTTACCCAAAATCCATAAAGATGCCCTCAACCCCCCGGGCCGTCCGATTGTGTCCGGCATGGGAGGGTTATGTGAACCAATTTGTAAATTTGTTGATTTTTATTTAAAACCTTTAGTTGAAAACTTACCCTCCTATGTCAAGGACACCACGGACGTCCTGAGGCGTCTTGATGGCATCTTTATGGATTCAGATATGCTCATGGTTTGTGCCGACGTGGAGTCGCTCTACACCTGCATCGGACATGCGGACGGTCTGGAGGCGGTCCGCTTCTACCTCTCAACCTCCGGTCTCGATGGCGCCATGGCTGCCCTGGTTCTGGAGCTGCTCGACTTTGCCCTGACACACAATTTTTTTGTTTTTAAAGATCTTTTTTATCTGCAGCGGCGCGGCACTGCGATGGGGGCTTCCTGCGCGCCCGCCTTCGCCAACCTCTTACTGGGTTTCTGGGAGAGGTTGGTGTTTGGGGACGGTGGCGCTGTGGGGGGCTCCCATGTGCAGTGCTGGCTCTGCTACATTGATGATATTTTTATTATTTGGCAGGGCACTGTCGGGCAGCTCAGCCAGTTCATGGATGACCTCAATTCCAATTTTCTTAACATCAAATTGACATATCGATCCAGTAAAACACAGCTGGATTTTTTGGATATTAATATTTATGTGGATGCATTGGGGGGCATTCAAACCGACGTCTTCCGCAAGGACACGTCGGTTAATGCCCTCCTGCACGCATCCTCGGGTCATACCATGTCAACCATACGCGCCATCCCGACCGGACAGTTCTTGAGGATGAAGCGGATTTGCTCTACCCCTTCCACCTTTGAAACCCAGTCGTCCGATCTCCGGTGCAGGTTTAGAGCGAGGGGGTATAGCAATAGATGTATTAAAAAAGGCTATTTGCGTGCAAAAAATACCCCCAGAGAACATCTTCTCCAATACAAACAACGTCGGCCAACCATGGACAGTGAGATCCGGTTTATTGGGACATTTAATCATGAATGGGACACGATGAGGGGAATCCTTGAGAGGCACTGGCCGGTGCTGTTTACTGAGCCTACCTTGGCCGGAGTGCTTCCTAGGAGACCCCTCATGACGGCTAGACGGGCGAAGAACCTGGGGGATCTTCTTGTCAGGAGCCATTATATTCCCCCCAGACAAAATCCTTTTGGGTCCAGGGGTCCCCTCCGTGGGTGCTTTCCATGCGGCCATTGTGCCGCATGTGGTAACATCATCAGGGCACCTACATTCTCCTCTTCGGATGGTAAAAAGGTGTTTTCCATCAAGGATTACATTACATGCAGTACCACACATGTGGTTTATTATGCCACATGTTCGTGCTCCCTGATCTATGTCGGACTCACCTCTCGTGAGCTCCGCATTAGGGTCAGGGAGCACGTGAGAGACATCCTTGCGGCGGCCTCAGTGGAGGACATCACTCTGTTGAAAACACTGCCCCGCCACTTTAAAGCTGTTCATAATTGCAGCCCGAAATCTCTACAGATCAGGGGCATTGATGTCATTCACGGGGGTGTTCGGGGCGGCAATCTACGCAAGATTCTCGCTCAGCGGGCGTCGAGGTGGATTGTCTCTCTGAACACCCTCGTGCCCTTTGGTTTAAATGAAGTGGTTAGCTATGCTCCATTTTTGTGATGTCCTTCTCCTTGCTTACATCCTTGTATACCTTAATTGATTGACTGTGAAGTGGTGTTTTTACTCCACTGTCTCAGGATATTATCTTCGGGTCTTTTGTGCCTCACATTATGTGTGTGGCACCAGTTATATTGAATAAGTGGTCTAATGTGGGCTCCCCTATTTTAACGTGTTGTTTTTATCTGTTATTTACTTTTTCCCTTTTATGTCTGTTTTTTTCTTTTTTTAGGTCCCTTTCATGTTTCCTTCCTTTGGACGAGATCACCCTGCTACTTGATATTGACTTCATCGCGTCACTGGTGGTCTTAATAAATGCAACTCTGGTTTCATCTAATGTATTGTATACTTACATAGTGCCCGACCGCCAGTGCACGCCTTTTGTGATCACCTGGCTGTGGTGTTGCGCGTCCCTCGGCGCGCTGACTGCGGGCGACGGTGGGGAGCGAGCCTGGCTGGTGCGCGCGCCCGGGTACCATAGCGACGCGTCCTGTGGTCCCGCGCGTGCGCCTTACACAGCGGGCTCCTTGTTCCCTGCCGCCCTCCGTACTCCGGCGCCGGCGCACGCGCAGTACACACGTCACAGTCAGTCTGATCACACACACCTGTTGGTTCCTAAATAAAAATGGTGCAATACGTATTACTCACACCTCCTTTCGATAAAGCCATAGGCGAAACAGCTGTCAAGGAGGCTCTCTGTCCCCACAGCCTGCCCTGCCATACTACTCAGGTATTGTTCACGCTCCCTGTGTCGTTTTGATAGCTGGGTCACCCATGCTGGGATTAATCCATCTGTGCATATTCATGCTGGGATAGCAACTCCCTTCTGTCCTAACCTGGGTGCCCCTGCGGCGTGGTGCTATTACTGTCATGATGTGCCTATATGGAGATAACATACCTTAATATTAGTCTTTGATACTCAAGACTTTAACACATAGCACGCCACTTCATGCCTGCTATTCTTTTTCTCCATGAGGCTGTCATTTTATTATTGTATCACCACGCCATATAACTGTGGAATGTGACGCCCTTTTACATGTTTACCCCTGTATAGTATATGGGCAGGCTGTGTGGCATTGAATTGCCCACCTAATTTTTACCACTTTTTCTAATTGTTCCTCATCCTGGTATGACTTGTCTTACTATATGTCTTTTGTATTAGTGGTCTTCACAAGATTTTATCTAATAAAATTAAAAAAAATTTTTTATGTGCACGTCGTTGCCCGATCTCCTTTGTTCTCCTATCATGTAATCCCAATAAGCGCCCTCAAAATCAAAGTAAAGTCTCACCCATGGACACAGTAACCCCCACAATGTGTCTCTGACTGCCAACGGGACCTCCGACGTGCATTTCGCGATGTTGTTTGACCGCTTTGTCAGGGAGAAAAAATGCAGGATGAGCATTGCAGGACCTTAAATGGACAATTGGGCCACTGGACTATGGGTGGCCAACACTCTAATTGTACATAGTTAGCACCAGTGTGCTCAGCACCCCTGAAGAAAAACCCATCCGGCGTGCATAGAGTGGGGTCATCAATGCTCTGACGCATGCCCAGAGCCTACGTTGGGGGTTTGATCGCGGCGGGTCCCCCATGGAGCAGTGTAATGAACACCCGGCAGGGAGCCACACTGGACTCTTATAGTAGTGTTTAAGTTTGTAACGTTTAAGTAATGCGCCTCCCATAATGGGATGAAATGTTCTAACATGTTATGTTTTGTTTCTACAGTCCGGGAGTACTGAATTTAACTAAGGGGGAGTGTGGCGCCCCAGGACCTGGTCGCCACAACAGCATTGCCCTCCCAAAGGGTTAATGCTGAGCCTGGAGGTAATTGGGAGGTCCATTGGCCAGTAAGTTTAACATCCAACGCAGTTCTCCCTCCGGCCAGCAGGGGGAGCTCTGAACCTGGAATTCCAGGGAGCATTCCTTAAGTCTGACCTGAGGGAGGAAGTAGTGTTCAGTCTGTAGAGAGAAGTGATAGGAAGCAGACGCAGAGTGTGCTGTCCTGTGGATCTGGGGCCTAGAGCTGGAGTAGCTTGGCCCAGGGAAGCAGGAGTAGCAGAGAGGCAGAGAAGAGACTCGGACATCGGAGTCTGTGGCCACCAGGGCTTAAAATACTCCCTGGTAGCCGAATCCGAAGGGCAGGAGAGCTGCAAGCACCTGGCCCAAAAACAGCCCGAAGGTACAGCTGCATCATCAGGGCCCGGTGTGGACTCCAGCAGACAAGCACCAGAGAGGGCCTGCGCAGCCTACCACAGAGGGAAAGGGACGTACCACCGGTCCCAGCAGCAAGAGGGCCATTGCTAGATCCAGAGAGCAGGGTCCTATAATAGTAAAGAAAAGAACAGGAGTAGGCCTCATACTCAGCTGGCCAAAAAGATCACCCCAAGTACTTCCAGGCCGACCGGATCCCCTTCACCACCTGTGACGGTCTCCCAGGACTGGACTGTTCTTAAAGTAAAAGAGGAGAAGGTAAAGAGACTGTTGTTTGTGCCTGGTTCTTTCATTGCCTGTCGGGCCTGCACCGTGTTATCCACACAACACCATAGACTTTCACGAGCACCAACAGTGTCCCCGGGGCACCGCTCCACCTGTGGGGAGCAGTACCACCATTGCTGCCGTATCATCACCCCGGAGGCCTCACACAGCAGCGGCGGCTTAATAGCCGCAAACCACAGGTGGCGTCACGAAACAAATACTTTAATTGCTCCCAAGTCACCAGCCATATTTAAACTGACACCCACCAGGGCCACAGAGTCGGGCCCCGCCACCACTGACTACCCCCGGACTAGTTCGGCCCGGCACCGGGTGTCCCATAGCCCTGGGGTGGGCGAGTCACTGGCGAAGTGGCCGTCGGAGATGAAGGGCATGGCTGCAGCCGTCTGGGCACGCAAAGTGGAGATGATTTCGGAGGAGAGGGTAAGCAGTGACCCACGCCCCTATGTTCCCCAGGAACCGGCTGTCTCGGCTGAGGGACCCGGCCTGCTCCCATCCACCACACCGCCTCCCTCGTCGCCCGTGTCCGCAGCCACCGCCCCGACCGACCCGCTGCCTCAGTCCGTGGCAGCGGAGCCCATACCACCTACGGGGGAGAACCCTGTTGCTGGGCCCTCAGGCCTTACCATCACCATGGCTCCAGCACCGCCGACGACATCCCATCCGGCCCCAAGCATGGCTGCAACAGAGATGACGACGGCTCCGGCAGTCCACCCAGCCACAACGGAGGCAGCACCCGACCGGAAGTCTACCCTGGCCATGGTGCTGGCCGATCCCAAGTACTCCATCCCGGCTGTGGAGCAGCCGGTGTACACCTGCAGAGAGGCGGAGCAGGCCACTGATCGGTGGGGCCCACGGCAGTATGAGAGGCCGGTCGTAGCCGGCGCCGGGGGCACCCAGGTGGGCCTGGCTCCTGAGCAGGAGAGCGGATGTGCATGCCCGCGTTTATAAGAAAGCAAGGCAGCGGATCCCAGCTGCCATGTTGGAAGTCCCCTTTGGGACCATACTGCCCCGTCAGGACTGTTGATTTGCCCCGTTACCCCATAGACAAGGCCGAGAACTTGCAGGCCACCCAAAAACTATTGGGTTTGCAAATAATCCCGGACCACCCTTTCGGTCCCACAGCCTCCGGAGAGGCAGACTGGAGGAAGGCCCTGCGGGAAGGTGTTGGCCGAGGCCCTGTCACCATTGCAACCAGTGACAACCCTCCGGGTCAGGGGTCCCCTGGACGTGGGGCCTCTGGAGAGACTGCTGGGTATGGAACTTTGTACCCGGCCCGTTTGGGCAATACCCGGACCCGTTCCTGTTTCCTGGACTGGGGAAAATGGGTGCGCTCTATTGCTTAGCGGTGGCACCAAGCTCTAGGTTTATTTGGGTGGGTGACTGAAAGGACCCAGTCCCGTCCCATTCCCGGTTAATAAAAGTGTTTTTATGTTGCAACCTTTAAGCAAAATGCCCCCCGCAAGGAAAGAAATCTGCTAGATTATACTAGACAAATGTAAATAATGTTAATATAATTGTATGTGTTTCCCTTTTTATCTTTTCCAGTTTAAAAAAATAAATGGTCGTGGTCGGGCAGCCCGCGGATGGTCTGTATTAAACCAAGGGGGAATGTGACGCCCTAGACTAGCCAGGTAGTCACAGGTAGGCCCTTGCATAACACCCATCCCCCTAATAAGGTAACAGCAGCCAACCACACAAAACCTAGTCACCTCCCTCAGAGCTTGATGGTCACACCAGGAGGCGGAGCCAGGCAGTTGACCACACCCACCGAGGAGTCCAGAGTGCCTGAGGCAGGAAGTACAAGTGAGATCAGTTTTAAGCGTTGAGGAGGAGTGTGAAGCAGGCCTGTGGTGATAGTTCTGCAGCGGAAACTGACAGGTGCCAGGGTCGTAGCCCTGGTACCTTGGCTAGGAGGCAGGTGGTGGCCTGACCTGCAGGAGCCGGGAAGACAGCCAGGTGGAACCGTAGGGACCGGGACAGGGTAGTGGCTCGCCGGTACCGAACCGGGGAACCGACTGTAAACCAGAGCACAAGGAGGGGTACTCAGACCCAGAACAAGGCCCAGAAGCCACTGAACCACGTCAAATTCACTGATTGAGGTCTGGACCTTAGGTCCTTTCCCATCCCAAGACCCGAAAGAAGGCAACATCCCACCGAGGGGGATAGAAAGCCACCGCACAGGCAGAGAGATCCCACGGGCCAGGGCCTGCAGGCAAACGGACTCCTCTGGCACATATATAGTCGGGGAGCGGACTTCCGTTGCTGAGGCATAGGTAGTCAACACAACATAAAGAGGTGCAGGAGAAAGGCCAGGACCACCAACCCGGGTGGGGGACAAGACGCAGCCGGCTGCGGGCACCAACCACCATCAACTTTGTTCATCAGAGACTTGAGTGTGTCAGTAATCGTGAGTACAATACTGCCATCCGGCTGCGCACTGCCCTGCACCTCCCAACCACTGCACTCCCCTAGCGGGTCCCGGGGCCATCATCTCTGCCCATGGAGGGGTTAACATCTTGCTGCACTACCATCTCCCCCGGGTGCCCCGTAACTGCAGCGGTGGTGTCTACACTTTCACCACGTACCGTGGGTGGCATCACAAACTCAAATACGGCTCTGGCCATACACACCTACCTAACCACCCCCATCGAGAGCGCCAGCAACCCCTTGCAGACCGGCATGACCCCCGGGTCCGGAGGCGCTCGAGCCACCCACCAAACGAGCCCGGATCCGAGCGGCTCGGCTACAGCCGAGCGTGGGGCGGTACACTATTGGCCCAGAGGGAGGCAAAGTGGATTACCATATTAGACACGATGTCTCCCAAAGGGTTACATGAGTCATTGAATTTGTCCTGTTTTTTGTAATTGTGTTCTTATTCTTTAAAAATATAATTGATTTTCCTATACAATCAGTTTTTAAATTGTTTTGTATTGTTTAATTGTGCTACAAAAAGAAAAAAAGAGAGGTTTTGTAGTATAAAATTGAAAAAAAGAAATATTTTCTGCATTTAAATTATCATTGCAGGACTACTTGAACTGAATCCCTGGTTTCGTGAAATGATGTAATATGAAAATGTATACCTTGTTATTGTCCTTTATATGCTGCATCCGGAGAATTAGCTGCAGTGGCGCTTCATATATATGAAAATAAGAATGGCACAATTATTGGATGAGGCCCTACTGAAAGATATATGTTATGTTCTTTTGTATTATATTATGCCCTGCTTATGTTATTCTCTTTAGGGCTGCATGATTCTTACTGTTAGAGGTTGTCACGTTTTATAATAACAGCCTCTCCTTGCTGCCTGTGCGTGTGCCTACTGTCTGCCTGTTCTGGAGTGTCCTCATCGGCATCTGTATGGGGATGGGCGTGTGAGCGGCATCTTTGGTTACCAGTGACGCCGTACACACTCCCCTTTTCCATTTCCATGATGGCCGGTGTGGGCGCTCCTGGATGCAGGGTACGCAGCGCGCATGCGCCGAAGGATGGCCAGGATTAGCTGTGGGGACCTTTATAGGTCCTTTTGAACATATCCAATCCAGTCACGTGACCGGGGATTTAAGATCCTGCAATTCTCATCCTGCATTAACTCTCCCTGACGAAGTGGTCAAACAACATTGCGAAACGCGCGTCGAAGGTCGCGTTGGCAGTCAGAGACACATTGTGGGGGTTACTGTGTCCATGGGTGAGACTTTACTTTGATTTTGAGGGTGCTTATTGGGATTACCCTGCCTTATTATGGCCGGGACAAATACCAAGACTGAGACTATATACAGTTAGGTCCAGAAATATTTGGACAGTGACACAAGTTTTGTTATTTTAGCTGTTTACAAAAACATGTTCAGAAATACAATTATATATATAATATGGGCTGAAAGTGCACACTCCCAGCTGCAATATGAGAGTTTTCACATCCAAATCGGAGAAAGGGTTTAGGAATCATAGCTCTGTAATGCATAGCCTCCTCTTTTTCAAGGGACCAAAAGTAGTTGGACAAGGGACTCTAAGGGCTGCAATTAACTCTGAAGGCGTCTTCCTCGTTAACCTGTAATCAATGAAGTAGTTAAAAGGTCTGGGGTTGATTACAGGTGTGTGGTTTTGCATTTGGAAGCTGTTTCTGTGACCAGACAACATGCGGTCTAAGGAACTCTCAATTGAGGTGAAGCAGAACATCCTGAGGCTGAAAAAAAAGAAAAAATCCATCAGAGAGATAGCAGACATGCTTGGAGTAGCAAAATCAACAGTCGGGTACATTCTGAGGAAAAAGGAATTGACTGGTGAGCTTGGGAACTCAAAAAGGCCTGGGCGTCCACAGATGACAACAGTGGTGGATGATTGCCGCATACTTTCTTTGGTGAAGAAGAACCCGTTCACAACATCAACTGAAGTCCAGAACACTCTCAGTGAACTAGGTGTATCTGTCTCTAAGTCAACAGTAAAGAGAAGACTCCATGAAAGTAAATACAAAGGGTTCACATCTAGATGCAAACCATTCATCAATTCCAAAAATAGACAGGCCAGAGTTAAATTTGCTGAAAAACACCTCATGAAGCCAGCTCAGTTCTGGAAAAGTATTCTATGCACAGATGAGACAAAGATCAACCTGTACCAGAATGATGGGAAGAAAAAAGTTTGGAGAAGAAAGGGAACGGCACATGATCCAAGGCACACCACATCCTCTGTAAAACATGGTGGAGGCAACGTGATGGCATGGGCATGCATGGCTTTCAATGGCACTGGGTCACTTGTGTTTATTGATTACATAACAGCAGACAAGAGTAGCCGGATGAATTCTGAAGTGTACCGGGATATACTTTCAGCCCAGATTCAGCCAAATGCCGCAAAGTTGATCGGACGGTGCTTCGTAGTACAGATGGACAATGACCCCAAGCATACAGCCAAAGCTACCCAGGAGTTCATGAGTGCAAAAAAGTGGAACATTCTGCAATGGCCAAGTCAATTACCAGACCTTAACCCAATTGAGCATGCATTTCACTTGCTCAAATCCAGACTTAAGACGGAAAGACCCACAAACAAGCAAGACCTGAAGGCTGCGGCTGTAAAGGCCTGGCAAAGCATTAAGAAGGAGGAAACCCAGCGTTTGGTGATGTCCATGGGTTCCAGACTTAAGGCAGTGATTGCCTCCAAAGGATTCGCAACAAAATATTGAAAATAAAAATATTTTGTTTGGGTTTGGTTTATTTGTCCAATTACTTTTGACCTCCTAAAATGTGGAGTGTTTGTAAAGAAATGTGTACAATTCCTACAATTTCTATCAGATATTTTTGTTCAAACCTTCAAATTAAACGTTACAATCTGCACTTGAATTCTGTTGTAGAGATTTCATTTCAAATCCAATGTGGTGACATGCAGAGCCCAACTCGCGAAAATTGTGTCACTGTCCAAATATTTCTGGACCTAACTGTACGTGCAATAATTCCCTCTATTTTATAACCCTCTATGCGGTTACCAATTTTTGTACTCTCCCTGGATTTCCCTATATTTTACACTTTTGTGCCTGCCTATTGTGGGATTGGGTTGGGTTTGTTTTGTCCCCCCCCCCCCCTATTTTTTGTAAACATCTAGTAGCACCTTGGTTTTAATGTGTGTGCTTTTCTATTATGATTATTTATTATATATTCTTTGATAAATAAAATACATTTTTTACCTTTAGGCATTTAACTCTTTGTTTGCCCTTTTTTTTGGTTTTAAGAATTGTCTGTCGACTGTGTCTAACATCATGTCCTCCCTCTATCTAAAACTGAGTCTGTGAAAAACTGAACTTCTCATGCTTCCTCCCTCTACCAACCTTCCCAATATTGCCATGTGTGGTTCTGTAGGAAAGTGGACACAACATACCATATCTGGTAGGATTAGTGATGGGACGCTGTCCTCTCCAAGCCAAAGATATTGATCAGGAATGAAGAACTGTCTAGGAACAAAAATTCAGCAAGCAGGTTCCTGGCGGGAAGCTGTTCAGCAGAGGACAAGGTCAAAGGGAAGCAATGATGCAGCAGCAGGAGATAAAAACCCCTGAGGTGACCAAAAGTGGGACTTTGGCACCAAAAAGAGGAGTACAGAGATGAGCATGCAGGGGTGAGAAAGGTTGCCTCCCCTGCAGAAGAGCCAGATAGTTTAGTGGAAGAGAACCCATAGCCCCACTGTCATACTCAAGCCACAGACGCAGCTTGTCAACACGCAGATGCCTCCCATCAAACCACAGATATGGCCTGTCAACCTGTCAAGTCACAGATGCCGCCTATCAAAACGCCGACCCCGGGGTATGAGGTTAAGTGGCAGATGCCACCTGACAATGACAAGCCACAGACACTGCCTGTCAAGATGCCGAGCCCACACTACATGGACAAGCCACAGACATTGCCTATCAAAACCCCGAGTCCAGATAACGAGGTCAAGCTGCAGACACCACCTGTCAAGACCGCTGCCAGTGGGTGACCGAGTGGTTGTTGCTTCCTGTTGGATTTTGTGGTTCCTAATCTTTCTGTAATCATAATGCTCCAGACTTAATCCATTATACAATATATATATATATATTGCTTGTCGTTCAGAGACTTAGGGGTACTTTGCACACTACGACATCACAGGTGCGATGTCGGTGGGGTCATGTCGAAAGTGACGGACTTCCGGCGTTGCTCTCGCCATAGTAGTGTGTAAAGCCTAGATGATACGATTAACGAGTGCAAAAGCGTCATAATCGTATCATCGGTGTAGCGTCGGCGAAAACCATAATTACCTTGCTGCGATGGTCCGATGTAGTTCCTCGTTCCTGCGGCAGCACACATCGCTGTGTGTGAAGTCGCAAGAGCGAGTAACATCTCCTACCCGCCTGCCAATGCGGAAGGACAGAGGTGGGCGGGATGTTTACATCCTGCTCATCTCCACCCCTCCGCTGCTATTGGCCGCCTGTTGTGTGACGTCGCTATGACGCCGCACAACCCGCCCCCTTAATAAGGAGGCAGATCGCCGGCCAGAGCGACGTCGCAGAAGAGGTGAGTGCATGTGAAGCTGGCGTAGCGATAAAGTTCGCTACGCCAGCTATCACCATGATATCGCATCTACGACGGGGGCGGGGACTATCGCACTCGGCATCGCAGCATCGGCTTGCGATGTCGTAGTGTGAAAAGTACCCCTTAAAAGGAACCTGCCATGTAATTTTATATATTAAACTGTCCCCAATATGTTTTAAATTACGCACTTTTTAAAAAAAATTACATGTATCTATCTTAAAAAAAAACTTTATATACTATTGTGAATGCAGTACCTACCTTGGGTTTCAGCCCCCAGCATTGTAATTGATTACACCACAGGTCCTTCAACATCACTTCTCAGCTGAGCTCCGCCCATTACGGTCACATGATTTTCACATCAGCACAGGTCCTGCACAACCAGTTCTCCTGCTGATTACCACAGGTTCTTCACTATCACTTCTCTGCTGAGCTCTGCCCATTATGGTCACATGATAATGACATCAGCACAGGTCCTTCACCACCACTTCTCCAATGTTGCACATAATAGAAAAGTGCAACTGACCCTGCCAGTTCTTGTACAGACTAGAGATCCCAACTTCGCAGTCCCTAGTGATTGCTGAGGGAGTTGTAATAGCCCTGACCGCACACTAAATGATGGCAATTTGGGTCTGTGCTGCCTGATTGGCTGTTGAGCATTTCACGTTCCTCCTAAGTATCCAGAGGGCAGAGCAGAGTGCAAATTAGCTATGCAAGGGAAGGTGTGCCAAAGTAGAAATGGATACCAGAGAGAATAAGATGAACAACAAAATACAAAATACCAGAGAGGGGTAATATTGCTATAGAGTATGCCACCTACTTGCTGACAACAAAAATAAGATAGGTACAGAGTGGAGAACATAAACAGCAGAGAGATAACCCTAGCTGGTCTTCTACTGAAGGTTAGAAGATAACAACAATATGGCTGGACGTCAGAATGAGAATATCACCAGCAGGGAATAGCAGCATGAGGAACATTTTTAAAGCCGCACCCAAAAGGTGATTGGGCAGGGAAACAAGTAAATCAATTCACCTGTTACCCTAATAGAACTAAAGCAAGGATAACAGAAACTGAACACCCCAGAACACAGTGTGCTGTGGTCCAATGGACCGAAAAGCCGAAAACAGAGCACAAATTAAATAGTTCAAATCCAGATGTATGACACTGTTGCTCATATTCATTCTTGTCTGGACTATTGCCACTTTCTTATAATCAATCCCTCTCTTACTTATCTCTCAATTCTCCAATCCATCCTGAATGCAGCATCCAGGATCATATAGCGCTACACCGGTGCCTCCATCCTGTGCCAGTCATTGCACTGGTTGCCCATCTGCTATAAAGCCCAATATAAACCTATCACTCTCATAAAGCCCTTCAGTTCTGCATTGCCCTACATCTTCTCCTTCATCTCTCTGTGTCCCTGCATTGCTCTTCTGGCATCAGACTGACATCATCAATAATCCGAACATTGGTCTCCTGTCTGCAAGACGTCTTGCAAGCTACCCCAAATGCACTACCAAGGACAATTCGATTAATTTCCAGTACCCACAGTTTTAAGCGTGCCTTAAAACTGTATTTCTTTAGACTGGTCTATTGCTTTATCTCAATTATCTAAAAATTCCTGTTTTCCTCTTACAAATGTTTCTTCCAAATCTGGTTCCCTTCATCATCTCATAATAGCCCTCGGTACCTGTACTTGAACACATTGTAGCTGTTGACCAGTTCATGCAGCGTTATTTGAATACCCTATTTATTATATTGATGACTAGCCCATACATTACAAGTAATTATTACCTTTTGTGCCTCCCCTATTTCCTCATAGACTGTAAGCAATGAGCAGGAACCTCACTCCTCTTCATATCTGCTGAATCATGTGTTAATCTGTAGCATCTGATATTGTCTGTACATGCCCCCTCTGAACTGTAAAGTGCTGCAGAATATGTTGGCGTAATAGGAATTAAAATAATAATAATTATTATTATTATTATCACTTGAATATTACAAAAATCCACTTTTGCCACAATGCATTTTTTTTCTAATTTGCTTTGGAACAGATTTAACATACTGGCTGACATTTTGTTAAACCATAAAAGCCTGGCAAATACAGTATTAAAAAAATAATACTATCTCCAGTCTAGTCCACATTGCATCTTCTTATCACAGCCACAAGTGCTGCAATCATGCTTGGCCAGGATTTCCAGCTCTGATTTTCTCCTCAAGGTTTCTGCGCATAGGTACTCAGTTATGTTGCACCTTATGATGTGATCCTTGTAGACTTCAGCTGAGCCGCAAGTCTCATGGTTATTTCTACAGGCTCATATTTTCAGGCTAGGGAGGCCCAAAAACCATGGACCTCCCCAGCCTGAGAATACCAGCACAGTCTGGCTGCAACCAATCACAGATGCAGGGACTGATGTTGGGTGGGGAAGCAGTGAATATGTATTAAGTTAATGAGCGGCCCTAGAAGTAGCGCTACCACTGCATGGTAGACTTGGTCGTTATAGCACCTGCTCTCATCCCCCTAGCCCTTAGTACCACTATTTTAAAGCATATGATTCGGATCCCCATAGCCCCATAAACTTATTTGGAGATTGGCATCCGGCCAGATATCCAGAATAAATTCTGGGTCTGAACTAGAATTTTTTTAAAAATCCAGTTGGACCCGCTCATCATTATTCACAACTTTTTTTTGCCTCTTGATTCCTTTACACACTTTGCCATGTCCCTTCTCTCACACTCTCCCCTTTCCACTCCCTGGTAATGATCTTAGCTCCATCTTTTTATTACTCCAACCATTCCTGGTGCTTTTGGCTGTGGTTGACTTACTTCGTAGTATTCATCTCCTGCCCTTTCATGTATCTTAACTGCCAGTTCTCTTCTGGACATCTTTGGCACTGCACCTTCTGCCAACTGATGACAACTCAAGAGGTCATAACCCAAAGATCTGAGCGAGAAAGGTCTTCCGATTGTGAAGTGGTTATGTTTGGAGGAGAATGTAAAGGAGCAGGATTTTTAGGTTCTTACATGGCAATGGCTCAGGTCATAACTGAACACTGGACATCCAGAAGCTAGTATCATTGGCAAAATAAAAGAATGATCATATATACAATGCAGGAGTTTTGGTTGTCATCATAAGAAAGTGAATGACATTTTTTCTGAAAAGACTTTTTTTTCATCTTTTTTTTTAAAAATTGTCAAATGTGTGATTGCTTTTTTTTGTACATGACAAGTGTTGATTCTTATAGAACCAATATTTAGAGAAGGAAATGGAAAAAAGCGATTCTCTTTTATTGTTAGATAAAACCTTACAGACACTTTGTAGCAATAAAATACTACAGAAAACAACATAAACGTATCATTCTTACCCACAAAGCTATATCACCTCCCTTATTTCTGTCTATTAGCCAATCTATGCTCTCTGTTTTATCAGTGATATAAAACTAACATCATCCATGGAGAGAAAAAATGTACCAAAATCCACAAAAATCCAAGATAAAAAATAGGAGTTCATTTATTCCAGGAAATTAAAATCATGAAAACACACCAAATGATATAAAAGCCACAAACATGTTTCGGATAAGATCCTCATAGGGGTTGGCTACTACTTTACAAGTCTCTCTCATGAATCAACTGATGCCTTGCCGACATTGCCGAAGGACTGAAAACCCGAGGCTGCCGGAAGGAATAAAGTTAATTTCCTCCTGGCAGCAGGGCTTTCAGTATAACTGCTGGGCAGCTTCAGAACACTATTAACCTGCAGATTAACTCCATATCTGCAGAAAAGTATGTGGTTAAATTTATAGTAAAACGAGTAACTGAGTTACGCTAGTGGACAACCTCTTTAATTGCCCATGAAACATGCCTGGATATGCAATGATTAAGGATCTTATCCAAAACACATCTGCGGCTTTTATATTTTTTGCCATGTTTTCATGATTAAAGTCTAATGGGAGAAAGGAATACTTTTTATATTTTATCTTGGGTTTTTTTTGGCTAGAATTTACATTTTTTTTCTCCATGTTGATCACTAATGGTACTTCAGTCCCTGGAGATCACTTTGGACACCATCTGATTGATGAGCTGAATTTCTCTCTTTTTTTTTAATAACATCTGCCATAATCTAAACCATCCATTCTCACCCCAAACATTTTCCTCATTCGGCTCAAGTTTTTTTGGAATGCACTACCTCATATTATCAGGCTGATTCCCAGTGGCCACCATTTTAAAATGTCCCCTAAAAACGCTTCACCTATCTGACTGTTATCTGTACTCCCATTCAACACTTCCTCAGGCTCTAATCTCTTTAATCACCACAGTCTTGGCTCAGCACATGTATTGTCTGGTGACCGATTCATGTGGATTTAAATAACGTAAAATAAAGATGACTGGACCATGCATGGTCCTCTTGTAGCACAGAGTCTGAGTTTTTGTGAACAGGACTCTCACGCCTTTTTGTTTGAATTGGTAAACTATGTGCTAGGCCTCTTTCACACGTCAGTGATTCCGGTATGTATTTCACTGTTTTTATACGTACCAGAATCACAGACATACGCAAAATCAATGGGTCTGTGCACAGATCAGTGATTTCTCATGGACCCTGTGTCCATGCGGCACACACGTGTGTCTGTGTGTTCCGCATGGAGACAAGTAATTTTTCTCCGTCACCCCTGATGTCTCAGGGACCACACAGTGATGTGATTCGCATGACATGTACCAGAGAAAATATAATGATTTTCTATACTCACCTGTCTCTAGCGCTGCTGTTTTCCACCCTGCTGTCTCCTGCTTCCAGGCCGGATAATTATGCTCATAAATATTCACTGCATCGTGACCCGGAAGTAACAGCAGTGAGGAGACAGAAGCAGCCAGAGGCAGCAGCGCAGGAGACATCAGTACCATGGACAGCAGCATTGGGGACAGGTGAGCATAAAGTTCCTTCTCTCCGTGTGCTGTCATGGATAGCAGATGGAGAACACACGTGTGCCAAAATCACAGCACATGGAGGGACATACACACCTTTAACATTTCATTGAAAAATGTGTTTTTCATTGACGTGTCAAACAGGCCTTAGTCTGTAATGTGTATACTAGGAGTCTCCTCAGGGAGAAATAGTCCTGTAACCTATTGGAGGTAAAAGTCCTAAAAGTCATTTTCAACCTTTTGAAGGACAGAAATTCCATTTGCTGACAAATGTTTTGGCTTGGTTGCCCTTCATCAGTGAAAACCAGCAGACCTGGTTTGACTCAGTGAGAGGCATTGGACAGGGGGGTCTAAGGTGCAACGTTTCCTAGTTGTTGTAGGGAGAATCATGGCCTCTAAAGCGGGCTTTACACGCTACAATCTCGCTAGCGAGATCGCAAGCGATCGTACATGCCCCCGTCGGTTGTGCGACACGGGCAAATCGCTGCCCGTGCCGCACAACCTTGCTTAACCCCGTCACTTGCACTTACCTGCTCTGCGACGTCGATCTGGCCGGCGAACCGCCTCCTTTCTAAGGGGGCAGTTCGTGTGGCGTCACAACGACGTCACACGGCAGGCGTCCAATAGAAGCGGAAGGACGGAGATGAGCGGGACGTAACATCCCACCCACCTCCTTCTTTCCTCAATGCCGGTGGAGGCAGGTAAGGAGATGTTCGTCGCTCCTGCGGTGTCACACACAGTGATGTGTGCTGCCGCAGGAACGACGAACAACATCGCTAATAAGCAAGAATAATTTTTTGTTTTAAGACGACCTCTCCGCGGCAAACGATTTTGACCGCTTTTGCGATCGTTTAAGGTCGCTCATAAGTGTCACACACTACGATATCGTTAATGAAGCCGGATGTGCGTCACAAGCACCGTGACCCCGACGATAATTCATTAGCAATATCGTAGCGTGTAAAGTCCGCTTAAGTCTTCCCAACTTGTACTCTCCACAAGAAGAAACTTTACCCCTTAGTCTCTGTGTAATGACTGATACTGTTTGTACAAATATCCTCTTACTTGTAAACTGCTTCTGAATATGCTAATCATGAAATATATAGAAACAAAATGTTTAAACCATCTCGATTTATTTATTGTAGAGTATGAGCACCATGCACAAAAATCCCTGCACTTCCAGTCTTGGCTGCTATCATCAAGGTTATAAATGGTTGTCTGAGCAATGTTCTGTCACACTAAAAGCACTTGGGCAAATCTTTAAAGGCAACTTGTCAGGTGCAACATGCACCCAGGACCGCGAGCAATTCTGGGTGTATATTGCTAATCCCTGCCTAACCATCTCTGTATACACTAACATAGATAAAGAGATCTTTAGAAAAAGTATTTCTAAAGATCCTTCTTTATATGCTAATGAGGCCAGCAACTAGTCGCAAGGGCATTAGTTCCCTTGGCTAGTAGGCCCCCTTAGCATGTAAGCACACCTCTGTAGGTGTACTAACATGCTAATGAATGTGCAGAGTCAGAGGCATGGTTGGGCTCACCTCTGCTGCCACCCGACGCTGAATTTTGACTCAGTGCACATGATCCCCTGACTTACGGTCATGCGCACTATGAAGCCAGGTGTACACATCCCAGCTTCAAACTGGTGTAGTGCGCATGACCGGAAGTGCTAGGGACTTCTGATCATGTGCATCGACCCTATGCTAAGCGTTCTGAGGTGGTGCAATGAACACAGGTACGCCAGTCACTGTCGATGATGACGCTGGGCAATTAGCACTGAATAGCATGTTGGCATGCCACTGTAGGCATGCTAACATGCTAAGACGGCGGAATGAGTGCAGGAACTAATGCCTTTGCGACTAGTCGCAGGCCTCATTACCATATCATAAAATAGATACTTTTTCTAAAGATCTCTTTATCTGTGCTACTAAATACAGGGACAGTTAAGCAGGGATTAGCAATATGTACCCCTATGCTCGTGGTTCTGGGTGCATATTGCACCTGACAGGTTCCCTTTAAAG
Source organism: Anomaloglossus baeobatrachus (assembly GCF_048569485.1). Taxonomy (NCBI): domain Eukaryota; kingdom Metazoa; phylum Chordata; class Amphibia; order Anura; family Aromobatidae; genus Anomaloglossus; species Anomaloglossus baeobatrachus. The sequence goes on from NC_134354.1 coordinate 62,965,195, forward strand.
GGAACCTGTCACCAGATGTTTATAATACTCACCTAACGGTCGGTGCAGAGCAGACGGTCGGATAGGCGCTACCGTTCTCCGGGTCCGCGCCTCCTCTTTTGGCCATCTTTGTCCTCCTTCTTCTGAAGCTAGTGTGGATGATGCATTCTATGTCATCTATAATAGCCAACATTGAGGTCCTGCGCAGACGCACTACAATACTCTGATCTGCCCTACTCAGAGCAGATCAAAATACGCTTGCGCAGAACCTCAATGTCGGCTAGTATACATGACGTAGAATGCATCAGCCACACTAGCTTCAGAAGAAGGAGGACAAAGATGGCCAAAAGAGGAGGCGCGGACCCGGAGAACGGAGACGCCCATCCGACCGTTAGGTAAGTATTATAAACTTCCGGTGACAGGCTCCCTTTAAGATCCGCTGCTGGTAATTCCCTTTCCAATTGCCAACCAATGACGTCCCACATGTGCTTGATGGGAGCCAAACTGGAGATACTTGATTTTTCAATGATAAACCAGTTTGTACCTAAGACGTAGCCATGTCAGGGCTTGGGGCCCACATCAGCATCTTGAGGGTTAACTGATGGAGCAGTATAGTGGGGTCTTTACTGTTACTGCAGTCGTCTAGTAATGGTAGAATCGCGGATTTCTGCTGCTCCACCCACTAAAGGCAGGAAGTAAAAGCACAAACATTTATATATGGCGCTCATAGTTATCAGCCTATCACTGCAATGTATGAAGTAGGGGTTGGCAAGAGGTTAACAAACCAGAATTTTCTTGTCCATTTCTTGCGTTACAGCTCTTTAATAGTAAGAACAGTTTTCTTTCCTGGATACTAATGTTCTAGTTCAGAGAACGTTTCTGGTCACCAAGTTTATTCATAGGCATTAAGCTGAAATGTTTCTATGGCCTTGTCACCTAGACTGCAATCAAAGGAAAGGTATGGAAAAATGTTAAAGTTTTCTAGATTTCAGGAAAGAATTAGAAATGTTCTACTACAGAAGCCCGGCTTATTGATTTTCACTATACAAGAGATCAATATCACATACCAGACAGGACCCAATTGTTCATTTCTGTGGATGGAGGAGGTTTTAAAGGGATATTCCCATCTCCAAGATCCTATCCCAATATATAGTAGAATTTAACACAAAATAAAAAAAACCTATTTTTTATCATTAACGTTTTTGGCTTTTTTAGTACCATGCGCCTCTAAAATGTCATATACGGTAATTAACACAAAAGCTATAGGTGTATATAAAATCACTGCAGACTGGGGTACGTTACTTTAAAAATTTGGTAACTTTTAAAAAAAAATCTTAATTGATTTATAGGACAGAAAGATCCGGAAAAAAAAACACCCGTGCCCACATTGGCGAACATTTTTTTTTAAAGCAGGCAAACATAATGACTTAAAAAAAGACTTAAGAAGGGTACCAAATTAAAAAAAAAAAAAAACTAAAAAAAAAACCCAACAATTTTATACAAATGGAAAACTGGCAAATAACACGAAAGTCTAGACAAAAAAAAAAGACGTAAATACAATAATGATTCGGGCGCAATACACTTCTGTAATAAAATATATATAATAGCCCCATTAAAGCAGATCACTAGATTTTACGATATACACTACTTTCATTGTTACATTGATCTGTGAGACTTGAATTGGCTGCGTAATCCTTTATGAAAACTGTAACTTAATCTCTGCACATTTAGCTTAATTGACAGCTCCTCAGTGTCCCTCCTCTCTGCTGAGACCTCACACAGCTCAGTACAAGCTGTAGCTGTCAGTCAGGCTTGGTGGGTGGGTAGTTAGGTTGAGGTTGAATATACTTAGAGGCACTTTGCACATTACGACATCGCAGGTGCGATGCCAAGTGCAATAGTCCCCGCCCCCGTCGCAGCAGCGATATGTGGTGAAAGCTGGCGTAGTGAAAATTATCGCTACGCCAGCTTCACATGCACTCACCTTGCCCTGCAACGTCGCTCTGGCCGGTGACCCGTCTCCTTATTAAGGGGGCGGGCCGTGCAGCGTAATAGCGACGTCACACGGCAGGCAGCCAATAGAAGCGGAGGGGCGGAGATGAGCGGGACGTAAACATCCCGCCCACCTCCTTCCTTCCGCATAGCCGACAGGAGCCGCGGTGAAGCAGGTAGGAGATGTTCCTCGCTCCTGCGACTTCACACACAGCGATGTGTGCTGCCGCATGAACGAGGAACAACATCGGACCATCGCAGCAAGGTAATTATGGTTTTCGGCGACGCTACACCGATGATTCGATTACGACGCTTTTGTGCTCGTTAATCGTATCATCTAGGCTTTACACACTACGATGTCAAAAGCAACGCAGGAAGTGCGTCACTTTCGACATGACCCCACCGACATCGCACCTGCGATGTCGTAGTGTGCAAAGTACCCCTTAGACTCATAAGCGCTCACTCTTTAGCTAATTTTAATATCAGAATTATGCAGCCATTTTGCAATGGATTTTCACTTTAACTTCATCAGCCTCCTCAGGTCTATAAGATCTGTTTACTATTGTATGTATTATTTATGAGCAACTAAAATGAATGTAGAAATTTGAAAATCCGGTGACTTTGAACAATCTGCGACTTCACCTTAACTGGTCAACACTATTTTACACATTGTAGAAAATTGCAAGAGCCAGAAGAGGATGACTTGACTTCGGTTGGGCATCCCCATAATGGAAAATAGCTATAACAACACATGGTATAACACAGCCCAGCAGGAGGGTTTATGATATCTTTTGAAAAGCAATAAGGTCAGCAGCCATTTTGTGGGGAATCTGGATAGTGTGGTGGCGTGTCATGCGCGGTGTGGATCCATGTTTACGGACGTTTAGTACACAATCTACCATGCGTTACCTGGATCGGCATCTGCGGTTTGCTACTAGGTGATTGGACTCTCTACATTCTTCCAACAAGCAACCTTGTGTCTGTAACTAGCTCTGTTTTGATAGGCGTCAGTTGTTTTAGTTACCACTGCTTCTGGCACGTTAGGAGTTAATGCTTCCTTGAGCAGAGGCTGGCTTCCCAGTGAACCAGGTTTGCTAATCACCATTTCCTGGTGGTCTCCTCCTACTTAAGTCTGGGGAGTTTTCTGTGCCATTGCCGATGATAGCATCTGCTAAGCTGTTGCAATATCGCGGCTTTCATAGCATTCATGTTTTTGGTGACCAGCAACTTGTTGCCTGCGCCGTTTGCAAGTTCTCTGGTGTGACTTGCTCTTACGCCTCTTGGTTTATTCCCTCCTGTCTCTTTTTGTCTCTTCTCTTTGGTTATTTGCGGTGTGAACGGGTTTCAGTTTAATCTCCTTGTCTGTGTCTTGGGGGAGGTTGTTACTTTGTGTCAAGCCCATCCCAGGTTTGGTGGTATGGGTGGGGGATAGTAGGACATGGTCGGACAGGAGGCTCAGACCTCCCTACCTTCAAGGGTACCTCAAAGACAGGGTGAGAGCAGGGCCCAACCACAGTCTTAGGGACTGCTTAACCTCCCCAGCATCTTTCCACACCTGTGACATGACGTCAAAGATCACAGCTTAGCTGTAGATATAGGGAGAGAAATCCATAAAATGCTGAAGAAACTGTACTAATAGTGTGTGATAGCAAAGGAGTGAACAAGATTAGTGTGCAAGAAACAGAAAATACTGTGAAAAATGTTTTTCAGGTCAATTGGAGGGTTTTGAGTACTTTTAACTTTCAACAAATCAGTTAACTGCCAATTGAATTTCTTCGGACAATTCAGGAAATCTGACAAATTTGAATTTCAAAAGATTATATCTCTATTATGTAGTTTATATTGTGATATCTTCATAATGCTGAATAGTAGTTGAGCTTGGATTACTTTTACAGTAAACTAGGCAAATGTTAAAATGAGGTCTGTCTTCAGCTATTAGAGAGTGAAAAGGAGACCGGCACCAAAAGCCCAAAGAGCCAGAGGAGGAATGGCGGAGAGCTGAGGCGACAGGTACAGGTGAAAGATTACCTGTATATGATTTTTCTACTGTGTCTTAATCCCCTCTGATCCTTTATGACTCAGGCTGCCATTTTGTTGAAATCAAATGGTATTCCCCTAAATTTAGATTTGTGAGAATCCATTAAACTGTCCTTGCCTTGTAAAAATTCGAACATGAAGTTTTAATACTGTTGACATCCAGGCTACTTCCCTTAAGGCCCCGTTACATGCTACGATTTATCTGACAATATGCCGTCGGGGTCACGGTTTCCGTGACGCACTTCTGTCATCGTTAGCGACGTAGCTGCGTGTGACACCTATGTGCGACTCCGAACGATCGCAAATAGGTTGAAAATCGTTGATCATTGACACATTGTTTAGTTTAAAAATATTGTTTGTCGTTTGGAATGAAGCAGACATATTGCTACGTTTGACACCCTGCCAACGACGAACAGCATCCACACGACCGCCTTGGTCAAACAATATATCGCTGAACGATGTTGCGTCGTTTATGAGATGTGTACATGTGACCGTTACTAAACGACCTATGAGCGATCTCGGGAAATCGTAATAACAATCTGGGCGTGTCACATCGCTACTGAGATCGTCAGATAAATCGTAGCGTGTAACGGGGCCTTTAGTTGTGTAACATCCAACTATTTATGGATTTGGCTGAAGATTGTACACTGCCTGCAACATGCATGCTGCTGCACAAAGCACGGCCTCCAGCCAGTCCTGTGCATTTTCCTGTGCATTAGTAGCTCTCAAGTTTTTTTACTCAAAATGTTCAAATCTATACATAGCCATAGGTTCTAATAATTTGGCCTTGTCATTTCCACCTATGTAATGTTTCAGGCAGATGCAAAGGACATGCAATCGTTACATCAAAGGGTGTACAGAGCCATAATATAATACTGTGCATACACTTAAAGTGTAAAATGTAACTTGCAATGGAGAATTTACCTTGCTACTATATGTAGAATTGCACTATAGCATGAAATAGGTGAAGAATTATTTTTGAAGATAATATTGGGGAATTTGGCTTTTATGCCTGCTTTACACGCTTCAATAAATCTTTCAATCCGTCGTCGGGGTCAAGTTGTAAGTGACGCACATCCTGCATCGTTCGTGACGTATTTGCGTGTGACACCTACGTGCAATCAAGATTGAACGAAAATACGGTGATCGCATACACGTCGTTTATTCCTCATACATTGGACGTTTTGTTGTATGAACCTAGTGAATTGTAACGTGTGACATCCCTCATACGATTTTGGTGTCTGAGGCTATGTGCGCAGGTGTGCGCTCTGCACCGCAGCTTAAAAAAGGTCTGCTTCAGAGCGCAGCTGAAAAGCTGCGTTCTGAAGCACCTCACAATGTATGTCATGCACTAATCTCTGTCAGTCCGTCACTATCTCTGTCCCTCTCTCTCTGTCCATGTCAGTCTATCCCTCTTACCCCCTCTCTCATACTCACCGATCTCCGATCCCCGGCCCGGCTCTGCATGCACGTTATGGGGAGCCCCCCAGCCTAACAATATCAGTCAGCAGCCGCCCAGAATTGCCGCATACATTAGATGCGACAGTTCTGGGACTGTACCCGGCTCTTCCCGATTTGCCCTGGTGCGTTGGCAAATCGGGGTAATAAGGACTTATTGGCAGCCCATAGCTGCCAATAAGTCCTAGATTAATCATGTCAGGCATCTATGAGACACCCTCCATGATTAATCTGTAAATTACAGTAAATAAACACACACACGCCCGAAAAAATCCTTTATTAGAAATAAAAAACACAAACATATACCCTGGTTAACCACTTTAATCAGCCCCAAAAAGCCCTCCATGTCCAGCGTAGTCCAGGAGCTGCAGAATACACCGCCGCTCCGGTCACCTCCACACAGCAACTGAAGACAGCCGCGCGATCAGCTGAGCTGTCAGTGAGGTTACCCGCTGTCACTGGATCCAGCGGTGGATGCAGCGGTGGCCGCGGGTAACCTCAGTGACAGCTCAGCTGATCGCGCTACTCACCTCAGTTGCTGCGTGGAGGTGAGAGGAGCAGCGGTGAGTAGCGCGATCAGCTGAGCTGTCACTGAGGTTACCCGCGGCCACCGCTGCATCCACCGCTGGATCCAGTGACAGCGGGTAACCTCAGTGACAGCTCAGCTGATCGTGCGGCTGTCTTCTTTAGCTGTGTGGAGGTGACCGGAGCGGCTGTGTCTGCTGCAGCTCCGGTCACCTCCATGCAGCAGCGCTGGATGCGACGCTGCATCATCCTGGAGTACGCCGGACAAGGAGGGCTTTTTGGGGCTGATTAAAGTGGTGAACCAGGGTATATGTTTGTGTTTTTTATTTCTAATAAAGGATTTTTTCGGGCGTGTGTGTGTTTATTTACTGTAATTTACAGATTAATCATGGAGGGTGTCTCATAGACGCCTGACATGATTAATCTAGGACTTATTGGCAGCTATGGGCTGCCAATAACTCCTTATTACCCCGATTTGCCAACGCACCAGGGCAAATCGGGAAGAGCCGGGTACAGTCCCAGAACTGTCGCATCTAATGTATGCGGCAATTCTGGGCGGCTGCTGACTGATATTGTTAGGCTGGGGGGCTCCCCATAACGTGGAGCTCCCCATCCTGAGAATACCAGCCTTCAGCCGTATGGCTTTATCTGGCTGGTTTTAAAATTGAGGGGGACCGCACGCCGTTTTTTTTAATTATTTAATTATTTATTTCACTGCACAGTATAGACACGCCCACCGGCTGCTGTGATTGGGTGCAGTGTGACACCTGTCACTCAGCGTGGGGGCGTGTCTCACTGTAACCAATCATAGGCGCCGGTGGGCGGGGAAAGCAGGGAATATGAGATTGTTTAATGGGCGGCCGGCTTTTTCAAAACAGTAAAAGCCGCCGGAGCAGTGTGAATGCCGTGCAGCGCCGGGGATCGGGGATCGGTGAGTATGAGAGAGGGCTGCTCAATTCACTTACTCAGGAGTTTAGCGGTCACCGGTGAGCCCTTTACAGGTGACCGCTAATCAGGACGCGACACAGACAGAGCCGCAGCATGACAATGAAGTCGGGTGAGGTTCACCCGAGTTCATTCTGACAGTGCGGCTCTGTCTGTGTCTGCTGTCATCTGCCATTCAGCTCTGCTACATGGCTGTCTGTGGCTGCTGTCAGCGGCCATGTAGCAGCGCTGAATGGCAGATGACATAGTAAAAACGCATCCCTACACATTACACACGCTTGGCAAGTCAATAAATAAAAAAAAAAAAAAAGGTGCCCAATGCATACGTCACAGAACACATGATCTAAAGGATCGCACACAAAATTGATCAATTTAACATAGACTACTAACGCACGTGTGACACCAAATGAACGACCTACGTGCAATCTCATTCAATCGCATATGCGACCTGGGCGTGTCACATCGCATACGAGATCGCACACATAATTGTAAGGTGTAAAGCTGGCTTTAGAGTCATGTGTTGGATATGTATCAGTTTATACTCTGTATTATGTTCTAAATTAACTTCTAAGTCTAGTGATGGGCGAATAGTAACTATTCAGGTTTCAATTATTCAAAACGAATCCCAAAGTTCTATTCTGGTATTCCGGAATAACTAATCGTAATCTTTTTAAGTCTTGAAGATTTCCCAGAAAAATGCTCGGGTTCTCCATTAACTTGCATTAGGTCCGTTATTCATGATGAATACCAAAATAGTACTATGGGATTCGTTACGAATAATTGGAACCAAAATAGTTACTATTTATCCATCAATACAAATCAAATCAAATAAGCTTTATTGGCAGGACCAAATACAAATTAGTTTTGCCAAAGCAAGTGTACAATAGGTACTGGGACTGTGGGGATGATGGGTAGGGACTGTAGGAAGGATGGATGGGGCACATCCAGGGTGGGGAATGTAGGAAAGATGGATGGGGCATATCCAGGGTGGGGACTGTATGACGGATGGATGGGAGCACATCCAGGATGGGGACTGTAGGAAGCATGGATGGAAGCATATCCAGGGTGGGGACTGTAGGAAGGATGGATGGGAGCACATCCAGGGTGTGGACTGTAGGAAGGATGGATGAGAGCACATCCAGGGTGGGGACTGTAGGAAGCATGGATGGAAGCATATCCAAGGTGGGGACTGTAGGAAGGATGGATGGGAGCACATCCAGGGTGGGGACTGTAGGAAGGATGGATGGGGCACATTCAGTGTGGGGACTGTAGGAAGGATGGATGGGGGCACAACCAGGGTGGGGACTGTAGGAAGGATGGATGGGGCACATTCAGTGTGGAGACTGTAGGAAGGATGGATGGGGGGCACATTCAGCGTGGGGACTGTGGGGGCACATCAAGGGTGGGGGCTAGAGAAGACCATGGCTTATCATAGTTCTCTGACCACTGGCGTTTTATGTTGGATTCTGTCTGAAGAAAGAAATGGAATAACTGGAGGCTTCAAGACTAGAGATGAGGGAACCCAAGGTTCGGTGTTCGGTGTTCATACCAAACATAGACTTTACAAAAAAAAACAGAGTTCAGGTTCGGAGTTCGGGTGATTTATGTATGAACACCACTCACGTGAGCATCGGTGTGCTCAGTACTCAGCTCAGTGCAGTGTTTGAAGGACTCGCAGTGGGGGAGACAACGGTGTTTTTTCAAATTGTCCCTCCAGTGAGTAAGGAAACAATCTCTAGCGCCACCTACTGGAAGTAGCAATCCTAAAAGTCAAATGTGGCTTTTTAAACAAGGCTTTTCATAAGACTTAGGATTTATTTGCCAGATCAGAATCCCAATTTGCAGACACGGTGTTTCTGGGTGATTGCCCCTCGTCAGTGCAAAGTGTGGGTACCTGATCTGGCTTATGAGAAGCTATGTGAGGACTACGGGGAAGACTATTCTCCTTATAGAGACCTGACAAACCAGTCTGGGTGTCAGTAAGGGGACCTATAGCTGCAATGCCCCTCTGGGAATTATAGAAGTTTCCCAGAGGGGCATTGCAGCTATAAGTCCCCTTACTGACAGCCAGACTGGTTTGTCAGGTCTCCATAAGGAGAATAGTCTTCCCCATGGTTGCAACGGTGTTTTTCACATGTAGTATGCACCAAACCAAAAACATGAAATAACCCTGAGCACCTGCCCTCGGAAGTGATCTGTTTATGGCTGGCTGCATGTGGGCAGAGACCTGAACTGCCCAATTAGTGACTTCCATTGGGGTTCAGGTCAAGTCCGGGTCCCAAACCAAACTTCCACGGATTCAATCATCTCTATTCACGATCCCAATACAAAAACTGAAAAAGCGTCCCCCACATACCATATGCCAAACTGATGTCCCATTATATAACAATGGGGTTTTTTGACCCTCCGATACGCCGGGGTTTGGGTGCCCCTTATAGCTACACACCCTTGTTCAGCTAGCATTTTATCGAGGTTACAAATGTCAAGTCTATGCTCTGAAAGTGTTTCCAATGGTCGGCAGATAATGGCTCCCGGAGGTTCCCTTTCCCTATTCATTTCTTTCTTTCTTAACTTGGAGAATTTTAACCATTGCTCTTTAATGTTGTTTATACTGTGTAGGCTGAAACGTTGCATAGATAGAATAATGGCCCTGCAATTAGATTGCTATTTATTGAACAGCGCTTATAGTATTATTTCAATTATACTGGATAATACATATTATTATATAAGCATCACAATGATTGTCCTCCCAGCCTGCGCGATATAAAGATAGAAAATACATGTTTTTCAAAGGTAATGTCAAGGTCAATCTAAAACCAACTTATTTAAGTATTCTTTGGAAGCAACATAGCGCTGGAATATTGCACAGACAAAGATTGAAACTGCTCATCTAAAGGCAATGGGAAATAAAATATTATTTTTTTATTGTTATTTTTATTTACCTTTATAATGTTACAATGAGGAAGGTCATATCTCTGTTTCACTAATTTTAATTTTGGATAATTGTAAAGTAACAACATTCAATAATTGTTTATAAAATATTATGAGCATACCACTCGACTTGGTTATCCTCATTCTTAGGAGATTTTAAGGCAATCGCTGATCTATAGTACTTTGTAAAATATTTAGGCAGGCTTGGAAAAAAAAATGTAAAGTAAGAATGCTATCAAAAATAGACATGTCAATAGTTTATTTTTTATCAATTAACATTATGAAAAGTGGATGAATAAAAAGGAAATCTAAATCAAATTAATGTTTAGTGTGACCGCACTTTGCCTTCAAAGCATCAATTCTTCTAGGCATAAAGTCAGGGATTTTGTAGGATTATAGTCGGGTGTATCAGTAATAAATTATATCAAACAGGTCACAATGATCAACACTTTCATATGTAGATTGAAAGACAGTCATTAAAGTGAATCTGTCAGCAGGTTTTTGCTATGTGATCTGAAGACAGTATGTGGAAAGGGTTAATACACAGAATTCAGGGACGCCTGTGTTGTCACAGTCTGATCTGTTGTTTATTTGCTACGTTTGTTTAAGCAGCAGGACACTTATTATTGCTTTACTACAATGTCACATGCAAGGCAGTCTTTATAGAATAAGGGGGAATAAGGGCAACACCCCATACCCACACCGATCCTGGGACCTTGCACTGCTTTAAGTCTGGACCTCAGCAGGTGGTAATATAACCTGGTGTTTCACCTCAGACGCCTTTGGTTAGCCGGTGTTTTACCTTACTTAAATTGGTGTCTGTTGTACGCTGATTTCCTTTACATAAGGTCTTTCTTTGTCCTGCTGGTGGTCTATAATTATTACATTGTATTTAACAATGGTGGTGTCAGATAGTATGCTATACTTTTATGTACTATTGGGTATGTGATTGCAGTAACTGATGACTAGAGATGAGCGAACCGGTCCCGGTTCGGCTCGAGGTCGGTTCGCCGAACGGAGCTCCCGTTCGAGTTCGGCTCGTCGAACGTTTGACGAACCGAACTCGAACTGCATAGGAAACAATGGCAGGCAATCACAAACACAGAAAAACACCTAGAAAACACCCTCAAAGGTGTCTAAAAGGTGACAAACAACTCACAACACAACACAAACACATGGGAAAGTGACAAGGACATATACTCATGCGAAAACAAAACAGCTGGACAAGGAAAAAGAGGAGGACACACAGATATATGAGTATATGCAAGGAAACATCGATTCCATTATTGTGCAACTTGAGCCCTGCTCATTTTAGGCTTCCAATCTTGATAAATTGCCTGAGCTCGCCACGTACGCCTTGGGGATCTTGTCGTGTCCTGCAGCCAGCGTTCTCTCGGAACCTGTCTTCAGTGCTGCTGGGGGTCTGCTGGCAGATAAGCACATGTGTCTGTCCACTGACAATGTGGACATGGCTCTCAGAGGACTTTTCTTCCCCTGGGTCAGCCAGGGGACGGGAAAGGCACGCGTATTTTTGAGAGTGCTTCATGCCAAGCATCTTTTTCTTTTTCAAAAGGGAAGGTCAACTGATGCCAGTCAAGTGGGGTGTGTGTGGCCCAGTTAGTGGCAACGAGGGAGACTGTGGTTGGAGTCCCCTCGCTGTGTTTCTAAAAGAACCAAGATGAACAAGTCATGGCTCTCAGAGGACTTTTCTTCCCCTGGGTCAGCCAGGGGACGGGAAAGGCACGCGTATTTTTGAGAGTGCTTCATGCCAAGCATCTTTTTCTTTTTCAAAAGGGAAGGTCAACTGATGCCAGTCAAGTGGGGTGTGTGTGGCCCAGTTAGTGGCAACGAGGGAGACTGTGGTTGGAGTCCCCTCGCTGTGTTTCTAAAAGAACCAAGATGAACAAGTCATGGCTCTCAGAGGACTTTTCTTCCCCTGGGTCAGCCAGGGGACGGGAAAGGCACGCATATTTTTGAGAGTGCTTCATGCCAAGCATCTTTTTCTTTTTCAAAAGGGGGGGTCAACTGATGCCAGTAAAGTGGGGTGTGTGTAGCCCAATTAGTGGCAACGAGGGAGACTGTAGTTGGAGTCCCCTCGCTGTGTTTCTAAAAGAACCAAGATGAACAAGTCATGGCTCTCAGAGGACTTTTCTTCCCCTGGGTCAGCCAGGGGACGGGAAAGGCACGCGTATTTTTGAGAGTGCTTCATGCAAAGCATCTTTTTCATCTTGAAAATTGGGTCAACTGATGCCAGTCAAGTGGGGTGTGTGTGGCCCAATTAGTGGCAACGAGAGAGACTGTGGTTGGAGTCCCCTCGCTGTGTTTCCGAAAAGAACCAAGATGAACACGTCATGGCTCTCAGAGGACTTTTCTTCCCCTGGGTCAGCCAGGGGAGGCGAAAGGCACGCGTATTTTTGAGAGTGCTTCATGCCAAGCATCTTTTTCTTTTTCAAAAGGGGGGGTCAACTGATGCCAGTCAAGTGGGGTGTGTGTGGCCCAATTAGTGGCAACGAGGGAGACTGTGGTTGGAGTCCCCTTGCTGTGTTTCTAAAAGAACCAAGATGAACAAGTCATGGCTCTCAGAGGACTTTTCTTCCCCTGGGTCAGCCAGGGGACGGGAAAGGCACGCGTATTTTTGAGAGTGCTTCATGCCAAGCATCTTTTTCTTTTTCAAAAGGGAAGGTCAACTGATGCCAGTCAAGTGGGGTGTGTGTGGCCCAGTTAGTGGAAACGAGGGAGACTGTGGTTGGAGTCCCCTCGCTGTGTTTCTAAAAGAACCAAGATGAACAAGTCATGGCTCTCAGAGGACTTTTCTTCCCCTGGGTCAGCCAGGGGACGGGAAAGGCACGCGTATTTTTGAGAGTGCTTCATGCCAAGCATCTTTTTCATCTTGAAAATTGGGTCAACTGATGCCAGTCAAGTGGGGTGTGTGTGGCCCAATTAGTGGCAACAAGAGAGACTGTGGTTGGAGTCCCCTCGCTGTGTTTCCGAAAAGAACCAAGATGAACAAGTCATGGCTCTCAGAGGACTTTTCTTCCCCTGGGTCAGCCAGGGGAGGCGAAAGGCATGCGTATTTTTGAGAGTGCTTCATGCAAAGCATCTTTTTCATCTTGAAAATTGGGTCAATTGATGCCAGTCAAGTGGGGTGTGTGTGGCCCAATTAGTGGCAACGAGGGAGACTCTGGTTGGAGTCCCCTCGCTGTGTTTCTAAAAGAACCAAGATGAACAAGTCCTGGCTCTCAGAGGACTTTTCTTCCCCTGGGTCAGCCAGGGGAGGCGAAAGGCACGCGTATTTTTGAGAGTGCTTCATGCCAAGCATCTTTTTCTTTTTCAAAAGGGAAGGTTAACTGATGCCAGTCAAGTGGGGTGTGTGTGGCCCAATTAGTGGCAACGAGGGAGACTGTGGTTGGAGTCCCCTTACTGTGTTTTACATGCTTTTAGAAGGGCATGACATGGCTTAGAGGTTGACTTTCAGCATCTGGAAACTGTTGGCTACCAAAATGCTGCCTTTCCAACCTTTTTAACCGAGGATTTTCGAGACCTTATGCCCATCGCAGTGCCCCAAGAGCCGATGCCCAGGCGCCACTCCTTCTCCAACAAAGGCGTGCACGCGCTACACCAGCATGTCGCACTAAACATCACTGATTCCTTGAGAAACTCTGTGTGACAGGGTGCATTTCACCACAGATAATTGGCCCAGAAAGCATGGACAGGGGCGTTACATGTCGCTGACTGGGCAATGGGTTACTGTGGGGAGAGATGGAGAAGGGTCTGCTGTACAAGTCTTGCCGTCCCCACGAGTTGTGTCAATCCTTCTTCTGTATGTAGAAGTTAATACACTGCTTCTGCCTCTTCAACCTCGTGTGGGTCCTCCACCTTGGCGCAAACCCTGTGTGGTCAGGCCACCCTTCCTTGTAACTGCGCACAAGGACTACCACACACCTCCTTACTATGCTGGCAGCAGAGCTCAATGCCATCAGGCGGTCAAAGGTTTACTTTGAAATGTATGGGAAATGTGAGTCACACCGCTGAGAAGTTGAGGACAGTTAGCTCTGGAGACCGAGTTTCATCAATGGTTGTCTCCACTCAACCAGCAGCCAGGGAAGGCCGGGTGCGACAATGATGCAAACATGGGTGCGGCCCTTCGCTGTGACAATGTGACACACGTGCCTTGTGTGGTTCACGTGTTAAACCTGGTTGTCCAGCAATTTTTAAAGCACTATCCTGGCCCACATGGCCTTCTGCAGAGAGCACGGTGTAACGCCTTCCTTGATCCACACACTCAGATGGGCTGTAAATGATAGGCTAGAGGGAAGCCACTCACCAAGCAGGACCCCTAGAACCCTGAAACCCTTTAACCCCTATACAGGGATTAAGAATTACACAGGGCCCAAGGTGATTAATACCTGTGGAAGGCTGCAGTTCCAGAGAATAGTAGTCAGGCAGGGTCAAAACATTAATTGAGGAACAGGAACAGAATGGGACGGCCAGGACTTAATCAGAAAACAAGCAGAGGTGAAATACGGATCGGCCAACAAGGTACATAAACAGCAAGCAGGAAAAGTAGTCAGGTAACAAGCACACAAAATCATAAAACTGAACTGGGGGTAAAATTAACCAGAGGTTCATAGCTATGTCTGGCAGTGGTCTGCAGACAGGATGGGCATAAAAAAGGGTGTGGTGTCTTCCCATTGGTTGTAGCTGAATGATGGTATTTCATCTGTGAGATACCCACCAGCTACATTCAGCCAGAGATTCTGCATCTGTCAAGGTAATGCAGCCCAGTGGGTGAGCATAACCTGCGTCCACCTGCGCCGCTGGCATCGACTCCTCTCCCATCATCAGCACTATGCATGAAAGGAACACGTTGTCACCTGGCGACCGGAGTACAAATTGACGGAGCGTACTCCGTTGGTGACTTAACAGCCGTGTGCGGCAATGATGCAAACCTGGCTGCAGGCCATCGTCAGGGCAATGTGACACACGTGCCTTGTATGGCTCACGTGTTGAATCTAATTCTCCAGCAATTTTTAAAACACCATCCCGGCCTACATGGCCTTGTGCAGCGGGCACGCTCGCTATGTGCTCACTTCCATCGTGCGCACACAGCAGCTCAACAACTTTCATCACTCCGGAAGTCTTAGGGTCTGGCAGTTAAACGCCGGAAATGCGATGTTCCGACACGCAGCAATTGGAATCTGCACATGTTGCAGCGTGTGTGGCAGCACCGCAGAGCCCTGCTGAAATACGGTATGACATATAGCCTGGGATAACTTGATCCAGAGGTGGTGCAGATCACGCTGCTGGAGTGGTGTCAGATCAAGGACCTATGCACCCTGCTACACAGTTTACAAATGTCGACGAAGATGTTTAGCACTGGCAATGTCATTCTCAGTGTGACAATTCTGGTCATCTACATGATGGAGCACACTGTAATTATTATTCGGAGTCAGGTGTTGGGACAAGAGGAAGGGGAGGAAGTACAGGAGGAGTCATATGCGGAAGGGATAACAAGATCTACGAGGTCCAGATGGTCAGCGGCACCTATGCGGCAGTCATGGTGAGGGAGAGGGATTAACAAGGGCGCATAGTATCAGCAAAAAGTGTTGAGGAAAGTGCAGGAGCCCATGAAGAAATGGAGGACGAACTGGCGATGGGCATGGAAGACTCAGCAGATGAGTGAGAGCTTGCTCACATTTCGGTTGTGCGAGGTTGTGGGGAGAGGGCAGAGGAAGGAGGCACGATTCTCACCTCTCTGCCACCAACACACCAAGGACTTGGTCCTCCTGGATGCACAAGACACATGAGCGCCTTCTTGCTGCACTACCTACAACATGACCCTCGGATTGTACGAATTCAAAGTAATCCTGACTACTGGGTTGCCACACTGTTAGATCCCCGGTACAAGACAAAATTTGGCGAAATAATTCCTGCCATAGAAATGGACGCACGTATACAGGAGTATCTGCAGAATGTGGTACGCAATCTTAGATCTGCTTTTCCACTAAACACCAGTGCTGCACAGAGTGAATCTCAACGCTTTTTCATGGATAGGAGGAAATGGTCTTTTCCTTGTCCACATCGGAGGGACCGAGGGATGGCTGCTGTGCTGAGATGGCGTTGAGTACGGTGTCCCTGCAGAGTTGCACTTTTGGTCATATACCAAAATGAGTTGAAAAAGGACAGATGCTGGTGGAAAGGGGAACAGGTGTGTTGGAAAGGGGAAAAAAGTTTTGGTCCGTGGATTTGGTGGTTAAGCAAAAGTAACATTTGATGAAGAAACACCATCTGTTACAGTGGGACTGGCAGATTTGGATAAGGTGGTATATACTATGTTACCGCTATATAACAAAAATTAATAAGAAAAGAAAGAGAAAGGTATATATCCCCATCAGCAGTCAGTGTCCACCGTGCTCCCAGTTGGAAAAGGAGAGGTTGGCAACTGGAAGGTTTGGTGGAGGATACAGAGCTGTGTGGCTATGAAACTAATAGTAGCCTGAACCGAGTTAGACGCCATTCGGATCTGGAGACTGGGAGCCCTGTTAGCGTCACAGGGTCCACATGCCCACCCAGCCCAGGAACTCCCTGTTAACAACACAGGAGCCATTGAGTACGCTGACCGTGTGCGTAGGGGCCACACCTGTGGACAGCAGGCGCATCAGCAGTAGCAGGCCTGTTAATGCCACTGGGCTGCACAAGCAGGACTGGTAGGACAGGAGCTGGTCTTAACCGTTCTGCGTTACCAACTGTGGTGGTGGCCTGCATCGACACCCTATCCCTGCCTACCTCTGGCCTAAAGCCGCAATGGGTTCAACACATGGAGGTGTGCTCTTTCGGAGCATAATAGAAGAATGCGCACCTCCTTGTTGGCTTCAGCCCCTTTTATAACCTGGGTCCGCCCCAAACCAGGGTGAACCACAATTAACCTCCTGGAGACAAAAGTAGAGTGACATGTCATGAGTGGCATAACTAGCGTCCTATTTGGAACCGCAACTTCAATGATGACCTCATGGCTGCCATGACCCAAACACCTCACCAGTCATCGTCTGACCATCAATAATGCGGTGACAAGTCATAGGGGTGGGCCTCTGCAAGCCATTTGGGAGGACACCTGATGCCCTGTGGTCTATATGGGACCCCCACATCAGGGGCAGGGCCAAAGAGTTCATTACCGGACCTAGTCTCTGATGCAGTAAGTGCCTGAGCATGCTCAGTAGCATGAAATACAGTCTCTGATAAAAGACTATCAGCTTTAGCATGGTGTCTAGGCACAAAACAGGACTTAGACCCGGCACGGAATGCAAGTACCTGTGCAAAGAGGCTTTTGACACTTAGTGTGGGAGCATGCGCTGTATCCCGAAATGAAGACTTAGCGTCAGGAATGGCACAGTCAGGCTGAGCATACTCACTAGGCGAAACACTGTAGTTAGGCTGCAGCTGGGGTAAATCGGCACACGCATGCGCACTAGCTGCCTCTCCACACTTAGACGTGGAGGAGAAATTGCTCTTTGGGTGTGAACTTGGAGATGCTGTCTATGAACAGAAGGAAAAGCTAAAGGAAGCCTGACTTTCTATCCCTCCGAATTATCAAATGCAGCAATAAATTCCCTGAGTTTGCTATAAAATTAGCATAGCAAAATGTGCATGAGGGTGTCATGTAGAGGTGCTAGAAACAGCTTGGCACCAGTGGGGCACTAATGGAATACAACAGCCAGTTCTATGATGCCACTAAATGGCAGTATTTTTTGCTATCATTATAGCTTATTAAAAACAGAGCAGGAGGGTGTCATGCACAGGTGCTGCACATAGATTTGCACTAGTGTGACTAGACAAAAGTCCAATAGCCAAGTTTAAGATGCCACTAGGTTCACTGACTGTTTGCTAGTATAATGGCTTAGTAACAATGAGTTTGAGTGTGCAATGCAGGCAGAGGTGCTGCAAATATCTTTGCACTAGTGTGACTACACAAAAGTCCAATAGCCACGTTTAGGATGCCACTAGGTACACTGACTGTTTGCTAGTATAATGGCTTAGTTAAAAAGAGTTCGAGTGTGCAATGCAGGCAGACGTGCTGCAAATATCTTTCCACTAGTGTGACTACACAAAAGTACAATAGCCACGTTTAGGATGCCACTAGGTACACTGACTGTTTGCTAGTATAATGGCTTAGTTAAAAAGAGTTTGAGTGTGCAATGCAGGCAGACGTGCTGCAAATATCTTTGCACTAGTGTGACTACACAAAAGTCCAATAGCCACGTTTAGGATGCCACTAGGTACACTGACTGTTTGCTAGTATAATGGCTTAGTTAAAAAGAGTTGGAGTGTGCAATGCAGGCAGACGTGCTGCAAATATCTTTCCACTAGTGTGACTACACAAAAGTACAATAGCCACGTTTAGGATGCCACTAGGTACACTGACTGTTTGCTAGTATAATGGCTTAGTTAAAAAGAGTTTGAGTGTGCAATGCAGGCAGACGTGCTGCAAATATCTTTGCACTAGTGTGACTACACAAAAGTCCAATAGCCACGTTTAGGATGCCACTAGGTACACTGACTGTTTGCTAGTATAATGGCTTAGTTAAAAAGAGTTGGAGTGTGCAATGCAGGCAGACGTGCTGCAAATATCTTTCCACTAGTGTGACTACACAAAAGTACAATAGCCACGTTTAGGATGCCACTAGGCACACTGACTGTTTGCTAGTATAATGGCTTAGTTAAAAAGAGTTTGAGTGTGCAATGCAGGCAGACGTGCTGCAAATATCTTTCCACTAGTGTGACTACACAAAAGTACAATAGCCACGTTTAGGATGCCACTAGGTACACTGACTGTTTGCTAGTATAATGGCTTAGTTAAAAAAAGTTTGAGTGTGCAATGCAGGCAGACGTGCTGTAAATATCTTTGCACTAGTGTGACTACACAAAAGTCCAATAGCCACGTTTAGGATGCCACTAGGTACACTGACTGTTTGCTAGTATAATGGCTTAGTTAAAAAGAGTTGGAGTGTGCAATGCAGGCAGACGTGCTGCAAATATCTTTCCACTAGTTTGACTACACAAAAGTACAATAGCCACGTTTAGGATGCCACTAGGTACACTGACTGTTTGCTAGTATAATGGCTTAGTTAAAAAGAGTTTGAGTGTGCAATGCAGGCAGACGTGCTGCAAATATCTTTCCACTAGTGTGACTACACAAAAGTACAATAACCACGTTTAGGATGCCACTAGGTACACTGACTGTTTGCTAGTATAATGGCTTAGTTAAAAAGAGTTTGAGTGTGCAATGCAGGCAGACGTGCTGCAAATATCTTTGCACTAGTGTGACTACACAAAAGTACAATAGCCACGTTTAGGATGCCACTAGGTACACTGACTGTTTGCTAGTATAAGGGCTTAGTTAAAAAGAGTTTGAGTGTGCAATGCAGGCAGACGTGCTGCAAATATCTTTCCACTAGTGTAACTACACAAAAGTACAATAGCCACGTTTAGGATGCCACTAGGTACACTGACTGTTTGCTAGTATAATGGCTTAGTTAAAAAGAGTTTGAGTGTGCAATGCAGGCAGACGTGCTGCAAATATCTTTGCACTAGTGTGACTACACAAAAGTCCAATATTATTATTATTATTATTTTATTATTATTATTGTTTATTTATAGAGCACCATTGATTCCATGGTGCTGTACATGAGGGGGTTACATACAGAATACATGTACACGTTACAATAGACAGACTAGCACAGGGGGAAGAGGGCCCTGCCCTTGCGGGCTTACATCCTAAAGGATTTTGGGGAGGAGACAGTAGGTGGGGTGTAGGTGGGGCGGCAGCTCCGCACGGTGGTGGGGCGGCAGCTCCGCACGGTGGTGGGGCGGCAGCTCCGCACGGTGGTGGGGCGGCAGCTCCGCACGGTGGTGGGGCGGCAGCTCCGCACGGTGGTGGGGCGGCAGCTCCGCACGGTGGTGGGGCGGCAGCTCCGCACGGTGGTGGGGCGGCAGCTCCGCACGGTGGTGGGGCGGCAGCTCCGCACGGTGGTGGGGCGGCAGCTCCGCACGGGGGTGAAGCAGTGAGGTCAATAGCCACGTTTAGGATGCCACTAGGTACACTGACTGTTTCCTAGTATAATGGCTTAGTTAAAAAGAGTTGGAGTGTGCAATGCAGGCAGACGTGCTGCAAATATCTTTCCACTAGTGTGACTACACAAAAGTACAATAGCCACGTTTAGGATGCCACTAGGTACACTGACTGTTTGCTAGTATAATGGCTTAGTTAAAAAGAGTTTGAGTGTGCAATGCAGGCAGACGTGCTGCAAATATCTTTCCACTAGTTTGACTACACAAAAGTACAATAGCCACGTTTAGGATGCCACTAGGTACACTGACTGTTTGCTAGTATAATGGCTTAGTTAAAAAGAGTTTGAGTGTGCAATGCAGGCAGACGTGCTGCAAATATCTTTGCACTAGTGTGACTACACAAAAGTCCAATAGCCACAATTAGGATGCCACTAGGTACACTGACTGTTTGCTAGTATAATGGCTTAGTTAAAAAGAGTTGGAGTGTGCAATGCAGGCAGACGTGCTGCAAATATCTTTCCACTAGTTTGACTACACAAAAGTACAATAGCCACGTTTAGGATGCCACTAGGTACACTGACTGTTTGCTAGTATAATGGCTTAGTTAAAAAGAGTTTGAGTGTGCAATGCAGGCAGACGTGCTGCAAATATCTTTCCACTAGTGTGACTACACAAAAGTACAATAGCCACGTTTAGGATGCCACTAGGTACACTGACTGTTTGCTAGTATAATGGTTTAGTTAAAAAGAGTTTGAGTGTGCAATGCAGGCAGACGTGCTGCAAATATCTTTCCACTAGTGTGACTACACAAAAGTACAATAGCCACGTTTAGGATGCCACTAGGCACACTGACTGTTTGCTAGTATAATGGCTTAGTTAAAAAGAGTTTGAGTGTGCAATGCAGGCAGACGTGCTGCAAATATCTTTCCACTAGTGTGACTACACAAAAGTCCAATAGCCACGTTTAGGATGCCACTAGGTACACTGACTGTTTGCTAGTATAATGGCTTAGTTAAAAAGAGTTTGAGTGTGCAATGCAGGCAGACGTGCTGCAAATATCTTTCCACTAGTGTGACTACACAAAAGTCCAATAGCCACGTTTAGGATGCCACTAGGTACACTGACTGTTTGCTAGTATAATGGCTTAGTTAAAAAAAGTTTGAGTGTGCAATGCAGGCAGACGTGCTGCAAATATCTTTCCACTAGTTTGACTACACAAAAGTACAATAGCCACGTTTAGGATGCCACTAGGTACACTGACTGTTTGCTAGTATAATGGCTTAGTTAAAAAGAGTTTGAGTGTGCAATGCAGGCAGACGTGCTGCAAATATCTTTCCACTAGTGTGACTACACAAAAGTACAATAGCCACGTTTAGGATGCCATTAGGTACACTGACTGTTTGCTAGTATAATGGCTTAGTTAAAAAGAGTTTGAGTGTGCAATGCAGGCAGACGTGCTGCAAATATCTTTCCACTAGTGTGACTACACAAAAGTACAATAGCCACGTTTAGGATGCCACTAGGTACACTGACTGTTTGCTAGTATAAGGGCTTAGTTAAAAAGAGTTTGAGTGTGCAATGCAGGCAGACGTGCTGCAAATATCTTTGCACTAGTGTGACTACACAAAAGTCCAATAGCCACGTTTAGGATGCCACTAGGTACACTGACTGTTTGCTAGTATAATGGCTTAGTTAAAAAGAGTTGGAGTGTGCAATGCAGGCAGACGTGCTGCAAATATCTTTCCACTAGTGTGACTACACAAAAGTACAAAAGCCACGTTTATGATGCCACTAGCTACACTGACTGTTTGCTAGTATAATGGCTTGGTTATAATAAGTTGGAGTGTGCATTGCAGGCAGACGTGCTGCAAATATCTTTCCACTAGTGTGACTACACAAAAGTACAATAGCCCCGTTTAGGATGCCACTAGGTACAGTGACTGTTTGCTAGTATAATGGCTTAGTTAAAAAGAGTTGGAGTGTGCAGAGGACAGGAGGGTACAGTGCCAGGATTGTGGGGCTCTGGGTAGAGGAAAGGAAGCCTGCCTTTCTATTCCCTCCTAATGGGGAAATGCAGCGACGAAATCCCTGACCTTAGCTACACAGACGCTGTCTCTGTTTTCAGGACCTGTCACCTATGGCTCTGACCCTGCCGGTACGAGCCCTTAAAAGGACTGATGGAAAGTGCTATCCCTAAGCTGTCCAGCGCTGTGTATGAAGCGCATACAGCTGTATCAGCGATAGGACTCAGGACGGAGCTGCGCCAGTGATGTCTGACACCAAGGACGCAGAAGAAATAATGGCGTCCGGACGGGCAGATACTCGTTTTTATAATGCAGGGACATGTGACATGGACATCCTATCACACATGCCGTTGCTTCTCTGGCTAAAAGTCCACTTAGCTGTGTGTGTGTCTGGGATTGGCTGACATGCTGGCCCGCCCCACAAGACGCGCGCGCTTAGGGAAGGAACACAAAAAAAAAAAAAAAAAATGGCGATCGCCATTATACAAACAGCAGTGATCTGAAGGCGCTGTTCCCGCACACTATACACTGAAATGTCATAATAGTGTGAGTCACAGAGTGACTTACACTATTACAGCGGAAAGCCAGCTAGGAATTAGCTGTTTTTTTGCTGCTAGAACCGTTCTCGAACGTTTCTAGAACTATCGAGCTTTTGCAAAAAGCTCGAGTTCTAGTTCGATCTAGAACAGGCCCCAAAATCACTCTAGCCTAGAACTGGAGAACCGCGAACTGCGCTCAACTCTACTGATGACATTTATGCTCTGTATCCCACCTGGATTTATTATTGTATGGTACATCTAGTATAGTGGTATTCGGAATTTTGGTGTCAGGTTCCTGACATGGAACCATGTATTGGGGTGTTCGTTAAATATACATATTTTAAATGTGTTTAACCCTTTCACTGTCTTGTGTGGATTCTATGTATGCGCAAATTTTTGTACCAATAAAATAATTTTTTAAATTGAACAAAAACGCATTGGTTGATTCCTTTCTTTTTCTCCTGTCTTAATATGCAAGGCAGTCTGGCATGCCCCTTCCTTTAATTGACACCTCACTATCAATGTACAATCTCGACAGACAGCCTGGTGTGGGAGGGACAGCTCTCTCAGCTCTGCTACATGGCTAAATCTAAAAATTCTGATTGTGTTCAGACCGGTTGCACCAAGTAATCTCAGGGGTTTACACGCTGCGACATCGCTACCGATATATCGCCGGGGTCACGTCGTTAGTGACGCACATCCGGCGCCGATAGCGACATCGCAGCGTGTAACACTAACGAGCGATGATCAACGATCGCAAAATCATTCCAAAACGGTGATCCTTGACACATCATTCATTTCCTTAATATCGCTGCTGCCACCGGTACAATGTTGTTCCTCGTTCCTGCGGCAGCACACATCGCTATGTGTGACACCGCAGGAGCGACGAACATCTCCTTACCTGCGTCCACCGGCAATGAGGAAGGAAGGAGGTGGGCGGGATGTTACGTCCCGCTCATCTCCGCCCCCCCGCTTCTATTGGCCGGCCGCTTAGAGACGCCGCAGTGATGTTGCTATGACGCCGAATGCACCTCTCTCTTGAGGGAGCGATTGTTCGGCGGTCACAGCGACGTTGCTGACCAGGTATGTACGTGTGACGCTGCCGTAGTGAAAATGTTCGCTACGGCAGCGATCACCAAATGTCGCACGAGCAACGGGGGCGGGAGCTATCGCGCTCGACATCTAGCGATGTCGCAGCGTGTAAAGTACCCCTTAGTGACATATTGTTGGATTCAGGATCTCTTTGCCTACATCATGCTGCTCTCAGATGAGGTAGCAAAAACCTGCTGACAGATTCCTTTTAACTGATACAGTAACAGCTGTGTAGGATGCTTAAACCTTGGTGAGGAAAGACCAAACCCATATACAAAGAAGAGGTTGTGGAAGATATTTTCATGTCATAGGTCATACACCATGGCAAGACACAAGGTAGTTATACTGCATCAGCAAAATGTTCCATAGGCAAACATTTTAAAGCAGATTGTTTTGGGTTTTTTTCGATATGCTATTCAGGCACTTTTGAAGAATCACCAAGACACAATAGTAAAACTAAGGAAACCTAGTGCAGCAGATGAAAGACATACAGTTAGGTCCAGAAATATTTGGACAGTGACACAATTTTCGCGAGTTGGGCTCTGCATGCCACCACATTGGATTTGAAATGAAACCTCTACAACAGAATTCAAGTGCAGATTGTAACGTTTAATTTGAAGGTTTGAACAAAAATATCTGATAGAAATTGTAGGAATTGTACACATTTCTTTACAAACACGCCACATTTTAGGAGTTCAAAAGTAATTGGACAAATAAACCAAATCCAAACAAAATATTTTTATTTTCAATATTTTGTTGCGAATCCTTTGGAGGCAATCACTGCCTTAAGTCTGGAACCCATGGACATCACCAAATGCTGGGTTTCCTCCTTCTTAATGCTTTGCCAGGCCTTTACAGCCGCAGCCTTCAGGTCTTGCTTGTTTGTGGGTCTTTCCGTCTTAAGTCTGGATTTGAGCAAGTGAAATGCATGCTCAATTGGGTTAAGATCTGGTGGTTGACTTGGCCATTGCAGAATGTTCCACTTTTTTGCACTCATGAACTCCTGGGTAGCTTTGGCTGTATGCTTGGGGTCATTGTCCATCTGTACTATGAAGCGCCGTCCGATCAACTTTGCGGCATTTGGCTGAATCTTGGTTGAAAGTATATCCCGGTACACTTCAGAATTCATCCGGCTACTCTTGTCTGCTGTTATGTCATCAATAAACACAAGTGACCCAGTGCCATTGAAAGCCATGCATGCCCATGCCATCACGTTGCCTCCACCATGTTTTACAGAGGATGTGGTGTGCCTTGGATCATGTGCCATTCCCTTTCTTCTCCAGACTTTTTTCTTCCCATCATTCTGGTACAGGTTGATCTTTGTCTCATCTGTCCATAGAATACTTTTCCAGAACTGAGCTGGCTTCATGAGGTGTTTTTCAGCAAATTTAACTCTGGCCTGTCTATTTTTGGAATTGATGAATGGTTTGCATCTAGATGTGAACCCTTTGTATTTACTTTCATGGAGTTTTCTCTTTACTGTTGACTTAGAGACAGATACACCTACTTCACTGAGAGTGTTCTGGACTTCAGTTGATGTTGTGAACGGGTTCTTCTTCACCAAAGAAAGTATGCGGCGATCATCCACCACTGTTGTCATCCGTGGACGCCCAGGCCTTTTTCAGTTCCCAAGCTCACCAGTCAATTCCTTTTTTCTCAGAATGTACCCGACTGTTGATTTTGCTACTCCAAGCATGTCTGCTATCTCTCTGATGGATTTTTTCTTTTTTTTCAGCCTCAGGATGTTCTGCTTTACCTCAATTGAGAGTTCCTTAGACCGCATGTTGTCTGGTCACAGCAACAGCTTCCAAATGCAAAACCACACACCTGTAATCAACCCCAGACCTTTTAACTACTTCATTGATTACAGGTTAACGAGGGAGACGCCTTCAGAGTTAATTGCAGCCCTTAGAGTCCCTTGTCCAATTACTTTTGGTCCCTTGTAAAAGAGGAGGCTATGCATTACAGAGCTATGATTCCTAAACCCTTTCTCCGATTTGGATGTGAAAACTCTCATATTGCAGCTGGGAGTGTGCACTTTCAGCCCATATTATATATATATAATTGTATTTCTGAACATGTTTTTGTAAACAGCTAAAATAACAAAACTTGTGTCACTGTCCAAATATTTCTGGCCCTGACTGTATCCTGCTTACTTTCCTTCAAAGCTTGAAGATGTCCAGCAGTGCCATCAGCTCAGAACTGGGAGCAACCATGTGAGAAAGAATACAGCCGCACTCTGTAAGCACTAAGATTTATGCAAACATTGAATATAAGAAATTTGGGCTTCATTACTGCTATATAGAATATATTTATAAATATGAAGATAATTAGAGCATAAACTGGGCAATTCATGAGAGTCCACCAGCGTCGACAAGGTTCAGCTTTCTTTGATGGGAACCTAACCTAATATTTATCAAACAGGCCTATTTAAAGGGCAATTAAAATTCAGCACTAATTAAAAACAGCCTTAGGCGGGCTTTGCAAGTTGCGACATCAGTAACAATGTGTTACCGATGCTGCAGCGATAGTCCCGCCCCCGTCGCACGTTCGATATCTAGTGAAAGCTGCCGTAGCGATTATCATCGCTACAGCAGCTTCACACGCACATACCTGCCGTGCGACGTCCCTCTGGCCGGCGACCCGCCTCCTTCCTAAGGGGGCGGGTCGTGCGGCGTCACAGCGACGTCACACGGCAGGCGGGCAATTGAAGCAGAGGGGCGGAGATGAGCAGGATGTAAACATCCCGCCCACCTCCGTCCTTTTCATTGCAGCCGGGAGGCAGGTAAGGTGATGTTCCTCGCTCCTGCGGCTTCACACACAGCGATGCATGCTGCCGCAGGAGCGAGGAACAACATCGTACCTGTCGCACCATCGGCATTATGGAAATGTCGGAGGCTGCAGCGATGATACGATAAAGACGCTTTTGCGCTCGTTCATCGTATCAAAAAGGTTTTACATGTTGCGATATCGACTGCAACGCTGGATGTGCGTCACTTTCGATTTGACCCCATCGACATCGCACGTGCAATGTCGCAACATGCAAAGCCGCCCTTAGGCTGATTGGAGGTGTCCTCAGTCAGAAAACAAGGCAGTCAAAACCTCCAATTCTATACTACAAAAAGAAAAAAAACAAAAGCTAAGCACCTCAGAAAAGAATAAAGCAAGTGTCAAGGTTCCTCTGTCCAGAGCATCTTGCACATTAGAAGATGCTCTGCTGTGTTCTCCTGAATTACATTTCTGACAGTTGCATAATTCCTCTGTGCAGAGGATCTTGCCTTTGGAGATGCTCTGCTGTGCCTTCCTGAGTTACTGAGCTAGCAGCTTGTTTGACAGCACAGGATTCCATGTTGGTGCTGATTATTTAGGTGTTGCTCCTTACTGGTAATTGCTCAGACTTCCTACTGAGCATGCTGGCCCAGAAATTTGCCATTTGTATTTTCAGGTTTTGCTGTTGTGCTGTTGGCTTGTGTCTCAGTTAGTGTTCTGATCTTTGTGTTCTGATCCCAGATTATTATTTGACTTTTCTCTGCCCACTCCCTGTCCCAGTCATGATCTCCTGTCTATTGACCTCGGACCGTTACCTGACCACGTCTCTGTTTTCTCCCTCAACCTATTACGTGCTCTCCTGGATTTTTGACCGTCAGATATTGACCTGACTATGCCTCCGTTTACTCCTTGTGCTCATATGTGTCCTCACATTAAGAGATTCAGGCTTTCCTGTCTACTCCTCCGTCCATTCTGCCCATAAATAGTTGCTGCATCACAGCAAGTGAGAACAAGGGCAAGCTGCTATGACTGCCTTGTTGCAGCTGGTGGGCTGTCATGAATTGGCCAATTTATGGGCTAACTACTTTCATATTTATAAATATATTATATATAGCGGTAATACAGTCCCATTTTATGCATTCAATATCTGAAAACATCTTAATGCTTATTCTTTTGATTGTATATTATGAAGTTATAGCAGCTTGCATCTGTTCACATTTGCCTTATTATGTTCAGAGGTGTTGATCAGTTTTTGTTTACTGTAGCAACTATGTTGGACCCATCTACACTCCTCTTCTGGTTGAAGAAGTCTGGCCAAAAGGGGTATTCTCGGAAGAACTGCATCCAAAACAGCGATACCTTCAGTAAGAAAACAAGACAAATCAACTCAATTATGCACAAAAACATAGGAACTGGGGTGCGCAAAAAATGACAGCAGGTGCTCTGAACTTGTGAGTCAAAATGTGAAATATTTGGCTGTGCCAGAAGACAATTACCCAATTAGGCTTAAAAAGTAGTTTTCACGAGTGTGTCACATCCACATGTTACCTCTGTGGGATCTGGGATCAGGAGGTCTCAACACTTAATTGATCACAGGTCCTCTATGGAATCCGCTTGACTGTTATCTTGTATTGAAATGGATTTACTTTAATTTGATGGTGAAGGGATTAGGGACAATTTCCTTTCTAGCTGAGATTACACATAACCTTAATCACAGCTGCAGCATCTTATCATCACTCAGTTCTGCTATATTTACCCACACTTGACTTCACTCCATGCCAGTTATGGATCTATACTTACCACTTTGAAGGAGCCTGTCACTGAAGAAGCTGAAGTGTTTGTTTCAGTTACAGCTGTGATGTTTCCTGCTGGAGAAGCTAAGCAGTGCTATTTGTTTTGTCTTTTCCCACCCTTTGGTCTTACCTTCCTCGTGTTGTTTTATTGCAGTAGCGAGACTAGTATCTCACTGGCCTACACACTGACGAGGGTGAGTTCATTGCCAGTGAGGGTCTAGACACATGATGGCGCACAGGGAAGGACCCTTCTTGGGGTGTTAGGGAGAGCAGTAATTAGACACAAATGAGTGTTAGTTGGTGAACCTGCTTCCTGTCCTTATCACCGGGGCCTTCCATTGAACTTCTTCCCTGGTTTTCCCTTTATGCTGTGTTGCTGTCTAGTTGTCCTCATGCACTCAGTGTGACAATAGTATCTGTCTTTACAAATCAGAATAGATCTTATGTGAACAAGATTAAATAAAAAACAAGAGATACTCATTTCAAGTAATAATTTAAATATTTATTTGTAATTAACATCATAAAGATAAGTATATAAATACATAAAATGGGGGACGATTGACAAGGTACAGAAACAGAATAAAAAAATGTACTACTATACAAGAATAGGAATATATACTGAGGAAAACTAATGCAAAACGTGTGTCAAGGGGGCCTTGATGTTACTGTTTGGTAATAGAATTCATTCCCCGCTTGCTTAACTCCTTTATTTCTTACATGCTTGTCTTATATATGCATTTGCTTTGTACTCCTTGTGTTTTAATGTGCTAACCTTCACACCACTCAGGCTGGGTTATTTACTTTACACTTTGCTTTCACTCTGCCACTTTGAGACAAAATTGTCTAATATCCAACTCATAGGTGTGAGATTTATTTCCACATTAGCTCAACAGGTTTCACTGTACTTATTACATTGAAGTAACTCATGAATTCTTTATGTATATATTTTTAATCTTGTTTAGCAGTATATAACAGTACATGTGCTTCAGTATTGATTCTTGTTCTACATGTAACAGAAGACAGTTTATATGCTGAATGGCTGGAGAGAGATACAATAATGAGAGTGACCGCACAATAGTGAAGCATGGTGGAAGGTCTGGAAAGTTCGGGCATGTATTTCAACAAATTAAATTGGAGATTATGTCAGGAGTAATAGTGTTAGCAATGCAGAAAAATACAAACAGAACCCATCATGCAATATCATCAGGGAGGCAGAGGATTGGTTACAAATTTATTCTACAGCAGAACTATGACCTCAAGCATAAAGCCAATGACATTAAGAACCTACTTCAGAGTAAAGAAGCTGCCGTGGAAGTGATGATATAGCCCTCGTGATCATTGAATCTATGTGGCATTGCATGAAGAGTCGTGATGAACAAACTTGTGGATGTTAAGGATTGCCAAACCAGCACAAGCTAAAAAAAAAATGCTTTCGGCAGTCGAACTTGATACTGGGCGCTGACACCCATATAAGTCTAAGGGACCCGAACTTGTTCTATAAAATGGTGTTATTAAGGGCTGGTGAGGCTGCAAAAAAAGTAATAAGGGATAAAGCAGGACAGTTATGCAGTCATATGAAAAAGTTTGGGCACCCCAATTAATGTTAACCTTTTTTCTTTATAACAATTTGGGTTTTTGCAACAGCTATTTCAGTTACATATATCTAATAACAGACCTACTTCACCACCCTTATCTCCTCACTATCCAACAATCCAAAAAAGCTCTTTGACACCTTTCACTCCCTCCTCAGTCCCAAAGCACAGACCCCTATCACAGACCTTCATGCTGACAACCTGGCCTCGTATTTCACAAAGAAAATAAAAAACATCCGCCGAGAGATCAGCTCCCAGCCACCAAGCCTTGTGAATCCCATCCCTCACCACATCCCATCCAGCTCACTTTCCACATTTGACCCAGTCACAGAGGAGGAAGTCTCCAGGCTCCTCTCTTCTTCTCGTCCTACCACTTGCCCTACTGATCCCTTTCCCTCACACCTACTCCAGTCTCTCTCTCTGGTTGTCACCACTCACCTAACTAAAATCTTCAATCTCTCTCTCTCTTCTGGTGTCTTCCCCTGTTCCCTCAAACACTCTATCATTGCTCCATTATTAAAAAAACCTTCTCTTGATCCGTCCTGCACAAGCAACTACAGACCAGTCTCCAATCTCCCCTTCATCTCCAAACTCTTGGAGCGCCTGGTCTTCTCTCGTCTCACCCGCTACCTTTCCACTCACTCTCTTCTAGATCCTTTACAGTCTGGCTTCCGCCCTTTACACTCAACAGAAACTGCCCTTGTCAAAGTGACCAATGACCTACTGACAGCAAAACGTACCGGTGACCACTCTCTGCTTATTCTTCTTGACTTCTCTGCCGCCTTCGACACTGTTGACCACCATGTCCTTCTCTCTATGCTCCATTCTATCGGCCTAAATTACACTGTTCTTTCCTGGTTCTTTTCCTATCTTTCTGGCCGCTCATTCAGTGTATCATTTGCTGGCTCCACATCTTCTCCTTTTCCTCTCACTGTTGGGGTCCCTCAAGGTTCAGTCCTTGGCCCTCTTCTTTTCCTCTCTACACTGCCCCAATTGGAATGACCATCAGCAGATTTGGCTTTCAGTACCATCTTTATGCTGATGAGACACAGCTATACACCTCATCCCCTGATCTCACCCCCGCTGTACTACAGAACACAAGTGACTGCCTGACTGCAGTTTGCAATGTCATGTCTGCTCTCTATCTGAAACTTAATCTTTCCAAAACTGAACTTCTTCTTTTCCCTCCATCTTCCAACCTTCCTCAACCTGACATCTCCCTCTCTGTGTGTGGCACAACGATAAATCCTAGGCAGCAAGCCCGCTGTCTGGGTGTTATACTTGACACTCATCTCTCCTTCACCTCCCACATACAATCTCTTGCCCGCTCTTGCCGCTTGCACCTCAAGAACATCTCTAGAATCCGCTCCTTTCTCACAATGGAAATGACAAAACCCCTCACCGTGGCCCTGATCCACTCTCGCCTTGACTACTATAACTCTCTATTAATTGGTCTACCCCTAACTAGACTCTCTCCTCTACAGTCCATCCTTAATGCAGCAGCCAGGGTCACCTATCTGGCTAACCGCTACTCCGATGCCTCTGCTCTGTGCCAGTCATTGCACTGGCTGCCCATATAACACAGGATCCAATTCAAACTGCTTGTTCTCACCCACAAAGCTCTCCCCAATGCGGCACCCCCCTACATCTCCACCCTCCTCTCTGTCTATCACCCCACCCGTTCTCTACGCTCTGCAAATGACTTTCGACTAACATCCACACTAATTCGAACCTCCCACTCCCGAATCCAAGACTTCTTCCGAGCTGCACCAAACCTCTGGAACACTCTACCCCAAGAAGTTAGGACGAATCACAACTTACTCAGCTTCAGACGCACCCTAAAAACGCATCTTTTTAGGGCGGCCTATCACAATCCCTAGCTAAACTAATTTCACCTAATCCCTCCACAACTTCTCAGATAAGTACCCCACGTCAAACTCCATGGCACCCAAATGCATCTCAAGGTCCTGGCCAACTGATCCACGTAGCCATTATCTATCCCACATTTTCTTGAGATGGCTGGATTGTCATTGTAAACAAGCACTTGTACCTTGTCCCCCCCCCATCTCACTGTAGATTATAAGCTCTCACGAGCAGGGTTGTCTTTTTTTCCTTTTAAATATTGTATTTTCGATAACTGTTACTTGTTTGTACATGATCCTTCTGAATTGTAAAGCGCTGCGGAATATGTTGGCGCAATAGAAATAAAGATTATTATTATTATTATTAATAATAACTGATGGACTGAGTAATATTTCTGGATTGAAATGAGGTTTATTGTACTAACAGAAAATGTGCAATCCACATTTAAACAAAATTTGACCGGTGCAAAAGTATTGGCACCCTTATCAATTTCTTGATTTGAACACTCATAACTACTTTTTACTGACTTACTAAAGCACTAAATTGGTTTTGTAACCTCATTTAGCTTTGAACTTCATAGGCAGGTGTATCCAATCATGAGAAAAGGTATTTAAGGTGGCCACTTGCAAATTGTTCTCCTATTTGAATCTCCTATGAAGAGTGGCATCATGGGCTCCTCAAAACAACTCTCAAATGATCTGAAAACAAAGATTATTCAACATAGTTGTTCAGGGGAAGGATACAAAAAGTTGTCTCAGAGATTTAAACTGTCAGTTTCCACTGTGAGGAACATAGTAAGGAAATGGAAGAACACAGGTACAGTTCTTGTTAAGCCCAGAAGTGGCAGGCCAAGAAAAATATCAGAAAGGCAGAGAAGAAGAATGGTGAGAACAGTCAAGGACAATCCACAGACCACCTCCAAAGAGCTGCAGCCTCATCTTGCTGCAGATGGTGTCAATGTGCATCGGTCAACAATACAGCGCACGTTGCACAAGGAGAAGCTGTATGGGAGAGTGATGCGAAAGAAGCCGTTTCTGCAAGC
The DNA here is from genome assembly GCF_048569485.1 of Anomaloglossus baeobatrachus. NCBI lineage: Eukaryota > Metazoa > Chordata > Amphibia > Anura > Aromobatidae > Anomaloglossus > Anomaloglossus baeobatrachus. The sequence continues at coordinate 62,997,841 of NC_134354.1, forward strand.
ACGCCACAAACAGAGTCGCGTGAGGTATGCAAAAGCACATTTGGACAAGCCAGTTACATTTTGGAAGAAGGTCCTGTGGACTGATGAAACAAAGATTGAGTTGTTTGGTCATACAAAAAGGCGTTATGCATGGAGGCAAAAAAACACGGCATTCCAAGAAAAGCACTTGCTACCCACAGTAAAATTTGGTGGAGGTTCCATCATGCTTTGGGGCTGTGTGGCCAATGCCGGCACTGGGAATCTTGTTAAAGTTGAGGGTCGCATGGATTCAACTCAGTATCAACAGATTCTTGACAATAATGTGCAAGAATCAGTGACGAAGTTGAAGTTACGCAGGGGATGGATATTTCATCAAGACAATGATCCAAAACACCGCTCCAAATCTACTCAGGCATTCATTCAGAGGAACAATTACAATGTTCTGGAATGGCCATCACAGTCCCCTGACCTGAATATCATTGAAAATCTGTGGGATGATTTGAAGCATGCTGTCCATGCTCGGCGACCATCAAACTTATCTGGAATTGTTTTGTAAACAGGAATGGTCAAATATACCTTCATCCAGGATCGAGGAACTCATTAAAAGCTACAGGAAGCGACTAGAGGCTGTTATTTTTGCAAAAGGAGGATCTACAAAATATTAATGTCACTTTTATGTTGAGGTGCCCATACTTTTGCACATGTTAAATTTTGTTTAAATGTGGGTTGCACATTTTCTGTTAGTACAAGAAACCTCATTTCAATCCAGAAATATTACTCAGTCCATCAGTTATTAGATATATGAAACTGAAATAGCTGTTGCAAAAACCCAAAATGTTATAAAGAAAAAAGGTTAACATTAATAAGGGTGCCAAAACTTTTTCATATGACTGTATTTACTGACTTTGGATGAGCGCATGTATTCGCCACTTTTCGGTATCCGACGAATAATAGGGTATTCGAGGTATTCGCTATCTGACAGCTAATATGGTATTCGCTCCAATACTTCCATTTTCATTTCTGGACTTCCTGGCGCCTTTTTCCAGCCAATGAACACATCTGACATTGCTTGCCCTCACAGTAACACTGCAGCCATCTTTGTTGTGGTGTTACTGTGATTGGCTTGGCCGCACAGCGTCATAGGGGCTATATAAGGCAGTCGCCATTTTGTGTGCACGCATTCATTCCTGAGCTGCCGGTGTAGTGAGACTGTACTGTGTGCGGTACAGCGTTTTTCCAGCCAAGTAATACTAGTCCTTCTAAGGGCTGAAAGTATTTAGCATTACCTGTTAGCGACTGTGTAAATCATAGAAACAGGTATAGGGACAGTGCAGTTCGTTCTATGAGATAGTGTTCCTGCTGAAGAATCCAAAATAGTGCTTTAAGGGCTCAAGACAGTGTCCACTGTGTGCTAGCAGCTGTGTAAATCATAGAACTGCTGCTGCAAAAAAAATCCTCTTATTAGTGGTGCATACGGTCTGTTACTGCAGTGTGTGATATAGGGAGAGCTTATTCCCAGGCAGGGAGAGATTTAAAGCTGTCCTAACATCTGCTACTAATAATCAACAATCTCAGCACTGCTACATCCCTTGTGTCTGTTATACTAGCAATAGGTATTACAACTTGCAAAAAAAAGGTCCCAAAATTGTAAAAACAACGGGTTCAGGTGTAGTGAAGTGCCTGTCAGCCACTATCTCAATTCACAGTCTGTTACCAAATTTTTATTAAGACTTGGTGTCAGGGGCACAACGTCTGCCTCCAGGCTAGTACCTTCCTACAAGCAACCTAGCATACTTTTCGGGGCTTCATATTTTACAGAACCTACCTAGTGGCTTTCTGCAACTAACACACAATCTCAGTTTTACCCAATTTTTATTAATACTTGGTGTCAGGGGCACAACTTCTGCTTCAAGGCCAGTACCTTCCTACAAGCAACCTACCATATTTTTGGGGGCTTCATATCTTACAGAACCTACATAGTAGCTTGCTGCAACTAACACACAGTCTCAGTGTTACCCAATTTGTATTAATACTTGGTGTCAGGGGCACAACTTCTGCTTCAAGGCCAGTACCTTCTTACAACCAACCTAGCATACTTTTGGGGCCTTCATATCTTACAGAACTTAGATAGTGGCTTGCTGCAACTAACACACAGTCTCAGTCTTACCTAATTTTTATTAATACTTGGAGTCAGGGTCACTACTTGTGCCTCAAGGCCAGTACCTTCCTAGCAACAAGCTAGCATACTTTGGGGGGCTTCATATCTTACAGAACCTACATAGTGGCTTGCTGCAACTAACACACAGTCTCAGTGTTACCCAATTTTTATTAATATTTGGTGTCAGGGTCACTACTTGTGCCTCAAGGCCTGTACCTTCCTAGCAACAACCTTGCATACTTTTGGGGGCATCATATTTTACAGAACCTACCTAGTGGCTTGCTCTTACTAAAACACAGTCTGAGTGCCAAAAAACAATACTAAAATAAAAGTGTTGTCAAACCCTGTTTTCTTTTGGGGCTGAAAGACATTCACAACATCTTTGTCAACTCCTCCAAGTGGTAGTTTGTCCAATAAAGGTACCTTTTGGTTTTTAGACATACAGAAACAGCTATCGTGAGAAACTATTAACACAAGTTTAACAACCCGGCATAAGTGTTGTTCCACTGTCTGTAGAAAAGGTCACGTTAAAGTATTCACCTTCAATAATCAAACCAAAAAAATGGGAAAAAGAGGGGGTAAGGGCCGTGCATGAGGTGGTAGGGACAGTGGTGGTCGCTCAAGCTGTGTGATCAAGCCAAAGAAAAAGGTTCCTGCTTTATCCACAGTACCTCTGCCTTCCTATCCCAATTTTCTTGTCCACATGGCAAAGCACTCTTGTGCCCTGAACAGTGCGAACAGGTAACGAGTTCGCTAGCAGAAAATGCCTCCAGTTACTTGTCGAGTAGCAAATCCCAAGGGTCCACACAGACAGACTTGAGTAGCCCAGAGGCTAGCCCATCGAATCCTCAGCTTGGTCCTACTTCCTCACAACATCAGTATTGTAAGGAAACATATGACACCAAAGCAGGTTACTCTGAGGAACTGTTTACGGGACCCTTTGACCTTTCTTGCCACTCACCGCACAACACCACGAACGCAGGTGACACCGTGGCAGGGCCGGCTCCAGGTTTTTGTGGGCCCCGGGCGGAAGAGTCCCAGTGGGCCCCATCCACACACAGACACCGATACGAACACGTACATATACATATTTAAAGACAAACTCACAAAAATACATATAAACAGACAAATCTATACAGTCATATACACTTACAGACAGACAGACACACACAACTCTGCTGCATACAAACACACACAACTCTGCTGCATACAGACAAACACACACAACTCTGCTGCATACAGACAAACACACACCACTCTATTACATACAGACAAACACAACTCTGCTGCATACAGACAAACACACACAACTCTGCTGCATACAGACTAACACACACAACTCTGCTGCATACAGACTAACACACACAACTCTGCTGCATACAGACAAACACACACAACTCTGCTACATACAGACAAACACACACAACTCTGCTATATACAGACAAACACAACTCTGCTGCATACAGACAAACACACACAACTCTGCTGCATACAAACACATACAACTCTGCTGCATACAGACAAACACACACAACTCTGCTGCATACAGACAAACACACACCACTCTATTACATACAGACAAACACAACTTTGCTGCATACAGACAAACACACACAACTCTGCTGCATACAGACTAACACACACAACTCTGCTGCATACAGACTAACACACACAACTCTGCTGCATACAGACAAACACACACAACTCTGCTACATACAGACAAACACACACAACTCTGCTATATACAGACAAACACAACTCTGCTGCATACAGACAAACACACACAACTCTGCTGCATACAAACACATACAACTCTGCTGCATACAGACAAACACACACAACTCTGCTGCATACAGACAAACACACACCACTCTACTACATACAGACAAACACAACTCTCCTGCATACAGACAAACACACACAACTCTGCTGCATACAGACTAACACACACAACTCTGCTGCATACAGACTAACACACACAACTCTGCTGCATACAGACAAACACACACAACTCTGCTACATACAGACAAACACACACAACTCTGCTATATACAAACACACACAACTCTGCTACATACAGACAGCCAAACACACACAACTCTGCTACATACAGACAGCCAAACACACACAACTCTGCTACATACAGACAAACAAACACACACTGCTCTGCGGGGCCCATACCCACGGCTCTGCGGGGCCCGCACCCACGACTCTGCAGAGCCCGCACCCACACACCCGTGGCTCTGCGGGGCCCGCACTCGCGGCTCTGCGGGGCCCGCACTCGCGGCTCTGCGGGGTCCGCACTCTCGGCCCTGCGGAGCCAGCACACGCAGCCTGCTGGGCCCGCACTCGCGGCCCTGCGGGGCCAGCTCACGCGGCACCGGGGAGGGGTGGGGGGGATTAGCAGGGGATACATCCAGGGGGTAGAAGCAGCTCACCGGGGCCCATAATCGGGAGGCGGGGAGGGCACTTACCCGCTTAGGTCATGGTGGAGAGGGGGCCCACATAGCGCCGGACAGAAGCTCGCCTCCTTCATCTGTGGGACTGAGCAGGCGGTAGCTCCGCCCACAAATGAAGTTCAAACCAGGATGTCTGTGTGCCTTAAAGGGACGGCGCTGCAGATTGCTGCCGAGGACTGCAGTCCCTGGAACTCGGCCCGGGGCAGCAGAACTGTAAAGGCGAGTGGGCCCCGGCCAAGGGACAGCAGGACTGACGAGGCCGAGTGGCCCCCCCGGCTCTCCAAGGCCCCGGCATTTGCCCGGGTTTGCCGGGTGCTGACGCCGGCCCTGGACCATGGTGTGCAGCGATGCACAGATCTTTGAGCACCCAAGGCCAGAAGAAGGCCATGTTGTTGGCCGTGACATGCTGGGCAATCAGGTGGAAGTGTTGGAGGATGATAAGTAGAGATTAGACATGAGTGTTAAGGTACCGTCACACATAACGAGATCGCTAGCGAGATTGCAGCTGAGTCACGGTTTCTGTGACGCAGTAGCAATTCCGTTAGCGATCTTGTTATGTGTGACACCTACCAGCGATCAGGCCCCTGCTGTGAGATCTCTAGTCATTACAGAATGGTCCAGGCCATTTTCTTCAAAGGTGATGTCTTGCTGAGCAGGACACATCGCTGTGTTTGACACTGTGTGAAAGGGTCACAGTGACTGCCGAGATCGTTATACAGGTCGCTACTGCGACATGTATTGTTCCTGCATCGCTGGTAAGATCTGACTGTGTGACATCTCACCTGCGACCTCCCAGCGACTTACCAGCGATCCCTATCAGGTCGCATCGTTTTCGGGATCGCTGGTAAGTCATTGTGTGTGACTGGGCCTTAGCAGTGTGTCCCTCCTTTGTACTGCTTCTGCTGGGAAATTGTTTGTTCTTCTCAGCATGGGACTTCTCCAACCACAACTTGGTAAACAGAACAGAGCCAGGAGTCTAATGTCCATTCATGTATCAGATGTCTAGGGGGAGGTGTGCCCACCTAAGGGGCTGATCCCAAGAGAGAAGAACAATGAGACCCATGTTAGGTTAGTTGGATTTCCGCTGGAGAAGCACTAGGATCTATAGCTGAGGCTGGATCCTAGGGCCTGTGTATGGACTGTTACAGACTGGAGATCAGTGGCCACTTGGGATTGTGTTTTATTGTTCCCCCTGTTGGACTCAAGGAACTCATATAAGGACCATTGCCCTATTTTCCCTGGCATCAGAATACCAAGGGTGCCCCTGGATCTTTTGTTTTGTTGTGGACTCCTTGCAGACTTTAAGGATTTATATTTGTTTGGTGCTTTATCTTTGTGGTTCCAATAAAGCCCTTTGGATTTTTCCTTGGTCTGGCGTCCCTCACTACTTTGTTGCATACCCCGTTACAATGAGCCACCCCCCTAGAGTTTGAGTTCGGTTCATTGAACTGTGCCCCGTTCGATGAGCCGTTCGACGAGCCTCTCGAACCCAATTGAAAACAATGGGAGGCAATCACAAACACCTAAATACACATTATAAATGTACACATACAGTTAATAAACATTGCCATAAGACTTACCGGTGCCCATGATGCGTCATGCACTCTGTCTCCCGCAGCTTTTCCATCGGTAATCGCTGCGTCCTCCCGGTAACCAGCAGTGATGACAGGACCTATCGTGACATCAAAATAGCATGTGACCAGTCACGTATCTATTATCTCATTGGCTACAGACTGGTCACATGGCTAGACGTCATGTCCTGTCCTAGGTCCTGTCAGTGCATCTCTCCAGTACGCGGTGATCATTTGTGTATCTCCATGTACCGGCAACATGCTCTGGCACACGGACGACTCTCCGTTCCTGCATGGGGCGCTCTTTACAGAGTCAGCCCACATGCAAGGACTGGCTGTCACAGTCGGTGAATAGCAGCACCGGGCATCACGTGATCGGAGCACCGTTGCTATGGTAACTCGGCTGTGAGCGGTGAAGTCACCGCTAACAACCGGCAGCCTGTGGTCACTCTCACTGAGTGATTTCTGCACGGGGCAGCAGCGTCTTTTTCCAATGCAGTGAAGCCTGATGTAGCAGAGCTGCATGGGTTGAAGGAGAAAGAAGACAGAAGACCATGGATCGTGGAGGGCTGACAGGGAGTAATAAACATGGAGTCTCTAATGTGTCTGTATATTTATTTCTATTAAAGTATTTTTTCTCTGTGTTTCTCTTTAACCCTTTATTGGAGATTCTTAATGGCCGGGTCAAACGTGCCTGACATTAAGAATCTCTGGCTAAATAATAGCTAGTAAAACAAAGCTAGTATTAACTCATAATTACCCAGCAAGCCACCGTCACCAGGGCAGCTGAAAGAGTTGGATACAGCTCCAGATTATGGGGAGGCTGATCTGTAGCGCTGGCTACAGTGCCAGATGATGATGATTCTATGAAAGCGCCATTTTCTGGGGCGGCTGCAGACTGCAATTCGCAGCAGAGGTGCCCAGAAACCTCGGGTTAACCTGTGTGGCGGATTCCAATCCCCAGCTGCCTAGTTGTACCGGCTGGACACAAAAATGGGGCGAAGCCTACGTCGTTTTGTTTTTTTTCATTATTTCGGGAAATTCATGAAATAATAAAAAAAGGCTTCCCTATATTTTTAGTTCGCAGCTGGGTACAAATAGGCAGCTGGGGGTTGGGGGCAGCCAGTACCTGCCTGCTGTACCTGGCTAGCATACAAAAATATGGCGAAGCTCACGTCATTTATTTTTTTTTAGTTTTTTGGGGAAAAAAAAATGCTTCCCTGGATTTTCCATTGACAGTGAAGGTAACACCAAGCAGTGGGGGTTAGCAGCCCTTCACAGCCTAAAAATAGCAGACCGCAGGCGCCCCAGAAGTGGCTCATCCACTAGATGAGCCAATCCTGGCGCTTCACCCCAGTTCATCCCGTGCCCTGGTGCAGTGGCATACGGGGCAATAAATGGGGTTGATACTAGCTGTAAGGTCACCTGACATCAAGCCCAACAGTTTGTGATGTCATGGCGTCTATCAGATACCTGACATCACAAACTGTCAGTACTAACAAAAAAAAAATAGACAAAAAAAATGTATTTGAAAAAACACTCCCCAAAACAGTCCCTCTTTTACTAATTTATTGTAAGGAAAAAAAAATAAGGGGGTCCCACGACCACTCTGGACCGCCTAGAATATGGGGGGACATGCTCAGGGAATGTATCCCCCCTTTTCTAGGAGTGCAGACCCTCCATGTGAGGAGTGTGGGTGCAATGAATCTGCACTCACTCTCCCCGGGTCCACAGCAGCAGAGTGCATGTCGTAACTGTTGCAATCAAAGCTGCAATGCCCTGCTCATGAGGTAAGGGCATGCCTAATCAGGAGAACTATTCTACATTTCCAAATATTGGTATTTGCTGATATTATTGCTATTCCACCTACTATATATTGGGGATAGGATCTTGGAGATGGAATACCCCTTTAAGTCCAGTTATTCAGCTGAATGAATACTAAACAACAGAGCTCGCTATTTAGACATGTTTTCTTGTGGCGTATAATGGACTCTCATGTTTGGTAGTTGTTCAGCAGGGCAACTATAAAATCAAATACCTCCATTTGGAAATGTAGTATAGCTCTCCTGATCAACTATGTTCCTTACCTCATGAGCAGGGCATTGCAGTTGCTTACAGATGCATGGTTACCGCCACTCACTGTGTCTGAATACAGAAAGCTGAGCTGACAGCCGTTCTGTCCATGCGGCAGCGTCTATTGTGAAGGAGGGGGCCGCGGGGGGATCAACACTGCACATGTACCGTGGGAAACCGGGGAACACAGGTTAGGTGATAGGGGGTGACCTGGCAGGGCCTGGCGAGGACTTTTCTGTCGCATGTGTTATGGCACATGCGACAGAAATCAGAGGAGTAGGGTGAATGTGGCCGGCGCGCTGCTGTGCGCGTGGCCATCTTTGATTTCTAGGGGGGGCACTTTGGCAACACCGGGGGAACGGAGGGGACCGGGGAGGAGATTTATCTCCCATGTGACATGTTTGTTCATGCCAGATTGGAAATAAATAATTTTTTACTGGCGCTGTCATTTACTGTAACGTGATCATCGGTATACGGTGTATACCGGTGATCACGTGAGCGGGGACCGGAAAAACCGGCATGAATCATGATCTCCAGGGGCTCAGCTACCACCTGAAACCCCGGAGATTTTCTGACGCTGGGGGGCGCTATTCATTTATTTCTGCATGTTGTTTATAAATGGCAGATCAGAATAAGGCAACATTCACACAACCGATCCGTTTTTGAGGTCCGCAAAAAACAGTCCGTTTTTTTCACGGAAGCATCCATGTGGCATCCGTTTCCGTTCCGTATAGGGTCCGTATGTCATCCGTTTGTCATCCGTGTGTCTTCCATTTTTTTGCGTACTGCAAAAAAACTGAAGGAGGGAAAATACATAAATTTACCCAGGATCCATAGCTTCAACCTACATGAGACGGTCACATGTTCACTCCAGTGCCATTTTCTTCTGCTTTTCACAGCGTAGAGCGCTCTGGTGATTTTCCTGTGCTTGTACACTTCATATCAGTCTTTTCTGTCATTATAATGGCAGAAAGACACAATGTTCCACTCTCCTCCATTTTGTAATTTTGCACCCTTTGGTGCCTTTCATGTGGCACTAAAGGGTGCTTAGCCTTGTATTTAGCCAAAAAAAAAAATGTAAAAAAAAAAAAATGACGTGTGGTTCCCCCTATTTTTGATAGCCATAATAAATAAATAAATAATTAAACAAAAAAAAAAACACGTGACTGTCCCACCCAAAATTGAATCACCAGCCAAGGTAAAGCAGACAGCTGGGGTCTGATATTCTCAGACTAGGGAGGTCCATGGTTATTGGACTCTCCCCAGCCTAAAAATTGCAGGCCTCAGCCGCCCCAGAAGTGGCGCATCCATTAGATGCGCCAATCCTGGTGCTTCGCTCCAGCTCATCCCGTTGCCCTGGTGCAGTGGCAAACGGGGTAATATATGGGGTTAATACCAGATGTGTAATGTCACCTGGCATCAAGCCCTGGGGTTCATGATGTTAGGCGTCTATCAGATACCCCACATCACCAACCCAGTCAGTAATAAAAACAAAATAGACGACAAACACATTTTTATTTGAAAAGACACTCCCCAAAACATTCCCTCTTTCACCAATTTATTAGAAAGAAAAACAAATCCAGGTCTGGTGTAATCCAAGGGGGTCCCATGAATCCATAACATAGTCAATGTCCCAGACAATGAAGAACAGAATGTTCCATATTGGCTGGGAGAGCAATGCAGTGACCTGAGCTAACATCAATAGGTCAGCCCAGGTCACTGCAGGGGATGACAAGCGCTGCTGTCAGGAGGATAGCGAGGTACATTACCTGCGGTGATCGCTGCACTCCTGATAGCAGAGCTGTCACTGCAGGGCATGACAAGTGCTGCTGTCAGGAGGATAGTGAAGTACATTACCTGCGGTGATCGCTGCACTCCTGATAGCAGAGCTGTCACTGAGTTCAATGACTGCCGCCTTCACAACCAAGTATCGCGGGTGCCTGTGACATCACCGCTAGTGACAGTCTCAGGTCGGCAGCGAGAGGAGATGGAGATATGACAAGCGGCGGCCATGGAGGACAGTGACAGCGCTGACGTTGTTAGGGCACGACTTCATCACCACAGGTAAGGAACTTCACTAACCTCCTGATGGCAGCGCTTGTCATCCCCGAGGCTGCTGTCACAGCAGTGTGGGCAGCTGCGGACACCATGCAGTGCGGGCAGCTGTGGACACTGCTGAGTGGGCAGCCACAGGGCTGGGGCTGGTGCGGGACACAGACTGCAGCGGCATCCGACGGAAGTCACACGGAAGTGCTTCTGTGTGGCTTTTGGGGATTTTTGCACAGGGTAAACATTGGGTTATTAAGCAAAGTGCTTTGCTTGGATACCCGATATTTACCCTGGTTACCAGCTTATCGCAGGCTGACAGCGATGGCTCCCTGCACACATAGCTGTGAAAAGCCACGCTTTTGGTGATCGAACCGTTCTCAAACGTAACTCGAACTGCCGAACTTTTAGCAAATCATTCGAGTTTGTCAAACGACTCGAACACCCCCAAAAATCACTCGAAAATGAAATTGGCGAACCTCGAACATCGCTCAACTCTAATGATGAGACACAGTTGCCCTCAGGTCAGCCTAAAACCTCCATTCCTGAAGATATTGACCTTCAGGAATTTGAAGACGACCTGGTCGATGATGAGGTGACTGATCCAACATGGACGGGTGGCATGGATTGCGAGAGCAGCAGTGTAGAGGAGCATGTGCCCATAGTCCGCAAAAAGGCTGTAAGACATAGGGTTTCGACCACTGCCAGAGGTCAATCAACTGTGCACATGACACCACGACCTGTGCCATCTCAGAGTCCAAGGGTCCATGCACCACCTCAGCCATCTCAGAGTCCAAGGGTCCATGGTGCGATTGTGTGGGAGTTTTTTTCCAAGAGTACTTGAGACCAAACGGTTGCCATTTGTCAAATCTGTCAGACCAAGCTTAGCAGAGGCAAAAATACTTACAGCGTGGGCACCTCCTACATGAGAAACCATATGTTAGCCAAGCACACCACTAGGTGGTTGACAGCTCTAGTTGAAAAACACAATTTCCAGACTCAAAACTCTGCCACTTCCCCTGTGCTGCCTGCTTCCCAAACTGGTATGCAAGAAGGTGGCGCTGATGCCTCCTCCAACCTAATTTTCGCCAAACTCAATCATCAACGACATCAGCTTTGATGTCCAAGCGTTCCGTTCAGTTGTCCTTACCACAGACCTTTGAAAAGAAGAGAAAATACCCCCTTACGCACCCAAGGGCAGGAACCATAACTACACACATTGCATGATTGATAGGCCTTGAGATGTTGCCGTATCGGCTTGTGGGAATGGAGGCTTTCCACGACCTTTTGGTGGTGTTAGAACATCGGTACTCTTTGCCTAGCCGCCACTATTTTTCTCATCGTGCTGTCCCCGCTCTCCACAATTACGTGTCTGTAAACATCAAACGGGCTCTCACCAACGCCATAACAGGGAAGGTCCACTTAACCACAGACACGTGGATAAGCGGAAGTGGACAGGGACGCTACATCACACTGACGGCACACTGGGTGAACCTGGTGGCGGCTGGTACAGAGTTTGGCCCAGCAACATCCCACATAGTTCCCACACCCAGAATACTTCACCCACACCTAAACTTCAATCACAGTTTCAGTAGACTCCTACACAGCAACAACTCCCTCCTCCTCCTACTCTTCATCTGGCTCCTGTGCATTCTCCTCAACATCCGCCGGTGTCCAACCGTCGACATCATTCCCCAGCTGGGATCTCTGCAGCACTGCCTCGGCTAAGCGGCAACACGCTCTACTGAAGCTCATCTGTATCGGTGACAAATCACACACAGCACCTGAGCTTTTGAAAGTGATAACTGAGCAGACAGATGAGTGGCTTGAGCCATTGGACCTCCGTCCAGGGATGGTAGTGTGTGATAATGGTCGTAATCTCGTGGCGGCATTAAAGCTTGGAAAGCTTGTACACGTTCCTTGTATGGCCCATGTTGTAAATTTATTAGTTCAGCACTTTCTGAAGAAATACCCTGGGATACCAGACCTACTTACCAAGGTACGACGTATTAGCGCACATTTCCGCAAGTCATCTCCCTCTTTTGCTGGCCTGGCAGTGCTGCAGCAGTGCTTACACTTGCCTCATCACAGACTAATATGTGACCTCCCTATGAGATAGAATTCAACCTATCAAACGTTGTCCAGGATCCATGAGCAGCAGAGGGCGGTATCCCAATTCCAGCTGGAACATGCCCGTCAGACGCAGCTGCCAGACATAAGTACTGCCAAGTGGGTGTGGATTGCAGACATTTGTCATGTCTTGGAGATTGAAAAAAAAAATAAAAAAAAATTTCTGAACCATTATCCCCTTGGGAAACAGAATGTATTAAACAGCTTGGCATGTTATGCCCTGTTGCTTATTCTATCAATTTTGTTAAAAAAGCTGTTGGGAGCTGTTGGAAGTACCTTATGATGCTTAGCTACATGGTGTCTGAACCATTATCCCCTGGGGAAAGAGAATGTATTAAACTCCTTGGAATGTTATGCCCTGTTGCTTACGCTAACAATTTTTTTTAAAAAAAGCTATTGGGAGCTCCTTCTGATGCTGTGCTACATGGTCTTTGAACCATTCCCCCCTGGGGAAAATGTTTTTTTTGGTTTTTTTTTAAATCCTCGGTGTTACCTAGAGGAATAAAGCCTGAGTTCCAGAGTGAATCAACTGCCACTTCCACGGTGCTGCATGCTTCACAAACTGCGGTCTAGTCAGCAGGCAATAATGGCTCCTGCTCCCAACCTGCTTTTAGTCAGATACAATCATCATCAATGACATCAGCTTCGATGTCCCAGCGCGGCGTTCATTTGTCCATAAAACATGCATTTCTGAATCATTTGAATAAAATTTTAATAGAGGGACACTGGAGCCGGTGGTGTTGGTGGAGGAGGAGGGCAAGGTCAACACCTAAATGGCCACATTGGCAATAGCAGTGTAAAGTGTTATGGAGTACGTATTCTAACTTTCACACTAATGATATAAGGGATGGAGTAAACTACAAATGACTGCCATCCTTCCCCAATGTATATTACAGGGCCCACCTGAGAGCCCTAAGAAGTCTGAGATTTGAGGACAGCCAGTGGCCAAGGGCCACTGGAGTCGGTGGTGCTGGTGGAGGAGGAGGAGAACATGGTCAACATCCCAATGGGCAGACTGTTGCTGACCTTTTAAAGTGCTGTCAAATATGTCCCAAAAAAAGAGGTGTGAGACAGACACCAATATAATGTATGTTACAGCCTTTTCTAATCGAAAAAGAAGGAAAAATATAAAAAACGAAATGTGTGAACATATGCTAAAGTAAACTCAGGACTACAGAACAGGAGAAGGACTTGGGTATTCTTATTACAAATAAGCTGAGCAACAGCACTCAATGTCAGGCAGCAGCTGCTAAAGCAAACACGATTCTAGGGTGTATAAAAAGAGAGATTAGATCCCATGATCCGAACGTATTGTTGGTTTTGGGGCTCTTTTGCATTGATCAATACAATGGCTAAACATCTCTTATATTCCTATTATTCATAGTACAGTCATGGCCAAAAGTTTTGAGAATGCTACAAATATTAATTTTTACAAAGTCTACTGCTTAAGTTTTTCTATTAGCAATTTGCATATACTCCAGAATGTATTAAAGAGTGATCAGCTTAACAGCAATTACTTGAAAAGTCAATATTGGCTAAGAAAGTGAACTTTAACCCCTCCAAAGCACATTTCAACATCATTGCATTCCTGCCTTAAAAGGAGCAGCTAACATTGTTTTAGTGATTGTTCCATTAACACAGGTGTGGATATTGATGAGGACAGGGCAGGCGATTAATCAGTCATGAGTAAGTAAGAATGACACCACTGGACACTTTAAAAGGAGGCTGGTGCTTGGTATCATTGTTTCTCTTCAGTTAACCATGGTTATCTCTAAAGAAACACGTGCAGCCATCATTGCTCTGCACAAAAATGGCCTAACAGGGAAGAGTATCGCAGCTACAAAGATTGCACCTCAGTCAACAATCTATCACATCATCAAGAACTTCAAGGAGAGAGCTTCCATTGTTGCCAAAAAGGCTCCAGGGCGCCCAAGAAGGACCAGCAAACGCCAGGACCGTATCTTAAAACTGTTTCATCTGCGGGATCGGACTACCAGCAGTGCCGAGCTAGCTCAGCAATGGCAGCAGGCTGGTGTGAGTGCTTCTGCACGCACTGTGAGGCGGAGACTGCTTGAGCAAGGCCTGGTTTCAAAGAGGGCAGCAAAGAAGCCACTTCTCTCCAGAAAAAACATCAGTGACCGACTGATATTCTGCAAAAGGTACAGGGAGTGGACTGCTGAGGACTGGGGTAAAGTCATTTTCTCAGATGAATCCCCTTTTCGATTGTTTGGGACATCTGGAAAACAGCTTATTAGGAGAAGAAGAGGTGAGCGCTACCACTAGTCTTGTCTCATGCCAACTGTTAAGCATCCTGAAACGATTCATGTGTGGGGTTGCTTCTTAGCCAAGGGAATCGGCTCACTCACAGTCTTGCTTAAAAACACAGCCATGAATAAAGAATGGTACCAGAATGTCCTCCAAGAGCAACTTCTCCCAACTGTCCAAGAGCAGTTTGGCGCCCAACAATGCCTTTTCCAGCATGATGGAGCACCTTGCCATAAAGCAAAGTTGATCACTAAATGGCTCATGGAACAAAACATAGGCATTTTGGGTCCATGGCCTGGAAACTCCCCAGATCTTAATCCCATTGAGAACTTGTGGGCAATCATCAAGAGACAGGTGGACAAACAAAAACCAACAAATTCTGGCAAAATGCAAGCATTGCTTATGCAAGAATGGACAGCTATCAGTCAGGATTTGGTCCAGAAGTTGATTGAGAGCATGCCAGGGAGAATTGCAGAGGTCCTGAAGAAGAAGGGTCAACACTGCAAATATTGACTTGCTGCATTAACTCATTCTAACTGTCAATATAACCTTTTGGTACTCATAAAATGATTGCAATTATATTTCTGTATGTGATGTAAACATCAGACAAACACAATTAAAAACCAGAGGGCAACAGATTATGTGAAAATATCATTTTGGTGTCATTCTCAAAACTTTTGGCCATGACTGTAGTTATGCATGTTCCATTTTCATGTTTTTCACTTTTTTCAGATAGTTAATTGTATTTTTCAGTCTAGTGTTCCCATAGCAGTTTTGCTTTTCATCATTCCCATATACATTGTGACTTGTGTGCACTTCTTTATCCTATTGAATAGTTATGTTTTTGAGTCTTGCACCATGTTCACACCATTGGTGTTCCAGACGTACATTCTTTACTTAGAATTCTGACATTTAGGCGCAAAGAATGTTACTGAAACAATTTGAGTTTATATATTCTCCCCATCTTTGCCTGGGTTTCCTCTGGTTTCCTCCCACACTCCACACCCATACTGATAGGGAATTTAGATTGTGAGCCCCATGGGGACAGTGATGATGTATGTAAAGAGCTCTTTAAGTGAGTAAAATAAATGAATACATTCTCTAGATTTGCTTGCGATACCACGCCTAACCACACGGTGTGCTGTTATGTGAAAATATTCCCATGAACAATGGATCAAAAATCACCTTCATCAGGAAGAATGGCGTAAAATAGACTCATTTCATGTCTAGTGGTTGAAATACTTCCTACAATAAGGTCATGTTTTTGGTCTTCTGAAACCTCATGACCCACGTCAATATATTTTTGTTATGTCCCAACATGGAAAATACACTTTATTGAGAAATAAAATATTTTCTGTTCATTTTCACAACAAATCATTTTGTATTTCATATATAAAGTCCCCATTTCATTGATTAATGATCTAGGACTATAACCTGTTAAGTAAAACCTCATTATTATAACCAATATCATATAGTAGATATATATATATATATATATATATATATATATATATATATATATATATATATATATATATATATATATATAGTAGATATTAAAATACATTTTTCAAAAGCATACTCATATTTCTAAATGAGATGTGAAAAGTTGTCATGCTTCACTAGACTATAATATAAAGTTTTATTTAGATAAAATGCCTCTATTTTATTTAATTTTATAAAATTACTTAATATTTCTAGCATAAAAATGCCCCCAAAAATGATACAACTTTTTTTTCTAATTTTTTTGTAGTACTATTGTACAGTTTTTTCTTTTAGGATCGACATGACCACTATTTTGCTATTTTGTAGGTGCTGCCTCCTTTTTTGGGTTTTTAGATCTTTGATAGGAAGTTTTCGAGGGAGGTTTTTCTCCCATATTGGCCGTATATATTAGGCTCTTTCTACTTTACTGAGTAATAGAATGATATGTTAATGTATAGAATGCTTGTTCTTAATCTTTCTATTTAATTAGAATACAAATTTGTTAAATTTGCTTTATATTTAGTTGTTACTTTCTATTATCTTAAGATGGTTCGTAAACTTTATTCATCATGTTAGTCATGGTATATCCTAGCTACTCTATTATTTTTTGTTTTAGTGAAACACTTGGGCTAACGTATTTGGAACAAGAAATAGGAGGAACTTCACTTTTTTATACCTTTAAGAACATACATTAGGATGAGCAGATATATGATTTGCCATGAAGAAACAATTAATAAATGACTAACAGGTCCTAAGAAGACAAATTATTTGAAACCATTGATGGATATCTGCTTTTTCTATCCTTTTATATCATTTTTTGTAATATAAATAGTATTGAATGGGCACCGTAACTACTGGAAATAAAATTACTGGAAATGTGCCCAGCCTGTGCTAAGTTTAGACAGGGATTCGTTTGATATCATTTGTTGATAATAGATGTCTATTATAATCCACACATTTATCTCTACTCCATCTCTCCTCAAGTGTAAATTCTGATAAATAAGGCTTCATAGCAGATCCCGGCAGCTGTTATTGACTGATAAGAAAAAGGGCTGTAGGAAAATTAGGGGATCCACACTTTATGGGATTTTATGTGTGGGTATATGTACAGTATATATATATATATATATATATATATATATATATATATGTATATATATATATATATATATATATATATATATATATATATATATTGTGTGCGTGTGTGTGTGTGTGTATATATATATATATATATATATATATATATGTATCATGTTTGTATATGCACATATATTTCTGTTTATATGTGAAAATATGTATATTTTATATCTATCAACCCACCTATATATATATACATATATATATATATATATATATATATATTATATTATATATATATGTATATATATGATATATATATATATATATATATATATATATATATATGCATTTATATATATATATATATATATATTTATGTGTGTGTACATATAAATTATATATTTATTCATTATGTGTGCATATATTCAATATGTATATGTATACACACTGCTCAAAAAAATAAGGGGAACACTTAAACAGCACAATGGTATTATAGTGTTCTCTTTATTTTATTTTTGAGCAGTGTATATATATTGTATAAATACCGTATATATTTATTATGTGTGAATGAATATATATATATATATGTATATGTATATGATATATATATATATATATATATATATAGATATATATATATATATATATATAGATATATATATAGATATATATATTTATATTTTATTAGGTGTGTGTGCATATAATTATTATGCTATTACGTGTGTGTAGGTAAGGTAGATATATCTATAGTGTGTGTGTGTATATATGTACATATATATATACTGTATATATTTATATATATATATATATATATATATATATATATATATGTAGATATATTTATTATGTGTGTATATATATATATAGGTTTATGTGAGTATATATATATATATATATATATATATATATATATATATACCGTATATACATACATATATTATGCGCATGTGTATATATAGATATAATTTGTATGTATAACATCTACTGTATATAAACAGAAAGAGATTTGGATTACATAACTAGTGATGTTAATAAAGAACAACATGTTATTCATGGTATTTTACTATTAGGTGCATATGATTTATTGTTTATTATGTTGTTTTTTTATTGGTATTTTATAGGTCTCTCGTATTTCATGCAACCCCCCGACAAATTTTGTGGCCTTCATTCAAGTGCACCTCATGCTACACTATAATATATCTACATCAATTAGCAGTGACATATTTACCATGCTAACCTTCTGCCTAGCAATCCTCCAAGAAAAAAAATAGAAGATGCAGCAAATCAGAAGATGGGAAGTTTACAGGAAAAGTGATTTCACAGTAATTATTAGGATATCACCGCTGACAGCTGCAGCAATGCTTTAAAGAAGGATTTATCACACACTTTAGACTATTTCAACTTAAGCTCTGTCTCTATCTCTGTAGCTAGATTTTATATATATATATATATATATATATATATATATATATATATATATATATATATATATAAAATGGATGTAGTGTTTTAATAAAAATATAACATAAAGAAATAAAACTCAGTTCTGTATAATACAGCGAGTAACGATTTTAGTTTACATCCGGTAGAGATTTTAAATAAAAAAGAACCTAATTCTGCAGTTTTCAAAATTGTAAATGTTTATAAATGGTTTAACCTTCTTAACGATTCATAGTTAAAATTTGATTTTAGTATTGATTTTTATATTGTGTACCTTTAATACCATTTAATCGAACGCCAAATAATGAATAAACAAAAAATTAATTTTGTAATTCGGTGTTAAATACTTTAAATTCATTTGTCATCCGTAAAGATTGATATACGAGAACGTAAATCGTTTGCATTAACTGGCAGACTAGACTAAATGGGCAGTAAAAGGTTAATTGATGAAGCTTATTGAGAACTTTTTCGATGGAGGAAACAAAATTTTTGAAAGATGTAAATAGATAGATGGAAAAGGTGTAAAAGCTGTCAAAATAGGTGACTGCCTTTCTTAGAATAGATAAGATTCTGGGTTGAATAAAGTCGTATGGCAAGGAATAGGTTAACCGGTCATAGATGTGATCGTATTGATTTTGGTCTGGTCAAAAAAAAAATTAAAAATGTACAAAATTAGCCGGTGTCAGAAGAACCTAGGTGATCCTTCATTTCCAGCACATTGACCAAGCTCAGATCAGCAGCAGACAGCAGTTAATATATGCGTCTGGCTCAGTCTGGTCTACCCGCCAGGAATTCATCGAATTGTTAACAACCCTCCTTTTTTGTATGCACCGCACATGATTCTCTTTCTCTCCCTCCCTCCCCCCCACCATCACCACAACCCTCCCTATTCTGACATTCTACAGCTGAAGATTTTTTTTTTTTCTAGCGGTAGTACAGTATGATATTATTACCCACCATCGCATATTTTAGGAAAGATAAAAATATGATGGGCTCTATAATAAAAACAAAAAAAACAGCCAGAAGGGAAGGCCTAATTATACATTTTACCCCTTATAGCCTGGTTGCCCTTAAATAACTCTAGCAGGAATTCAAAAATATTATTTTTCATACATTTATTTTATATCGTTTTATTCCATTAAAGTCATTTTTTTATATTTTTTTATTTATTTTTTTTTTATTTTTTTTTAGAGATTAAGATTTCAATATTTTTCATTCAAAACGAGTGCAATCTATATGTAACCTTTAAGAAGAGAAAAAAAAAATCTATAACACATCATTAGCATAGCTTCATAGGAGGAGTGGATCTTTTGGAGCTCATTAAAGGAACAGATTCAAGATATGAACGGTTTAGAGGACTAAATGGCGATGTTTCAATTATAGATATCTGTAGTATAATCAGTCGTTAGATGAAGCTATAAATTAATCCATATCTGTATGGAAAATGGGAACAATATATGTTAATACGATATTATATATATATATATATATATATATATATATATATTTATTATATACACAAAACACAACTAAAAATTAATACAAAAATAAAAATGACAACTTCTACATATATATATATATATATACATATACATATATATATATATATATATATATATATATACACATGCACACACACATATGTAATTATATAATTTTTAAATTGACGTTTGTATTTATTCTTCAGTGTGTTTGTGTGTATATATATATATATATATATATATATATATATGTATATGTGTCTGTGTGTGCATTCAAACACACCAAAAAATAAATACAAAAAAATAAGATTATATGTATATTATTTTATATATGTATGTGTGTGTGTGTGTGTGTGTCTGTATATGTATATATAGATATATATATATATATATATATATATATATACATATATATACATATATATATATGATATATATATATATATATATATATATATATACATATACATACATATATATGCACACTTATAGGCATATACACACAGAGATATATATAAAGTAGATTTGTATTTTAATAGGGCTACACATGGGGTCGACATATTTACTGAATTTGATGACATATTTTGAATATTGTGGAATAAAAGCAAGAAAATACAACATATCAATTGAAAATATTGGAAGTTTAAAATGAGAAGAACAAGCCATTTCACACAAGTAAATATAATACACAATATTTTATTATTTTAAACAAAAGCACATAATATTTAATAAACATTTACTGTCAATTCCAACCACCCCCTCCAAAAAAAGGAACAGAAAAGACAAGAACAGATACAACGACATAATTTATTCCCTCGATATCAGGGATACACAACCAATATCACAGTCCAGAGCTGCTGATTCCCCTCCGCCTAGGTCCCAAGAGCCAAACTTGTGATCAATGCTGAAAAATCCTCACAAGTTAGGGTCTCAGGGACTAGGAAAAGTCCAAAATCACTCCGCTGCTCTCGTCTTGTAAGGTTTTTATTCGCTTTCGACTGGAAAAATTGCAAGGATATATCAGTGTTACAGTATCTAAAAACACAAAACACAGTGTAGCATTTACTCCCAGAGCCTAGAGGAGACAGTGTAAGGAAGAACGAAATCCTCAGAATCTGAAGAGTCAGTGTGGGAGACGCCGCAACCTAAATCCATATCCTGTTGCTATCTGGGCCCTGGGATATGGGGTTCTTTAAGGCTGATTCCGTAATTTTTTATTATTTTTTTCTTTTAATAAATCTTATTTTAAAATCAAGAGCTGATTTTTTTTTCCCCTGGCTGCAGCCTTGCAGGAGCCTTGCAGGAGATCAGAAGCTGTGCACAGACAGACAAGGAACAACGAGAAGGAGCTGAAAACACTTTCCTATCACCAGGGGGCTTTGGCTGGCTATGGATATAGACCATAATCCCGGCATATTCATTTCATAAGAAAGCCTGGTGTCTCAGGAACAGCAATATTATTTCCAATTAAGGTGCATTTCCCTTGTCGTTTCCTCCCGAAAATATTATTTTCAATGGCCCGGAGAGATCTTGTCGACGGTAACAAACCAAAATAGCGTAGAATCCAGCGAATGGTGGAATCTGCGTCGTTCCGAAAGCTTCTTCTTCTGCATAACATATAAGAATGAAAAAATAAAAAATAAAGTTAGTATAGGGCAAGCAAATAGCAGAATCTGTCCTGTAGGCTTAGAAGGTGCCAGTCAGTATGGAGAAAATTGTCGTTTTTGTGTTTCGTCACTGGCAATTAGAAAAAAAAAGACGTAGTAAAATCAGATCCGGTTAGGAAGCCTATTCCGAGCCTTATCTTAAAATGATTTTACATGAAATATTTGAACACAGTCTACAGACGAACAATTAAAATGAGGAATCTGTGCCCTCCGCAGATATGGCATTAACATAATTACATCCCCCATCGCCTAGACCCATCCTCCTCCGAGACTCCATCCGATGCACCCAAAAGACTGAAATCAGTGAGATTTGTGGCTCTCAGACGTACCTTTTCTGGTCACAGACTGGCTTTTACCTTCCATAGGCACGCGCAGACACACAGACAGACGCACACACACTTGCAGACACGCTCAGACACACACATTAAAAAAAAAAAAGCAAACGCCGGATGCTGCTGACTCAGAACAGTTGTGTTTGGAGGGGGTGCAATAGGCTGGTATTTTCTGCACTCCACATTAACAATAACTCTCTCCAGTATCCTCCCTCTCCAGAACCTGCAGAAATGCAGTATTTGCATGACGCTGACACTCAGCCCTTGCAGGTCAGACGTCGGTGGGGGTTGGGGGAGGCTGGGGACACACACACACACACACACACACACATACACACACACACACACACGCACACAAGCCTCTCAACAATTCCTGTCTTATCTTCCGCTTTGACATCTTTTCGGATTAAATTGCAAAAAAAAATAAAAAAAAAATGGCACGGTGTTAAGGCGAATGCCAAGTGCACCTTCCCCTCCCGTCCCCCCTCCGAATGCTGCCATGCCCTCCCTCTCCCCCCAAATCGATAAGTAAGATCTCTAAAGCAGTGGTGAAAACCGGCTGTGACATAGAGACTTTCATCCTCGGTCCTCTCTGTGCCTGAAGAATAGCAAGTGATCCAGCCACGCACGTGACGTGCGGAGACAGAATGCCAGCAATTCTTTTACAGTCTTAAGAGTTTTTTTTTTTTTTTCTTCTACGCCTTTGTAGGTCCTCTCCCTCCTCACCGCACAAATGCTTGTGGTAACAATGCTTTTCTATAATCCACAGCCCAGACAATGCCATGATCAAGCATTTTATCGTCACCCAGTCATGAAATGCAACCAAAGAAATGAAAACAGATAAGATTCCTCAGATCCAACCTGCAACCTCGTCTTATCTGCCAAGACCAAATTAATATCCAACAGGACGGTAAAAGTGAGAACAATGCCATAAACCTGGGACTTTTATTACTACCCATTTGTATGATTTCTGCACTTGTTCTGCTCCCTCTTTTGTCCCATTACACACCTTTCTTCCTAAAGTGTCGCACTTACAGGATTTCCTCCGAGCCCCGGAGCACAAAGAACAATGGAGGATCACCTCCGTAGTCATACTCTGCCCCAAGTGCTGTCTCACGGTATAAAATGCCATTCTTACGTTCGGAGATGATTCCCAGCATGCACTGCTAGGCGTCAACACTTCCGCAAGTCACAATAATCAAAATATTACACATAATACGCACTATAATAAAAACATGGCATAGACATGCGGCACAGACACCTTCCACATCAACGTCATACGTACATTACGAGGCGATGCCAATCTAACGTCCTTTTTCGCCCAGACTCATCCTTAATTTTGGGGGTTACTCCTGCATCCTTTTAATGTCTTTGTGTCTTTTTCGCTCTCTACTTATACCCTCTATGCCCCGGTTAAGTAAATGTCATGACCTCAGTTGCGAATTAAAAAAAATAAAACGAACGAAAGAGAGAAAGAGAAAGAAGACACTATTTTAAAAATGGAACATGCGCTCTGACATAGGCTGGATCTCGGTACAGGACTGCGGACTGCCTCCGAGAGCAGCCGTCACCTGCTCTGCGAATCACAGAAAGACCATGCAAATGTTGAACACGTCTATATTCACCCCCAGACCAATCTCTCGCACTCACTGGAGCTTATGCCAACGGTTCAATGCTGTGTGTGTAACTTAATGATTCTGGGGATGTTCAATTCTTTTAATGCAAAAAAAATAAAAAATAAAAAATCAAGACATTGATACTGGTATGTATAATATGACAATGCTCCTCGAGAGCTGAGAGACTGAGGAAAAGCGAACGTGAGCAGGAATGGACTGTATATTTAAACAAAACAGAGACCACCGGAGGCATTATAATGGTAGCGTCCTTAGGGCCATGGGACTTGGCGGACCACGTTCAATCAATACTCCTCTGCAAAGAGATGCTGCAATCTATCAACTCAATTGCCTTTGCTAGCATACATTTGAACTGAGGACTTATTGAGCCATTAACCCTTCCTCCAGTGCCTTTCCATTGTTAACAAGTACAGTATAAACACTCGTTTTATCCAACATATTAATACTATGGATTGCTACAATTTTATGATGTAAGACACAACTATGTGGAAAACTGTATAACGGAAACAAGACAGAATGATGTTTGTAGGGATATCTAATATATAAAGCTGAATGGGTGTATGTATGTATGTATGTGTGTATATGTTTGTGTGTCCACAAAATTTTGCACACTCACACTTCTGGACCCCGAGAGTGTCATAGGCTATGTTTTGAGGGAAAATTTTAACCCTGCACTTTACAGTTATTCACCACAAAACCTGCCTCCATTAAAGCGAATGGAGCTGGGAGCCACAGTGCAGCCAGAACTTCAGAAGAATGCGCAGCCACGCCCTTAAATGGAATGTTGGCATGTCCCAATGCAGCCAGGGAAAGAGACAGACACAGACAGGGAAAGAGGCGGACACAGACAGGGTAAGAAACAGACATAGACAGGGTAAGAGACAGACACAAAGAGACACACACAGACAAAGAGACAGACTGACAGGGAAAGAGACAGACAGGGAAAGAGAGGGAAAGAGAGAGACAGGTTAAGAGACAGACACAGACAGGTAAAGAGACAGGTAAAGAGACAGACAAAGAGACAGACACAGGGAAAGAGACAGAGGGAAAGAGACATACAGGGAAAGAGAGGGAAAGAGAGGGAAAGAGACAGACAGGGAAAGAGAGGGAAAGAGAGGGAAAGAGACAGACAGGGAAAGTGAAAGAGATAGATAGACAGACAGGGAAAGAGATAGATAGACAGACAGGGAAAGAGATTGAGAAAGACAGAGAAAGAGACAGAGACAGTCAGAGACAGACAGGGAAAGAGACAGACAGACAAAGAGATAGAGAGAGAGAGACAGAGAGATATATACAGAGGGGGAGACAGACATTATAATTACATTTATATCTATTTGTTTTGTGGTTTTTGTGTGCAGAATACATTTTTGTTAATACATTCTATTTTGTTAACAGCAGTTATTAACCCGGGGGAAGCCAGGTAGTACAGCTAGTTGGCTAATAAAGTCCAATGTTATTGTGACGCCCTGGGCAAGCCAGGGGTCACAGGTAATGACATCACCACACCCTATACCCCGGTTAGGTACACCTTAGCTAAACCAAAAATCCTTGTTGCCTTCCTCCAGGGGCTGATGTCCACACCAGGGGGTGGAGCCAGGCGGTTGGTCTCCACCCACCAAGGAGTTCACAGTCCTGGAGGCGGGAAAACCGGGCAGATTAGTTTTGGAGGAGAAAGTGAGAGGAGCTGAGTAGTAGTGCAGTGAAAGTAGTGAAAAAGGAAAGTGACAGTTTGAAAGCCTGAAGTTGGTCCGGGTGTGTGCCCCGGACCGAGACAGCAAGGTTAGCAGACAGCGGTGACCGTCTGCAGTGGAGGCTGATCGGAGTT
This sequence comes from Anomaloglossus baeobatrachus, assembly GCF_048569485.1. NCBI lineage: Eukaryota > Metazoa > Chordata > Amphibia > Anura > Aromobatidae > Anomaloglossus > Anomaloglossus baeobatrachus. The sequence continues at coordinate 63,023,469 of NC_134354.1, forward strand.
GCCATAAGGACCGCGGACGGGTGGTGGCCCGGCGGTACCGGACCGGTACACAAGGAGAAGCCAGCACCAGTGGCAGGGGCCTTTCGGATCCCGGCAAGGCTGGGAGTCGCCGTGAATTTGCCAAATCCGTCAGTGCAGGGGACCTTTGGGGTCTCCAAACAGCTAAGTCCCGATTGAAGGCAACGGTCCAACCGTATGAGAGAGACACCGCCACCGCCAAGGCACCAGTTTCTCAGGGCCAGCGCCTGCGGGCAAAGAGGGGCTCCTCCGGCCCATATCCAAGTCAGGGAGCGGGTTACCGGTGGGAATCCATCGATACTAACAGTGAATGTAGGTGCAGGGAAAGAGACAGTCACCGTTAACTACCGGGGAAAAGCAACAGCAGCCGTCCGTGGGAACCGTCTTTCCAGCCGTGTGTTTTACCGAGAACTGTGTCATCGTCTCAAGCTGAGTGAGTACCACCGTGCCGTGAGGCACAGCGCTGCCCCCGCGACCCTGCACCTCACCAAGCCCTGCACCGGACCTGCCATCCCTCATCCTTCACCTCATCACTGGGCCCCGGGACAACCACCCCCTACCCACGGAGGGGAGAACTAACAACTTTGCTGCTCCCTGTCACCGCTCCCGGGATCCCCATACAGAGCAGCGGTGGTGCTATCAAAAATCACCACGACCGTGGGTGGCGTCACGGACAATAAATCCCCAAAACCAAACCCCTGTCACTCACGGGCGAGGAGCGCCGCTCGAGTCCCCGGGATCCGGCCCATCACTTGAGCCATCGAGCAGCAGCATGCCGCAGCAGCAGCGGCGGCCGGACCCGAGCAGTGGGAGAGCGCAGCGTCCCCTCCTCCACCCGCGACAACTTGGCGTCACGAACAGGATCTTACCACTCTGCCGTTGGGTAGAGGTGCGCCTTGTTACCGCCGGAGGTGTCCGGCCGAAAAATTTCAGAAGCCGCCATCTTTGGCGCGAGAAGTTCCCGATCGAGCGTCTTCTCGAGTAGTGGAGGCGCGAAGGCCAAAACCCCGCCCCGATAGAGGAGGGGCCGGAAAGAGGCTAAGTGGGACGAAATGGCGACTGGTCGCATGTAGCCGCGGCTATAAAAGCAGGGACGCCAGGACTCTGCAGCCATCTTGTTCCTGGGAGAGGCCGCCAGCAACATGTGGATGCCGTCCCGAAGGACCGTAGCCCCCGCGCCTGGAACCGCGGCGTGGGTGGAGATCCGGACCACGCAGCTCTACCAGAGGCTGCAGGTCAAAATGCAGCTCCTCATGGAGGAGTGGGAGACCGACATGGCGGAGGTCATAGCGGCCGTGTGGAGACGCGAGGAGGAAGCTGCGGAAGGGAGGGTGAATGACCCACGCCCCGATGCCCTTGAAGGGCCGGTCATCGCGGCTGCGGGACCCGGTCTAAACCCTCTCACCCTGCTGCCTCCCTCGCCACCCGTCCCGGAAGCCGTGACCCCGCCACTAGGCCCGCTACCACCGCAACCGGTAGCGATACCCAGCATGCCCGCCCCGGCGGGCCGACCTGTGGCTGGAGCCCGTAGCTGACCGGAGGTGCTGCCGTGGAAAGCCCCGAAGTCCGAACCGGAGGCGTCCCCCGAGAAACCCCCCGAGCCGGAGCCGACAGCCCGCTCTGTGCCGAAGGCCCAGCAGAGGAAAGCCCCTGTGCCCATCCCCCACACCTCGGCTGAGGTTGCGCCAGGTTGCCGCTGTAAGGTGGCATCCAAGGCCAAGTCACCACGGGACCTGCCGCCCAGATCACCAGCAGTGGGCAGTGTCCAACAGGTCTTGTGGGGCCCGACCCGTGCGCCGGAGCTCGCAGCAGCGCCGTACTGGGACAGGGAGCCAGTACCGTTGGGCCTGGAAATCGAGGAGAGGGAAAGAAGGAAGGCGGAGATGGTGGCCCGTACGATACGGGAGAAGGAGAGCCTGAGACAAGCGACCTTCCATGTCCGGGGCCTGCTGTATGAGGGGTAGGTGAGGCGGTTTGATGTCCGCCGGGGCTATGGATTCATCTATGAACCGGACCTGGAAACCGAAGTGTTTATAGCCCGGCGGGATGTTAACGCTCCCCTGCCAGAAGAGCACCCAGGCCGCAACCTGATGCCAGGGGACCTTGTACAATACACCCGGCACTGCGGGGAGAGGGGGTGGTTTGCGTTGGATGCAAAGTTAAGGGGCAGCCAGGAGGCCCGTGTGAGCACCGCACCCCCTCCCTCAGGTGATGCTGAGGACTCAGAGTAAGGCAGCGGAGCACCGTTGTTACCGTCCCCGTTGGGACCACCAGTGTGCAGTTTTAAAAGTTTACAGAATGAAAATGATAAGTGATCAACCGATGAAGTCACCTGATTGAACCGTGATTTGGAACCGGCCGTTGCCGGCATTGTTGTCCCCGTGGGGACCATCCACAGTTTTTGCATAGAAACTTCTATGAACAGGCCCGAGAACTTGCAGGGCAACCACAAACGTTAGTGGGTTGTAAATATGTTTTGTTGCAGCTTACCGTTGCCGCCTCCGGAGAGGCAGGTTGGAGGGAAGGCCCGCAGTGGAGCAGGCTGGGGCCCAGCCACCACCGGAACCGGTGGCTACCCTCTGGAGGGGAAGGACAGATCCCGCTCGGGTAACTTGGTTCAGGACTGGGGTCAAGGGGTGCTGCCTGTTTCTTAGGGGCAGCATCAGGGCCAGGTTACTTGGGTGGGAGAGAGCGGCAGCCGCAACCGTTAAAACCGTTACCGAAACGTTTAAGAAAAGTGCCTCCCGTTGTGGGATGATGTTATTTTATTTGTATTTTGTTTTCATTATCTTTTTCAGAAAAATAAAACCGGTGTTGGACGGGTAGCCCGCGGACGGTCTGCATTTTGCTAAGGGGGAATGTGACGCCCTGGGCAAGCCAGGGGTCACAGGTAATGACATCACCACACCCTACACCCCGGTTGGGTACACCTTAGCTAAACCAAAAATCCTTGTTGCCTTCCTCCAGGGGCTGATGTCCACACCAGGGGGTGGAGCCAGGCGGTTGGTCTCCACCCACCAAGGAGTTCACAGTCCTGGAGGCGGGAAAACCGGGCAGATTAGTTTTGGAGGAGAAAGTGAGAGGAGCTAAGTAGTAGTGCAGTGAAAGTAGTGAAAGATGAAAGTGACAGTTTGAAAGCCTGAAGTTGGTCTGGGTTTGTGCCCCGGACCGAGACAGCAAGCTTGACAGACGGCGGTGACCGTCTGCAGTGGAGGCTGATCGGAGTTGCCATAAGGACCGCGGACGGGTGGTGGCCCGGCGGTACCGGACCAGTAAACAAGGAGAAGCCAGCACCAGTGGCAGGGGCCTTTCGGATCCGGCAAGGCTGGGAGTCGCCGTGAATTTGCCAAATCCGTCAGTGCAGGGGACCTTCGGGGTCTCCAAACAGCTAAGTCCCGATTGAAGGCAACAGTCCAACCGTATGAGAGAGACACCGCCACCGCCAAGGAACCAGTTTCTCAGGGCCAGCGCCTGCGGGCAAAGAGGGGCTCCTCCGGCCCATATCCAAGTCGGGGAGTGGGTTACCGGTGGGACTCCATCGCTACCAACAGTGAACGTAGGTGCAGGGAAAGAGACAGTCACCTTTAACTACCGGGGAAAAGCCACAGCAGCCATCCGTGGGAACCGTCTTTCCAGCCGTGTGTTTTACCGAGAACTGTGTCATCGTCTCAGGCTGAGTGAGTACCACCGTGTCGTGAGGCACAGCGCTGCCCCCGCGACCCTGCACCTCACCAAGCCCTGCACCGGCCCTGCCATCCCTCATCCTTCACCTCATCACTGGGCCCCGGGACAACCACCCCCTACCCACGGAGGGGAGAACTAATAACTTTGCTGCTCCCTGTCACCGCTCCCGGGATCCCCATACAGAGCAGCGGTGGTGCTATCAAAAATCACCACAACCGTGGGTGGCGTCACGGACAATAAATCCCCAAAACCAAACCCCTTTCACTCACGGGCGAGGAGCGCCGCTCGAGTCCCCGGGATCCGGCCCATCGCTCGAGCCACCGAGCAGCAGCAGGCCGCAGCAGCAGCGGCGGCCGGACCCGAGCAGTGGGAGAGCGCAGCGTCCCCTCCTCCGCCCGTGACATTATTATTAAAGGGAACCTGTCAAGTGCAATATGCACCCAGAACCACGAGTAGTTCTGGGTGTATATTGCTAATCCCTGCCGAACCGTCCCAGTATACACTAGCATAGATAAAGAGATCTTTAGAAAACATAATTCTAAAGATCCTTTATGATATGCTAATGAGCGCAGGGACTAGTTGCAAGAGTGTTATATCCCTCAACTAGTCTACCCTCTTAGAATGCCCACAGGGGTGTACTAACATGCTATTCAATGCCCACTGCCATCAGCCGTGACATGCGTACCTGTGTCTGTTATCACCACTTCGGACACCAGGTTTAGTGTTAGTGTGCGTGATCAGAAAGCCCAGCATTTCTGGTCATGTGCACTATGAAACTGGGCAGACATGTCCCAACTTCAGAGAAGTCTACTGCGCATGACCAGAAGTGCAGTGACAACGGACACAGAAACGTGCGCCACTGCGATGACATTGGGCATTGAGCACTGAATATCATGTTAGCACACTCCTTTGGGTATGCTAACATACTAAGAGGACGGAAATGAGCACAAGAACTCCTTGCGACTAGTCCCTGCGCTCATCAGCATATCATAGAGGATCTTTAGAAATACTTTTTCTAAAGATCTCTTTATCTTTGCTAGTGTATACAGGGACGGTTAGGCCGGGATTAGCAATATGCACCCAGAACTGCTTGTGGCCCTGGGTGCATATTGCACGTGACAAGTCTGGGTATAAGGGTTTCTAGATGATGAAGGTACAAGCTCAATGATAAATCCTTTTGGCTTCAGGAGTTTTTTTTCCAAATACACTATATGTAAGGATGAGTGAACAATACCATGCTTGAGTGCTCTTTACTCGAGTCAAGCAAGTTGGACTCTCTGACAGGCTCAACTATAGCAATGAGTAGAGATGAGCGAGCATGCTTTCCACTGCTCGATACTCGATCAAGAACCGAGGTGCTCAGGTACTGAACTGAGTGGATGCTTGGAAATGTCGCTTGCAGTCTCTGAATGGCTCTCTCAGCTGATAAAAAGAACGTTTTTGGATGTAATATGTCAAAGGAACTAGGGGAAAAATCAAAACCAAAAAAAAAACCAAACCCTGCCCTCTCTCCCCTCAGAAATGCTGTGGTTATGGCTGACTGTATGTGTGTGGAGAGCCAAACTGCCCAATCATTGACTTCCATTCTACTCGTTACTCCAGTTAAGTCCCGTCAGAGTATCCAACCTACTCGACTCGACTAATGAGCACTCTAGCATTTTAGTGCTCGCACATCTCTAGCAACAAGTATAATGGAAGTCAATCATTGGGCAGTCAGCCAGCCATAAAGAATTTCCATGGGAAGGTGTACTGTATTTTTTATTTTAAGCACAGCATCCAAAAACGTTTTCACCCCCAGTGAGAGCCATTAAGAGACTGCAAGCGGCTGTGACTATGATGCCGACTCTTATCATTCACAAAGGACATAACCAAGCACCAGCGATACTGGGCCGAGTACTGGGCGTACTCGAGCACCCTGATGCTCGATTGAGTATGCTTACTCATCATTAACTATATGAACAAAAGTATCAGAATGCGTCTCTTAGGCTAGTTTCACACTTGCGTTGGACGGCTTCCGTTGCATTGCGTTGTGTGACGGATGCAACGGATGCGTTGCATATAGTGGCACAACGCAATGCTACGGATCGTACAAAACAACGGAAAGCTTTACTTTTTTTTCTTCTTCTTTACAGTTTACCAGCAGCCGACTATTGTGAACGATCAGCCGATCGCTCTCAATAGCCAGCGGCCAAGCGCTCAGCTGGGCGCCCTCACATGCCAGCGGCCGGGCGATCAGCTGAGCGCCCTGACATGCCGGCGGCTGAGCATGCCGGTGGCTGGTCGCTCAGCTGAGCGCTGTCACTTGTCGGCTGCTGGGCATGCCGGCGGGCGCTCAGCTGAGCGCTGTCACTTGCCGGCTGCCGGTCGCTCAACTGAGCGCTGTCACTTGTCGGCTGCTGGGCATGCCGGCGGGCGGTTGCTCAGCTGAGCGCTGTCACTTGCCGACGGCCGGTCGCTCAGCTGAGCGCTCTCACTTGGGCGCTCAGCTGAGCACTGTCCCTAGCCGGCGGCCGGGCATGCCGGCGGGCGCTCAGCTGAGCGCTGTCACTTGCCGGCGGCCGGGCATGCCGGCGGGCGGGCGCTCAGCTTCGGCCACCAAGAGACAACAAAAATAAAGTTTGTGATTAAAAAAAAAAAAAAAAGAGCATGCGCAGTGAAATCCTATGGATTGCGCTGCTCAGAAAAACGTTACATGCTGCGTTCCTTCCACCCAACGCAGCGTCAAAATAACGACGCTGCGTCATCCTATGGATACAACGCAGACACTTGCGTTACAGTGCGTCATCCATACAAGTCTATGGAGAATAGCGCAGTGCGTTAACGGACTGCGCTATTCTCCATAGTGACGGAATGCGCTGAACGCAAGTGTGAAAGTAGCCTTAATCATTCAATTCAGATTTTCAATTCTGTCCTGTATATAAAATCCGGCCCTCCGCCATGCCGTCTGCCTTTACTAACATTTGTGACTGGTGGTCCGGAGCTGATTAATACCAGCGCAGTCCTGTAATATGTACAACCAGTCCATTCATGAAATTTCTTCCTCCTGAATCTTCTCCCATCACCTGTAAGGGATATTACTGAGAAACAGAAGGAACCACAGCAACTCAGTGTAAGTTCATATGTTCAGTAATCATCCTTCAGAAAGTATCTAGTAGAAATCCGTTATCAAAAAAGTTCTGCAGACACAACTTTTATGTCAGAGTTTAAAAACTGATTTCAGCTAGATCCATTTTTGAGCACTAAAGTCTATGGAAAATGGATCCATTAAATAGCCATCCGTTATCTTCCATTCAAAACTGATCAAGTAAGCAAAAAACAGACCCTTTTAAAAAGAAAGAACAATGGATGGATAACTAAGGGCCATTTCACACATCCGGCTTTTCACCGGATTGGCGGATTCGGCGCACTCTAATACAGTGTATACAGTACAATGGCAGCGTGACAAGCTCCAGTCACATGCTGTCATGTGACCGGAGCATGTGACCCGGAAGTTGCCACGCTGCCTCTGTACTGCACCACACTGTACTGGAGTGTGCCGGATTCGCCAATCCAGCAAAAAGCCGGATGTGTGAAACGGCCCTAACAGACCTGTTTTCAATAGTTGTCATTGTTAACCGCTCCCACCAGATCCAGCTGCATTGAGTTTTTTTTAAAAAGGACAAAAAGTTGTATCTGCAGAACTTTTTTGCCAAAGGTTTGCTGCAGGATCTGTTCTAAGGGTAAGCTCACGCGAGCGTATGACTCGGACGTATGCAATGTTTGAAAATCTTGCATTGCACTCGGACCAATGTTATTCAATAAGAGAGAGCAGATGGTCAGCTTTTTTCTCATCCAGATTGTGGATGAGCGTAAATCGCAGCATGCTGCTATTGTCTGCAAGAGACGTGTCACTCGCACCCATACAAGCCTTTTGTGATTTTTTTCCCTTAGGGTACTGCTTGCACAGATGAGTGTTATCCGATAAAACATCGGATTGCACTAACCCAGTGTAAAACTATGGGGCAGCGTCCATCTGCAATTGGTTTCCCATGCCACATCGGCATGTGGAATGAATTGCAGCGTGCTGTGTTTGGCAGCGAGTCTCGGAACAAACACCCCCATACACGTCTATGGGAGCATGTAAAACATCACACTGCACTCGCATGTCATCTGACTGCAGTGCGATGTACGCAGAGACAGGAAGCGGAGGAGATGGGGAGAAAGTGCTCCCTCCCTCCCTCTTCTCCGCAGCTGTGATATGATCACAAGATTGCATCACAGTCGCATGACCCTCGGCTGATGCTCGCGGCAGAGGGTCAATAGCATATCGCTTCCAATGCTCTCAAATCAGAAGCTTTACGCAAGTGGAACCGTACCCTTAGGCCGAATACAGCGAAGGGGAAAAAAAAACATTTCTCAAAGCCTATACGCACACAATGTCTTTTACAGGCAGAATCTGCCACAAAATCCACCTGAAAAGAACCTTCTAAAGAATGAACATAAGAAATTCTATTCTAATCTCGCTGCTCGTATATTTAGGCTTTTGAATGTCTTAACCTCTTCATGTTTACAAAAAAGGCAAGGGATTAAAAGAAGTGACCTATTTTCCACTCTGAAGATGCTCTGTACTGTACAATACAAGGCAACGGGAAAGCTCAAAAGATGTCTGTACTTTTTTTGGGGGAATTTATTACTATTTTGCTTAAAAAAATGCTAGCAATTTCTACATTAATTAGCGGAGTGTCACCAGTTTGCGATCCTACTCATTGGCTATGTGCACACAATGTCTCTTAAACTCAAGAGAACCCAACAAGTGTTTCAAGCAGAAGATGCCTTAGGAAACAGCGCACATCGCTATGTGTGACACCGCCGGAACGAGGAACATCACCGTCCCTGCGGCCGCCGGCAATGAGGAAGGAAGGAGGTGGGCGGGATGTTCGGCCCACTCATCTCCGCCCCTCCGCTTCTATTCGGCGGCCGCTTAGTGACGCCACTGTGATGCCGAACGAACTACCCCCTTAGAAAAGAGGCAGTTTGCCGGTCACAGCGACGTCGCTAGGCAGGTAAGTAGTGTGACGGGTCCAAGCGATATTGTGTGCCACGGGCAACGATTTGTCCGTGACGCACAACCGACGGGGGTGGGTACGCACGCTAGCAATATTGATATTGCAGCATGTAAAGCGGCCTTTAGTCTCCGCAAGGAGAATAGCTTTCCCTTTAGAGAAAGTAAATAATAAAATTGCAAATGAATAATTAGGATGTAATGTAAACCATTATTGGTATGTCTATGGTTGATTGCTTTACTCACTCTATTAAGTCAATAATTTACCATATATTGAAATATCTAAGTAACACCTTATTTTAAAGGTTCAAGTTGTACTTTTTCCCCTTATTATGTATATCATTATGTTGCTGTGGCAGGTGACTTTGTGCATATACCGGTGGCACATTCTGATATTACTCTTGGATATCTTTACTTGGCTTCAACTGTCACTGACAATTTAGAAAACAGCCAAGACCTAACAATCCTCATTCATAAATCAATGCTCAGTTTTACCGCATCCCCCATGGTTTCCATTTGTATTTATGCCTAATTACATTTACAAACACAATAAATGGCATAATGCAGTGGGAAAAACTCAACCAGCAGTATTGAGCTCCTTATTTTATTCTCGGCTTTATATAAATACATGTATTTTTTTTACATGGTATTTGTACATAATTGAAAATTAATAATAATCGAGTTAAAAAAATAATTTCACCTAAAATCAGTATGAAAACAATTCACGCTCCAGTTGTTTGTTTGCACAAAGCATTATATAAGTGATAATCAATGTAAATTTATTGTGATTATTTGTGGAAATTGACAATGATATAAAGTAGATATATGACCAAATTAGCTGCTTTTCAGTACAAATAACCCTCTGTTATCTATTATCTATGTGTATGTTAGTAGTGAAGATAGAATTCTCCTTATCTATTTAGTATGCAGAAAAAAAGAATGAGTACAGCGAGCAGAAACATCAATTTCAATAAGAAAATACTTCATTTCTCCTCTGGAGGTGCTGCAGACATATTAAAAGTTTACAGCTGGGTTCCTCCAAAGATATCACATTATGACTGAAGACCCTGAGATTTCGTTTTACAAAATTAGTTAGTTCTAAATAGAAAACCCATTTGAGGAATTCCCAAAAAAAACACTACAATCAAAATGACTAAAGCCTGCTTTACACGTTGCAATTAGTTGTACAATCGCATTTGCGATGTGACACGCCCCGGTTGCATACGGGATCTTTTGAGATCGCATGTAGATCCTTTATTTGGTGTCAGACATGCGTTCGTATTATGTGTTAAGTTGTACAATTATGTGTTCGTTTCGTGTGATCATGTGTTCAGTGACGTAATTGTTTTTTTTTTTTTCCTCAAATATATGCAAATGTTATCGCAAGAATACTCCCTTATTTCTCTCCAAGCATACATGTCGTTAACGCATTTACGTCTTTTAATTGATTAATTATCCACATGAGACAGAATTCCAAAGTAGAACTCTGTTGCGCACGAGGACAATCAATATTAAATCACACATACATACAGGCTGCAACTAAATGAGATTGAGTTAAACTATTTATAGAGAGATCATTTCCAAACGCATGTGCACACAATTTCAACCAATTATACGATGGGCGTATCAGCGCCACAAGATACGACACAACCACTTCACAGTATGACGTCCTGATTATGGGAGGAAACCATCGTATGAGGGATGTCACACGCTGCAATTGAGTAGATACGATCAACAAAACGTTCAATTCTAGACAAAGATACGATGTGTTTGCGATCACCGTTTTTGCGTTCAATCTTGATTGCACGTAGGTGTCACACGCAGATATGTCACAAACGATGCCGGATGTGCGTCACTTACAACTTGACCCCAACGACGTATTGTAAGATATATTGCAACGTGTAAAGCGGGCTTAAAGGGCGCTTTACATGCTACAATATATCTTATGATGTGTCGGCAGGGTCACGTCGTAAGTGACGCACATCCGGCATCGTAAGTTACATTGTAGCATGTAACAGCTACGTGCGATTGCGATTGAACGGTAAAACGTTCACCGCATGCACGTCGTTCAATTGAATGTCAGGTTGTTCATCGTACCCGGGGTAGCACACATCGCAGTGTGTGACACTCCAGGAACAATGAACAGATCTTAAGCCGGCTTTAAATGTTACGATTTTGCATACGATATCGTATGCGATCGTAACCACCCCCATCGTATGTGCGGCACGTTCAATTTGTTGAACGTGTCGCACAAACGAATAACCCCCGTCACACGTACTTACCCGTCCATACGACCTCGATGTGGGTGCCGAACATCCACTTCCTGGAGTGGGAGGGACGTTCGGCGTCACATCAACGTCACACGGCAGCCGGCCAATAGAAGCGGAGGGGCGGAGATGAGCGGGACATAAACATCCCGCCCACCTCCTTCCTTCCGCATTGCTGGCCGGGAGCCGCAGGATGGAAAGGACCCACAGCAAACTGTACCTCTAAGGATAGATAATGAAATTTACCTTTTATTAACACGTTACCTTTTTTTCCTGAAAATTACAAGATCCCCAACTTTCAGGACATCTTTGCCCCTGGAGGAAGATGTTGTAGTCATGTTTATCACAATTTTATCTTTCTATAGCCATGAAACATGGAATGGTTAGCATCATCCAGTTGGCCAATATTAATTTGGCAGTAACACTTCGGTTTCACACAATTAGTAAAAAATATGCATGATCTGCGTCTTATGATCGTGATGCTGACAATATACCTCCCATAAATATTGGACCCCAATATTCCTAGCTTCAACTGGAGCCATAAAAACCCCCTACAATTCTGTTTTGAACAGATGAAGCTTGGGCTTGGAAAGTTTAATTGCTGCCTCTGCATTAACGAATCTCAGACTAGTCTGAAGCACTCCTCTGCAGTAATTACTTGTCCACACCAGGGGGGTCCTAGCTGACCAGGGGGGCATATGTTAGAATGCAAGCTTGCTTTCCACCTCAGTTATAATTAGTTTATTTTTCCCTAGCTATACTAAATCCTACATGTTCAGTGTGTGGTGGATATATTCTTTCTGGAGACCAAAGAGATGTGTTATGAAAATTTTACAATTTTTTATGATAGTACAGATGAGCAATCTGAATTGCAGTGCCCTGGACAGGTATCTACTCCCTTGGTGAAGGCACCCAGAAGTCATGAATGACGGGTACAGAAACTAAGACCGGCTGCCACAAATGACTGGACTGGAAGCTGGACAAGGGCAGTGCAAATGGAATTGCTCATCTCTACTAAAAAGGATTCTTGGCTCTTGTTTTTTGCAATCAGACTTAACAATGCTGTAATAAGTAGGGCGTACCTTCTAATACTAATACAGCTTAGCCTCACTCACATGAAAGCTATAGCAAAAAGTAATTATTAAGAGTGGCATAAAACCTTAAATAAGCTGCAACACCAATTGGGTTGCCCCAGGCCTTTAGCTTTCAAGATACGTGGAGCTACCAGTGATCAGTTCTGCTCAATCACACATTGGTAAGCCATCATTATATAGGCCAATACAGTCATATGAAAGAGTTTGGGCACCCCTAATAATGTTAACCTTTTTTCTTTATAACAATTTGGGTTTTTGCAGCAGCTATTTCAGTTTCACATATCTAATAACTGATGGACTGAGTAATATTTCTGGATTGCAATGAGGTTTATTGTACTAACAGAAAATGTGCAATCCACTTTTAAACAAAATTTAACTGGTGCAAAAGTATGGGCACCTCAACAAAAAAGTGACATTAATATTTTGTAGATCCTCCTTTTTCAAAAATAACAGCCTCTAGTCGCTTCCTGTAGCTTTTAATGAGTTCCTGGATGAAGGTATATTTGATCATTCTTGTTTACAAAACAATTCCAGTTCAGTTAAGTTTGATGGTCGCCGAGCATGGACAGCACGCTTCAAATCATCCCACAGATGTTCAATGATATTCAGGTCTGGGGACTGGGATGGCCATTCCAGAACATTGTAATTATTCCTCTGCATGAATGCCTGTGTAGATTTGGAGCGGTGTTTTGGATCATTGTCTTGCTGAAATATCCATCCCCTGCGTAACTTCAACTTCGTCACTGATTCTTGCACATTATTGTCAAGAATCTGCTGATACTGAGTTGAATCCATGCGACCATCAACTTTAACAAGATTCCCGATGCCGGCATTGGCCTCACAGCCCCAAAGCATGATGGAACCTCCACCAAATTTTACTGTGGGTAGCAAGTGCTTTTCTTGGAATGCCGTGTTTTTTTGCCTCCATGCATAACGCCTTTTTGTATGACCCAACAACTCAATCTTTGTTTCATCAGTCCACAGGACCTTCTTCCAAAATGTAACTGGCTTGTCCAAATGTGCTTTTGCATACCTCGGGCGACTCGGTTTGTGGCGTGCTTGCAGAAACGGCTTCTTTTGCATCACTCTCCCATACAGCTTCTCCTTGTGCAACGTGCGCTGTATTGTTGACCGATGCAGTGTGACACCATCTGCAGCAAGATGATGCTGCAGGTCTTTGGAGGTGGTCTGTGGATTGTCCTTGACTGTTCTCACCATTCTTCTTCTCTGCCTTTCTGATATTTTTCTTGGGCTGCCACTTCTGGGCTTAACAAGAACTGTACCTGTGTTCTTCCATTTCCTTACTATGTTCCTCACAGTGGAAACTGACAGTTTAAATCTCTGAGACAACTTTTTGTATCCTTCCCCTGAACAACTATGTTAAATAATCTTTGTTTTCAGATCATTTGAGAGTTGTTTTGAGGAGCCCATGATGCCACTCTTCATAGGAGATTCAAATAGGAGAACAACTTGCAATTGGCCACTTTAAATACCTTTTCTCATGATTGGATACACCTGCCTATGAAGTTCAAAGCTCAATGAGGTTACAGAACCAATTTAGTGCTTTAGAATCAAGAAATTTATAAGGGTGCCCATACTTTTGCACCTGTCAAATTTTGTTTAAAAGCGGATTGCATATTTTCTGTTAGTACAATAAACCTCATTTCAATCCAGAAATATTACTCAGTCCATCAGTTATTAGATATATGAAACTGAAATAGCTGCTGCAAAAACCCAAATTGTTATAAAGAAAAAAGGTTAACATTAATAGGGGTGCCCAAACTTTTTCATATGACTGTATATCTCATTTCAACTGTAACTATACTTTTCAGCAACTTTTCATAATTATGTGTATGAACAGGAGAAATACACTTATTTCTAGCCATTATATTATGTGAATTCTTCATTTTCACCAAGCCTCCCTTTTGATTTGCAATCTGCTGTGAGGCGGTCAGTGGAGTCTGGCTGCTATGATGTCTAAATTGCACAAAGATGGATTCCTGCTCTTATTCCTTGTCAGCACACAAATAGAAGCAGCAGCGGCATAGGTCTATATGTACTAAACTGTGTAGATGTGAAATCAGCTAAGGTGTGATGATAAAGACTTGTTAGAAAGCTCAACATGACTTTTCTATGTCTCCCTCTGCCTGTTTTCACACTCTGCTCCTCACTTCACTGCTAACCCTCCCATCTCCATAGACTACATTAGGAGGTTTAGCCTGACTCCTCACTGTGTTTAATGTCTGTTTTGTCTTGGCCATGATTGGAAAACAATTTGGGGAGGTAAGAGGGAGAAGAATATGTGGCTCAACACTGGAGAAAGAAGATTTCTGTGAAGAGATACATTGTTTCTTCTATTTCACCTCTACTATTGATTTAAAGTTGGGAAAAGTTTGTTCCTATTTTAAATAACAAAAAAGTCCATAATTACGTAATTCATGCTGGGACTTGGCACTATATATTAACTGTAAGTACAGTTTGGATAATACATCCAATGGTGTTCAAACCATCATGTTGATTGAACCCCATAGGCGAGGTCATTTTGTATTATTACGCCTGCAAGGGTAGGGCCCTCTTCCCTTTGTACTAGTCTGTCTATTATTACTTGTATATGTATTCTGTATGTAACCCCCTTCTCATGTACAGCACCATGGAATTAATGGTGCTCTATAAATAAATAATAATAATAATAATAATAATAATAATTATTACATTCACGGTAGTGATCAAGGCACCGGTGCTCATCCTGATCTCTCCCAGCAATGTGTTAGTTTTAATGATAACACTGCACCTATAAGACAGTGGTCTAGGCACAAATCACCCCCTCCCTCGTTCCAGTTTTCCAGAATTTCAAATTATTCTGTACTCTCTGCTTCTATGATTGGCATGTATGTGTTAAGTCAATAGACCAGACATCATCTTTACCCAGGGCAGTTGATGCACTTATTCTATAAACACCTCCTTGTTCCAATTATTGTTTCAGGGAACAATTATTTTTTAATTTACAATAATGGGGAAGAAGGCAGATAATGCATTAGTTCATGAGGAAGGAGCGAATTCTCGCTCTACGATATTTGTTGATAAACACTGGAAAATGTCGTTCTGAACATCCTCCCACGTGCCCCCACCAGACTGAGGACATCATTGTAAGACCACAATGCGCCCTGTGTACGGCCATGCAAAATTCACTCTCCACAGCTGACTCTGGGAATCTTAGTTATTTAGTTAGGCAAACCGATTGCATTCACAGCTCAGTATTCCAAAAATCTGAAAGAAAACTGAAAGAGGGCAATCTGCTTACTTCTTACATCTCATTGCAGAAACCATGACTATTACAGACTGAGCAACATACACAGTACATCCAGCTGATAACATGGCTAGAGAGACACCTAGCTAAGGCCAACTTTTTCTTTTGTTCACTACTGGTTTTTATTACCTCATCGGAGAGCAGCATTATGTCAGAAAAGAGACCCTGTGACACAATCCGAGTTAGATGTAGCAAGTAGAGGAGCTCAGAGAGCTGCCCCGCCACACCACAGCTCTATCTGTACATTGTATATTGACAGTGAGCTGTTAATCAGTGCTGGTGGCGTGGTCAGACTAAAGCCTGCTTTACACGTTGCAATTTCGCATACGACATCGTATGCGATTTGCGACGCCTCCATCGTATGTGCGGCACATTCAATTTGTTGAACGTGCCACACAAACGATTAACCCCCGTCACACATACTTACCTTCCATACGACCTCGATGTGGGTGGCGAACGTCCACTTCCTGGAGTGGGAGGGACGTTCGGCGTCACGCGGCAGCCGGCCAATAGATGCGGAGGGGCGGAGCTGAGTGGGACGTAAACATCCCGCCCACCTCCTTCCTTCCGCATTACCGGCCGGGGGCTGCTGGACGCAGGTAAGATCTGTTCATCGTTGCCGGGGTGTCACACACTGCGATGTGTGCTACTCCGGGTACGATGAACAATCTGACGTTCAATCCATGAGGAATGAACGACGTGCGTGCGATGAACGTTTTAACGTTCAATCGCATGTAGCTGTTACACACTGCAATGTACCGTACGATGCCGCATGTGCGTCACTAACGACGTGACCCCGCCGACACATTGTAAGATACATTGCAGCGTGTAAAGCTGGCATAAGTCTCACCTGGAACCTAGTCCAGCAGTGATATCACTCATTGTATTAAAACACCAGCACACAGCTTAAGAAGTAGCAGATCCGTGAAATTAGTATTTCAGCCCCTACCTTATGCTGTCCTCAGATTACACAATAAAAACCTGCTGACAGATTCCGTTTAATAACCCAGCAACAGGTAATGATTGGCCAGACATAAGAAAAAAAGTTTAGTTCATTAGTCTGCTTTACCTTGGCTGGTTCTCAAAGATAGAGGGGATCCCATGTTGGTTTTTTTATTAATTTTTTAAATAAACAATTTAAAAAATGGCTTAGGGTCCCCCCTCACTTTTAATAACCAGCCAAAGTAAAGCAGACCACTGGAAGCTGGAATTATCAGGGAGGTAAGGGTCCTTCCCAGCCTAAAAATAGCAGCCCATAGGTGTATTCATGAGATAACCCAAATCTGGTGCTTTTTCTGGCTCTTCCCAATTACCCTAGTGCGGTGGCAATCAGGTTAATAGGTTAATGGGTTTAATATCAGCTGTCAATTGATAGTTGATATCAAGCCCAAATGTTAGTATGTGTGGGTGTCTATCAGACACCCCCATTATTAACCTAGTAAGTGAATGGTTAAAAAAACACACACAGGAAAAAATACTTTATTTGAATAAAAACTCCCCCCCACTTCTTAGTTCACCAATTTATTACATAAAAAAAGTCTTGGAAGTTTTGATGATAAGCCAAAAGATTTCCCAGAACGCCCATTCATTCCTATGCAATCTAATTCTGAGAAAGTTCTCAGAACGAGGGTCCATAGGTTACTGCCAGTCAGTGCCAGCCCTGGATTTTTCCATGGGCGCTGAAGTCAGTAACCTTACATGACCTCACCGCTCCTGGGAAACATTGCAGAGTGCAGCGCGAGACCTGGAATTTCCCTTGAGCTATGAGGTCATGTAAGGTTAGGCTGCTTTCACAAATCCGTTTTTTGCTGAGCGGCACAATATGGCGCTTTGCAGAAAAAAACGCAACCTTTTTTTGCCGCCTGTTGTGTTTTTTCCACATAGACTTGCATTAGCGCCGTATTGTGCCGCAGGGCCTGGTGTTTCGTCCGGTTTTTGCCGGATGCGGCATATTTAGCCCATGCGGCGGCCGGATGGAACGTTGCCTGGCACGTTTTTTTGTGTGGTGAAAAAAACGCATTGCACCGGATCCGGCGCTATGCGGCATGATTTATAATGCAAGTCTATGGATGTCGGATGCGGCGTCCTGCGGAAAAAAACGCATCTGGCCACCGGATGTGGTCTTTTGCACTGCGCATGCTCAGTATCAAGCCGTATCCGTCAAAAAACGGACGGGCCACATGGAAAAACTTATGCATCCGTATTTTTCGCTGCATCCGTTGCATAGATTTTTGAGCCAGATTGAGCCTCACTGCAAAACCGGATGTATGAAAGCAGCCTAATTGACGTCAGTGCCCATGTGAAATTCTGCTGTCCACTGCGACCGCTATAACCGGCAAGAGCGGTGAGGTAATGTAAGGTTAATGATGTCATCACTGCTCTCACAGACACACACTGGTGAAAGTGGTGATGACTTTAATAACCTTACATGGTTACATGATTAGCGTGGAAGCACACATCATTTTTTTTATTTTTTATTTTTTTTTGGAGTGGTGCACTGGCGAATCACAGCCATGCCAATAGTTGACATGGCTGTGATGGGGCCGGAAGTGACCACACCAAAAAAACTTGCTGATTGGCTGCTCTACATCCTTTGAACAAGCTTTATTTAGATGACAAACCTGACCAGGAACCGGATGTACAGTTAAAAGTCCGTGTTCGGGTTGAAGACCTGGACAACCGGTGTTTGGTACGAACCTCCAACTTTACAGTTTGGATTCACTCATAACATAACTAGTAATGATTTAAGGAAATACCATAAGCACCCATAGCAATCCTTGATAAGAAGGACATAGACATAACATATCACGATTTGAGCCCTAGAGCCGGACTTGAAGGGACAAAAATATTTCCAGAACAATTACGGTATTATAAATTTTATTCTGTTGCTCCATTGTGTGAAATGTTTTACCAATTTCTGATAACTGATGTTTATAGATTTTAGGTTTTATGCAGTATAATGAAAATAAAAGAAAGCTTGTTTTTTGTAAAATGAAAAGCTTTATACTTTTTTTCCTCAATTCTACAAGTCTTTCAATTTTCTTCATGCTGTCAGTGAATAGAAATATTCTATTTATACTGAGAAGCCAAAAACATGCCCCGACCCTGTTAAACTGACAAAAACACATGGCCGATTATATTTTTAGTTCACCCTCTCACAACCTTTTCTGGTCCGAAGGTTAAATTGTCAGATATAACCAATCCCAAAAATTGAAAACCCAAGATGGGTATTAGAATCTGAGACATGTATGGCACATTCAATGCATATACCATGAATGTGTGATAGGTGTCAGCTCCACTGCTACTGCGACAGGAAAATAGGGCTCCCCTACTCCCTGTTGGCTTTCTAGAAAGACTTCAAGCCTTCTACTCTCCACAAGATAGCTTACAGCATCTAAAATGGCCAAGTGTTACACTACTCTCATAGACTACAATGAAAATAGCCACACATAAGCAGGCCACCTCTTCAAAGGGCACAATCAAAGGTGGAGTAAAGGCCTTCAGGCATGCCATGTCTATTTGCTTTTCAGCCCATGCCAAAGTTATGTTCTAATAGAATGGCTGCTACCAACAGGCAACAACACTTTGTAATACTGAGGACAACAAAATTAATGAAGTATAATTTAACCAGGCCTTTTACCTCATTTTATTACATGCAGATTTATGGCATCCAAAGTTTTTTTTTTAATCATTCACTAATTTAAAGAAGTATTCACATCAAAGATTGTATCATCTTAAAATATTTAAATCATCACATTATATAGCAGTGTGTACTTACAATTGCTCATTTTGCCCTTCTACCCAGTTATTTCTTTTCTTTTCCATTAGGCCTATGACTTCATACCATTAAAAACAGATTAGCTGATTCGTCCTAAGCTCGATGTAGAACCAGGAAGTCTTTTTTTCCCTGTATGAGTTATCATTAAAACTACAAATCTAGGTAACTGAAAACACTTTGTAGTTCTAATGATGACTCATGCAACCTATTTCTACATAGAGATTCAAAAAGTCTGTTTTTAATCAAGTGATGTCATTGACCTAATCGAAAATAGAAGAATTAAAGGGAACCAAACATCAGGATTTTCCTATATAAGGTGCAGTCAGTGCAGTACTGGCACTATCAGGCACATTGTGTACATACCATCAGGGGGCAGCTCGGGTGTTTAGGCTGTGAAATTCAACTTTATAAAGTTTGAAACTTCATGCACTTTTTGATTGACGTGTGCACCTCTCTGCTAATGTCCGGGCAGGTTATGAACGTGTATCCCCGCCATCCCGCCACCTGTTCCTCCCTCTCACTGGCCGTATGTAAATTTCTAATCTTCAGTTACACGGCGTCAGTTAGCGCCTGCGCATAGCGCTCATCTCCGGTGCCGTGTTTCTGAAGCCCACAGTATTATGGTGCATAATAGGGCGGTGCATGAGAGGGTGGCGCATGCGCCCTCGCTTCTTCAGATCTTTTGTGACCGCGGGAGCACGCGGTCCAACAGGACTGGAGAACAGCTGATCTTACCGATTAGCTGCAGCAGACGATATCGTAGGAGACATCTGCTGTAGCTAATCGGGGTAAGATCAGCTGTTCTCCAGTCCTGTTGTGACTCCCGCGGTCACAACAGATCTGAAGAAGCGAGGGCGCATGCGCCGCCCTCTCATGCACCATAATACTGTGGGCTTCAGAAACATGGCGCCGGAGATGAGCGCTATGCGCAGGCACTAGTAACTCCGACGCCATGTAACTGAAGATTGAAAATTTACATACGGCCAGTGAGAGGGAGGAACAGGCGGCGGGGGGGGCGGGGATACACGTGCATAACCCGCCTGGACATTAGCAGAAAGGTGCAAACGTCAATCAAAAAGTGCATTAATGTTCAAACTTTAGAAAGTTGAATTTCACAGCTCAAACACTTGAACTGCCCCCTGATATGGTATGTACACAATGTGCCTGATAGTGCCAGTACTGCACTGGCTGCACCTTATAAACGAAAATCCTGATGTTTGGTTCCCTTTAGTTGAGTAGAAGAGCAAAATGAGCAATTTTGTTATATAATATGATGATTACAATATATTGCAAGAATAAAACTTTGATGGAAGAACTAAATAATTTTTTCTAATTTTTTTGTGAAACATAAAGGCTTTGATTCATCGTTTGCATTTCTTTAGGTCACTTTCTTTTTTTTATCTTGTGGTATTAGATGCCAAAAAGTGGTCTTTTCCTGTCCTAAGCTGTTTTTGCTATTTTTGGCTCCACATATTGCAAGTTTAGCACCACAATGTTGGCATAATTAAAAAAACACCAGGCAGTACCTAGAGTAAAATTGTGCCAAATTTTAGGAACTTTTTTAGAAAGTCACAATTGGTGAAAAAAGCAAAAACATCTGGAATCACTAAACTCCACCCACAAAGCGCAAACAAAACAGATAAGTACATATAAAATAGACTTCAAAAAAAGGCGAAAAGAGAAAACTAATCAATTGGGTTTAAACAAAAAAAGAGCAAAACACAGAAAACTGTACAAAAACGGACATCAAAGGCAGTGATGAATTTGAGCCACTTTTTAGATGTCATTTTTATACAATATTTTTTTTGTAATTTTAGAGAAAAATGTGAAGAAAAATGTGAAACATATGTTTTTTAGAGTTAGATCTCCTTGAATATCAGCTCAAAAATGCTTGAAATACTCTCCCTATTCTCTTGCATTATAAAAACCACTTTGCTCTTCATACTTAATCTTTTCAGCTTCATTTTCCACCCTGGCATTTTGAAAACCGCCTTGTGGGGAAAAAAGAAAATACATGTCAATTCTTTGAAGCAGCTCGTGAAGGAATCAGCTCTAAAGTAAGCACTGCCTAATCAGAAGGCTGCAAAAAAAAGCTTCAGGAAAAAAAAAATGCCAAAACCATTTCAGGAATTGAAAAACTCCTCCCAAAACTCCACAAGGAAGGAGGGTTTCCTAAAGTGGTTTTCACTAGAAGATACATAATTTTTGATCACTTTAAAAAAAACTCACATTTTTTCAAATTTTTTATAAATATCACTGTGTTTCAGAAATGCATTTTCCGATTCTGTTGTGGGCTTTAACCCCTTACAGGCAGGATTCCCATTCCTATTGTACCCGTCCGACACTTGTTTGGTTATACCTGTTGAATGTACTATAAACCCTGTTTTCCTTTGCACAGTGCCCTAAAATTAAGAACAGTATTACAAGAATTATTATTGCGTTCCCTTTTAATTACAATACTTTTTTACATGGAACATATACAGTATAAACACTGAAGGAAATAATTATTTGATCCCTTACTGATTTTGTAAGTTTGCCCATTGACAAAGACATGAACAGTCTATAATTTTAAGGGTAGGTTCATTTTAACAGTGAGAAATAGAATATCCAAAATAAAATCCAGAAAATCACATTGTATAAATGATATAAATTTATTTGCATTTTGCAGAGAGAAATAAGTATTTGATCCCCTACCAACCATTAGGAGTTATGGCTCCTACAGACCAGTTAGACGTTCCTAATCAGCTCGATACCTGCATTACAGACAGCTGTCTTACATTGTCACCTATAAAATACTCCTGTCCACAGACTCCATTAATCAGTTAGATTCTGACCTCAACAACATGGGGAAGACCAAAGTGCTTTCTAAGGATGTCAGGGCCAAAATCATAGACTTGCACAAGCCTGGAATGGGCTACAAAACCATAAATAAGACGCTGGGTGAGATGGTGGTGGCCGGAAGTGCTCAGTTCTGGATCTGCTCCGTCTTCTGATAGTGGCAGCAGCCTACTATTAAAATCAATGATGTGGATATGCAGTACCCGGCCGCGGACACCATCAGAGGATGGAGCAGATCCAGAAATAAGCATTTCCGGCCACCTGCACCAAGAACAGCTGATCAGTGGGGTCCCATTGCGCTCACATCAGAAGCAATGCGCAAGTGGGACCAAGGCCTAATGATGACACACAGTATCACAAATAAATATTTACATTCAGGTACATTATAGATGATGTTGTCTCTAGTCATTTCTTTCTATTCTTCACCTTGTCCTGATGCCATGATGACTTTCACATCCACAGCTCGTCTCTGCAGATTTCCATCTTCTCCAGCCTTCTGTAACACATCCCGACACGATGCCCCTAAAAGTAGCAGAATGATTATAATACTTCTACTTAAAAATATCTGCCCTACACTGTGCCCCCTCACAGTATTCTCTGCACAAAATATGACCCCACACTGTCCTTCATATGGTACATGCCCCCCACTCTGCCCTCTCCTTTCCATACTGAGCATACTATTCACACTGTCCTTTATACTGTGTCCCCGTATACTGCCCAGTCTTTATACTGTGCTCTCTCATCACACACCCCTCCTTGCTATGGCCTCACACTGTCCTCCCATTCTGCCCCCTCTCCATACCTCCCCCTCCACTACCCAGTCTCTATTCTGTGCCCCCTCACATTCTTCTCATCCCTTACTGTCTCCTTACTACCTCCTGTGTGTCCAAATACTTTTCCGCCTCACTCCCCATCTTGCCCACTTGCTCCTCATACCATGTCACTCTTTATTCTATGTCCTCAAAATTTCTTTCCCGTTTACTCCTCATACCATGTCCGTATACCTTCCCCAACCATACATTACCCCTCATCCCCTCTCCCTATACATCACACCTCATCCTCTCTCCCCCCATACTGTGTCCAAATATAGTTCCCTCTCCCCATCCGCTCTCCTCCATACTGTGTCTATAGATACTGCCTCTTCCCCACCTTCTGTCCCCTCATACTGTGTCTCTAGATACTGCCCCCTCCCCATCCTCTCTCCTCCATACTGTGTATATAGATACTGCCTCCTCCCCATCCTCTCTCCTCCACTGTGTACATAGATACTGCCCCCTCCCTATCCTCTCAATTCCATACTGTGTATATAGATACTGCTCCCTCCCCATCCTCTTTCCTCCACTGTGTATATAGATACTGCCCACTCCCCATCCTCTCTCCTCCATACTGTGTATATACATACTGCCCCCTCCCCATCCTCTCTCCTCCACTGTCTATATAGATACTGCCCCCTCCCCATCCTCTCTCCTCCACTGTATATATAGATACTGCCCCCTCCCCATCTGCTCTCCTCCATACTGTATAGATACTGCCCTCTCCCCACCTTCTGTCCCCTCATACTGTGTCCACTGATAATTCCCTCTCCCCTTCCTTTGCCCCCTCATTCTGTGTCCATAGATACCACCCTCTCACCCCATAATGTTCCTCTTCACTGTCACTGTCTTAAGCTGCACACTGGAGCACTTCTTCACGCTCTCTGCTGCTTCTGCGCTGCGGCCCTGACTTCTAGGTCAGCAGTGTGATCAGCTGACCTGATCACCTGACAGCCGTCTCTCTGACCCGGAAGTCAGGGCCGGGCACCGCTTCAATTTACCTCACGTCTGACAGATACAAGGACAATTGAACAGTGGGAGCCGCGCGCTGCAGCTTCTATGAGTGCGGCTGTCAGTGTGACAGCTGCGCTCAGGGAATGGCGGCTCCCACTGCAGGGCGGCAAATGAAGCTGACAGGGAGACTTTCACAGCGTTGCATCAGGCAGCCTGACAGCACCCCCCTGACAGCTGTACCCGGGGCAAATGCGCCACCAGCCCCCCCTAGATATGCCTCTGGGTAAAGAAGCAGGTGTGAAAATTTGGTTGTGTATCTTGTGATTCTGCAATCCCTCTGTGCAGACTGAAACAACCCTAAGGCCCCGTGCCCACGGGAGATTGTACCTGTGGCCTTTTCTGCAGGTATTTCTGCAGGTACACACAGCAACTCCCCAGAATCCGCAGCTATCCATTGATGCAGTATTTCTTCGAAATTGTTGCGGTAAACCTGTGAAAACAGTGTGGATTTCGTGAGGAATTCCTGCGGAATTCCCGCCCTGTATCTCCATAGTGGAAAGGCAGGAATTCCTCAGATAATTCCGTATGAATAATGGACATGCAGTTACGTTCGGCTGCGGAAAATCTGCAGCATTTTACGCAGCCGCACATACCGCAGCATTGATACAGCACTCCCCAAATTCCATAGGATATCATGGGGAGTGTCTGTACTTGCGTAAACCCGCGGATTTATCTGGAAAATTTAGAAAATCTGCGGGTGTTCTGCAGCAAATTCTGTAGTAACTTTCTCCCGTGGGCACATGGCCTAAGGCCTAGGACACACTGCGAGAAAATCTGAGAGAGTGGAATGCGATAAAAATTGCATTCCACTCGGACCAATATTACTCTAGGGGGCAGCTTCCATGAGCGATTATTTTTTCAGCCCTAATTGGACTGAGAATACAGTCGCAGCATGCTGCGGGTGGAATTCGATCCTTGTTTCTTTCGCACCCATTCAAGTCTATGGGGCAAGAGAAACATTGCACTTCACTTGCATTACACCGGTGCAATGCGAGTGCAGTGCGAGACTCACAATAGCCGGCAACGGAGGAGATAGGGAGATAAATCCCTCCCTCTCCTCCGCAGCGTCAGCCCTCCCCTCCACAGCGTCGCCCCCCCTCCGCAGCTGTGGTCTGATTGCATGATCGGACCACAGTCGCATGACCCTCGCATGACACTCGGCTCCTACTGTGCTGTGAGCATGAGCCGAGTGTCATGTAAGGAGACGCAGCAATCCCCGTGTGGCCTCAGCCGAAGTGGATGACTCAGATGACCACTTGGACCTTTGCTTCCTAAGCATCCATCGAGAGTTCCATGTACCTCCTAAAGAATCCAGGGCAAGGTGCAGAGTAAAACAAGGAAAACCAAAAGTTATAGTCTGCCAGGAGAAACAAAATACCAACAGGATTTAGTTCCAACAGGTTCCACTTCAGAAATATCACCAGCAGGAAATGGAAGCCTAGGGAGTGTTTAAATAGTTACAACCACTGGGTGACAGGGCAGACTAAATTACATAGTAGGAAACACTTGATGGAGAAAGGCAATAAACATACAAAGAGTTGACACAGAGCCAACATGTTCAGAACCAGAACAGTGACTGACCCTGACTGTGGCTCAGTCGAAAGGGAAAATGGACCACAACACAGGAGACTGCCGGATCAAATCTGAGACATGACACTGTGTACCAGTCAGCATTAGTTTTCTTATACAAAGCTTCACACACTGTGCTCTATACAGTTAGTTCCTATGACTACACACAGAAAGAATTATATCATTTAGCTCTGTAACTATGCAGTGAGTTTGGAAAACAAAAGTACTTGATATTATAAAATATATTATGTAATTAATCAGCACAGAATTTTGAACTTTAAGGGGCATGTGCTCATGTTAAGTATTTGGTGCAGAACCTTCTGCATATTTCTTCATCTATTGGCAGGAAAAACACATTTTTACAAAGGTTTTTTTATGAAGTTTTGCCACTCACTGTTGGTGCAGATTTTTCATGTGAATCAATTCTCACCACCGTTATCATGTGCTGATATTTGCACTCACTGTGTCTATGAATACATATGCACCATCTGTACTTACATGCATAAATTCATTACTGACTAATAAATATATAGACCAGGTGTATATGCACTTGCTATTTGCATATAGTATATAGCATCAGTACCAATAGTAGATACAGTTTAAAAATTCAAAAAAATCTCCCCAAAACTGAAAGGTTAAAGATTAAAAGTTTTCACCTATCTGTAAGATGATGACACTGAAGGATTGGTGGACGTCCAACTGCTTTGACCTCTACTGATCCAAAAATTGTAGCTCTGAAATGCCCTGACTGAATGAAGTGTGGCCAAGCATATTCCATTCATTCTCTATAAGCCTGTCATAGATAGTCAAGTAGTGCACCGTTATTGTCAAGAGTGTGCCGTGGGCTGTTGTGACCTCGAGGGGGTGTAGGATTAGAAGGTCAAAATGTTTAGTAGATTGCAGATCCTCTTTAGGGCTTGCCCTCATTTACCCTGAGTTGGAGCTTATTTAATTTCATCCAGTGCTGAAGGGGTAATGGTTTCTTTCTACCCTGCTGTGATTAAACAGGTAGTTGTAATCTCAGCTACACCCACTTCCTGATGTGACCTCGAGAGGATGTAGGATGAGAAGATCACAACGTTTAGTAAACTGCAGATCCTTTTTAGGGCTTGCCCTCATTTACCCTGAGTTGGAGCTTATTTAATTTCATCCAGTGCTGAAGGGGTAATGAATTCTTTCTATCCTGCTGTGATTAAACAGGTAGTTGTAATCTCAGCTGCAGACACTTTTTTTTTTCTTTTGTAAATATCCACTCCTCATTCCTCCCTATTCTGGCTACACTTCATTCTAAGCTGACCTGAGAAGGAGCTGTCTGTTGAGAAATCTGTGGTGATCTTCCCAGCATATGTAGTGGAGTCTCTCTCTGAAGAAGAATCGGAGCTCTATGTTGTATTTGTTTCCCTTGTCTGTTCCCCTTCCTCTTGTTGCCTTTTTACTAGTAGTAAGACTAGTGTCTTGCTGTCAGCACACTAGACATGGTTAGCCAGGACTAGGTATGTGATCGTGCATGGGGGGAAGAACCCGTCTAGGGACATTAGGGAGCACAGGGATCAGCCATAGGTGGTTTCAGGTAGTGACCCCTATCCCCTTACCCTAACATCAGGGTCTTCCTTTACATCTTCCCTGCTTTACCCCTCACTTCAGTGTGAAAGTTATTCCCTGCAGTCCCATAAAAAATAATGGAATTTGCATGGCCACCGCTCCATCCATAAGGCCATTTTGGAGTTGACGGAGGTTCCAGTGATCGGACATTTTAAAAATGTATGCTCTCTGAGATGAGCGTGTATAAGGGCAAGAGGGATAATACCCCATTTACTCCGCTGTTTGGACAGTTCAAACACGTATACACAAACTGATAGACACAAACTGATATTTCAAGAGGGTTTCGATTACCTGACAACCCCTATTTAATATCCCTAATGGCTTCAATAATTTTTTTTAAAAACATACTCAGGGCACAAAAGAGCGGAGTTTGTCCGAGAGGTAAGAATGTTTATTTTATTGAGCTCATCGGGAACATTTAAAAGGAGTTGTTCAATAGTGGAGAACCCCTTTAATATAATCAGTCTGTTCCCATATAGCATCATGTTGTTTGCAGCACATATCCCAATTATGCAGGATCATGTGTGGCGCCCTGGACTAGCCAGGTCGTCACAGGTACTACAACACACACCCCCACCCCGAGACAGGCACATCAGCCAGACACAAAATCCTTGTTGCCTCCCTCCAGGGGCTGATGTCCACACCAGGTGAGGTGGAGCCAGGCGGTTGGCCCCACCCACTCAGGAGTTCACAGTCCTGGAGGCGGGAAAAGGAAGACAGTTCAGTGAGGGAAGTGAAAGAGAGAGGAGTGTGGAGCAAACTGACTGTGTCCGGGTGTGTGGCCCGGGCACTTAGAGCAAGGTCGGCAGACGGTGGTGGCCATCTGCAGGAGAGGCAGATCAACGCGGAACCGTAGGAACGGGGACGGGCGGTGGCCCACCGGTACCGAACCGGTAAGCGAAGTGAAGCCAGCACACACAGGCAGGGCCTGCGGACCCCAACCAGGCTTGGAGCCGCCATTAGAGGTAAAATCCATCAGTGACCGGAACACCAGGGGTTTCCTAACAGCCAAGACCCGATTGAAGGCAACCGTCCGACCAGTAGAAGGAAATACAGCTACCGCTACAGCTAGAGTTCCAAGGGCCAGAGCCTGCGGGCAAAAGGGCTCCTCCAGCACATATACACGCTGGGGAGCGGGTTACCGGTGGGAATCCATCGGGACTGAACATACACAAAGGTGCAGGGAAAGGCAGCCACCACCAACCGTCCGGGAGAAGCCACAGCAGCCGGCTGCGGGACCCGTCCATCCAGCCGTTTGGTTTACCAGAGACTTTGCGTACATTTGTGGCTGAGTGAGTACTACCATGCCGTCCGGCACCGCGCTGTGCAGTCCAAGCGACCCTGCACCTTCCCGACCCTGCCTCCCCCATCACCTCACCGGGCCCGGGACCACCAACCCCTACCCACGGAGGGGGAGAACAACATCCCAGCTGCTCCCTGCCATCACTCCTGGGATCCCCGTTACCAGCAGCGGCGGTGCCCAACCTCACCACAACCCGTGGGTGGCGTCACGGACCAAATCCACAAACCAAACTACCCCCTTTCACTCACGGGCGAGGAGCACCGCTCGAGTCCCCGGATCTAGCCCACCCCTCGAGCCACCGAGCAGCCGTCGCAGCAGCGCCGGACCAGAGCTTTAGCGAGCGCAGCGCAGCGGCGCCCTCCCCGCCCGCGACACATGTGCTGACATTTGTTTTAGGATAATATAAAGGATCTGATCATCCAATGAACGAGAGTTTGGATTATGAAGAGGATCAGGCATACAGTCACCTTTAGCATGA
The DNA here is from genome assembly GCF_048569485.1 of Anomaloglossus baeobatrachus. NCBI lineage: Eukaryota > Metazoa > Chordata > Amphibia > Anura > Aromobatidae > Anomaloglossus > Anomaloglossus baeobatrachus. The sequence goes on from NC_134354.1 coordinate 63,052,274, forward strand.
TCTTTACTAGAGATCAGCGAGCCTCTGAAGGCTCGAGTTCGGTTCGTCGAACGGAGGCCCCCTTCAAGTTCGGCTCCATGAACCGTTCGATAAACCTCTCGAACCCCATTGAAAACAATGGGAGGTAAACACATAAAAACACATAAAAAACACCTTCAAAGGTGTCCCAAAGGTGATAAACAACTCCCAAGACACCACAAACACATGGGAAAGTGACAAGGACATATACTCATGTGCAAACAAAACAGCTGGACAAGGAAAAAGAGGAGGAGACACAGATATAGGCATGGCATGCCCTTCTAAAATCATGTAAAACACTGCAAGGGGACTCCAAGCAGAGTCTCCCTTTTTTCCAAAAATTGGGCCACACAGACACCCCTTCAGTGGCATCACTTGTGCCCCAGTTGCAAACTTGACAGGTAGATTTGCATCAAGCACATTCCAAAATACGCCAGCCTTTACTCTCCCCAGGATGACACAGGGGTAGTAAAGTCCTTGCGGATCCATGACTTGTTCATTTTGATGAACATTAGTCTGTCCACATTGTCACTGGACAGACGCGTGCGCTTATCTGTCAGCACACACCCAGCAGCACTGAAGACACGTTCAGAGACAACGCAGGCTGCGGGACACGACAAGATCTCCAAGGCATAAGTGGCGAGCTCAGGCCATTTTTCAAGATTTGAAGCCCAAAATGAGCAAGGCTCCAGTTGCAAAGTCATGGAATCGATGTTCATTTGGAGATACTCCTGTATCATCCTCTCCAGCCGTTGACTATGTGTCAGACTTCTTGTCTCTTGTGGCCTTGCATTGGATGGTCTAAAAAAATTATGAAACGATTCCATAAAATTTCTGTTACCAGCACCAGATACAATGTTGCTGGTACGGTTTGACTGATGATGACGAGACAGTCCCATGCTTGGCAAGTTACAACTGGGAGATTCACTCCGTACACCACTGGTGTTTGGTGGAAAAGCCAAGCTAAGATTGAGTAACAGCTTCTGCTCCTCCTCCTGCATACGTGTGTCCTTTTCTATGGCTGGAATTAGTTCGCCAAATTTGGACTTGTACCTGGGATTTAATAGTGCGGCAACCCAGTAGTCATCAACACTTCTAATTCGGACAATCCGAGGGTCATGTTGTAGGTAGTGCAGCAAGAAGGCGCTCATGTGTCTTGCGCATCCAGGAGGACCAAGTCCTCGCTGTGTTTGTGGCGGCAAGGTGATAACCGTGCTTTCTTCCTCTGACATCTCCCCCCAACCTCGTTCAACCGAAATTTGACCAAGGTCTCCCTCATCTGCTGAGTCTTTCATGCCCATCGACAGTTCGGCCTCCATTTCTTCCTGGTCTCCTGCACCCTCCTCAACATTTCGGGTGCTACCATGTGCCCTTGTTAATCCCTCTCCCCCACCGTCCCATGCCTGCTGCCTTGGTGATGCTGAACGTCTGGACCTTGTAGATGTTGGTATCGCTTGCGCATATGAATCCTCCTATACTTCCTCCCCTTCCTCTTGTCCCACCACCTGACTCCGAATAGTGTTTAGCGTATGCTCCAGCATGTAAATGACTGGAATTGTCATGCTGATAATAGCATTTTCAGCACTAAACATATACGTCGCCATGTTGAAACTGTGCAGAAAGGTGCATAGATCCTTGATCTGAGACCACTCCAGCAGTGTGATCTGCCCCACCTTTGCATCTCGTTGGCCCAGGCTATACGTCATAACGTATTGCACCAGGGCACGGCGGTGCTGCCACAGTCGCTGCAACATGTGGAGAGTCGAATTCCAGCGTGTCGGCAAATCGAATTTCAGGCGATGAACCGGCAGGCTGAAAGACTTCTGGAGCGATGCAAGTCAGCTGCGGCAGTTGAACGGCGGAAGTGAGCCGAGAGTGACCGTGCCCTGTGCAGAAGCCCATCTAGGCCAGGATAGTGGGTTAAAAATTGTTGGATAACAAGGTTCAACACGTGAGCCATACAAAGAACGTGTGTCACCTTGCCCCGGCGAAGGGCCGCACCCAGGTTTGCAGCATTGTCGCACACGGCCTTTCCTGGCTACAGGTTGAGTGGAGGCAACCATTTACTAAACTCGCTCGCAAGAGCTGACCACAACTCCTCAGCTGTGTGACTCTTATTTGCAAGACATTTCAAGGTAAAGATCGCCTGATGCCGTTGAGCTCTGCTGCCAGCATAGTAAGGAGGTGTGCGGGATTCATTGTGCGCAGTTACAATGTGGGTGGCCTGACCAGGCAAGCTTGGGGCAGAGGTGGAGGACCCAGACGAGGTTGAGGAGGCAGAAGCAGTGGAGGAACTTCTACATACAGAGGATTGATGCATAAGTCGTGGGGACGGCAAGACTTGTTCAGCAGACCCTTCTCCATCTCTCACCATAGTTACCCAGTGCCCAATCAGCGACATGTAACGCCCCTGTCCATGCTTACTGGTCCAAGTATCGGTGGTGAAATGCACCCGTTCACACACAGAGTTTCTCAAGGAAGCGGTGATGTTCTGTGCGACATGCTGGTGTAGCGCAGGTGTGGCGCCCCTGACCTCGCCAGGCACCACGGAGTACTGCACAAATGCTTGGTCAGTACAACACAAGTAATCCAGAAGGCTGACCGGGGTGTGGACACACAGGCACATAGTAACCAGGTCTCCCACATTGACCTTTGAAGGGACCCCTGGGGAATCCAGGAGGGGGCTTGGCCTCCATCTCCACTTAAGGGGTGTGGTAGAGAGGCTGGTTGCTAAGTTGCGGAGGCAGGCACAGAGGGGAGGGAGTAGTGAGCCAGTCAGTTAGTGAAGCTCAGGGAGAGCAGTCGCATGGAGGAACCCTGCAGGCTGTCACTAGTCAGACACCGCAGGTGCAGTGGTTACTGATGGGGGAGAACAGTCACCTGGTAGTGCCGCCCAAAATCCACCTATGGTCGGAGTGCAGAGAGGTGGCTGAGTACGGGGACTGCCAGGCGAGGACCAGGCCGCACGGGGTTACAGGTCCCCAGAGCAGGGGTTCATTCAGTTGGCCTGCTCAACCTGCAGGTGGGGGTACTCCATACCCTCCACCAAAACACCACAGAGTCCGGAGCCACGTAGCAATGAGAGGGCCCATAGTTCACAAGAGGCAAGCAGCCGGAGTGACCTCATCCAGGCTATAAGCAGACGGGCCAAAAAAGGGGAGAATTGGCGGAAGCAACTTCCCTGGGTGACCCCGTAGGACTACAAGTCTGGGTCACCACAAACACAAGAGGGCTAGGAATGTGAGTCAGTAGCCACCCCCTAAGTCAGCCTGAAGGAGCCTGGTTCCCCTCCTGGTTCATCACCGCATCGCCCGGGTTGGCTCACTGTTGCCAGCAAGCGTAAAAACCCTGAAAGGCATTCCTGCTGTGTGTGTGAGTTCTTCTGCGACCTTTGGTACTACACTCCAACACCTGGGCCCTGGGGCCAGCCTCACTCTCGGGAGGCCACCACATCTAACTGCACCCAACATCAGCTCCAGGCGTCCCCTAACCTGCAGTGGCGGTCTCCTGACCACTATACCGAGAGTGGCGTCACAAATCCCCATTGAAGGTTACCTACCTGTGACCAGAAAACCACCAAGATCGTGGAGACCCCGCGATGACCAGCATTAGAAGGTAATGTGAGGCGACACACAGGCACACCTTTCTTGGAGAAGTAGCGGTGACTGGGCATCTGGTACTGGGGCACTGCGACAGACATAAGGTCTCGAAAATCCGGTGTGTCCACCAGGCGGAAAGGCAGCATTTCGGTAGCCAAGAGCTTACAGAGGGTGAAAGTCAACCTCTTAGCTTTGTCATGGTTCGGAAGAAATGGCCTTTTATTTGTCCACATCTGAGGGACCGAGATCTGGAAAACTGCAGGTCTTTGTGGAAAGTGTAGGCAGAGACACGATGTTGCCTTCATCCAAAGGTGGTGCTCTTGATGTCTGAGAGAGCTCTACACCAGCACTTGTTTCCCCTTCCAAAACAACTGACGACCTGCCAAGCAAACTGCCTGTTGCAGTTAAAGAGGTGGAAGGTCTGCGTAGAAAAACATGTGTGACAGCTGTCCCCACAGTCATAGAGGATGAAGAGCGCGCGGATGCATTTGAAGGGGCAGACGGTGGTTGGCCCGCTCCGCTAGGCCACATTGTAGCACGGTGAGCTTCCCACTTATGCTTATTATTCATGTGACGATTCATGGAAGAAGTTGTCAAACTTGTGAGGTTTTGGCCTCTACTTATAGATTGGCGACAAATCTTACAGATCACATGATTTGGGAGATCCTTTGCGATGTCAAAAAAGGACCAGGCTAGGCAAGGCTTAGAGCCCATGCGACCTGCAGAGCCACCCCGATTTGTGCTCAGAGGCAGAGTTGTGGCTGAGGATGCAGTTGACGTGCTTCCAGTACTCCGACTCTGTCCAGGAAGGCGCAAGGTAACTTCGTCGTCAGTCGCATCGTCCTCCACCGCCTCTGGTGACCTCCTCGAGTGCCTGACTGTGAGTTGACAGTAAGTGGGATCTAGAACTTCATCATCAAGCGTTGTGTTTGCACTCCCCTTGCCCTCAGACCTAACCTCTTCCTGCCCTGACTAAATAGTTAAGTTGTCATCCCAATCAGGTATCTGCGTCTCATTGTCATCTGTATATTCCTCATTGTCTCCACCAACAGGTGTTACAGTTTGGGAATGAGGGTCTACATTATGCTCAGAAACTTGGTTATCAGGGCCTGAATCTGACTCACAAAGCTTCTGGGCATCACTGCAGACCATTTCCTGGTCTGTACTCACTGTAGCTTGGGAGCAGACCTCTGATTCCCAGGCTATAGTTTGACTGAACAGCTCTGCAGACGCAGCCATCTCTGTTACACCATACTCTGCAGGGCGGGTGGAGACTTTAGAACTTGAGAAAGCAAGTGCGATTGGGGTGACAACTTAGAGGGCTGTTGATTTTTGGATGTTGAAGTTGAGGTGGAGGAGAGGCCACTTGTTGGAGCACTTGAGATCCATTCAAGCATATTCTTTTTTTGTGCATCATCTACCATTGTTACAGGTGTTCGGTTCCGTAAAAAAGGTAGCACATCCGATTGTCCACGGAAAGTAGTAGACATCTTACTTTTGCTGGAAGATGGCCTTTCTTCAGCAGATGTTAATGTAGCTTTCCCACCTACCCCACGGACACAAACTTTTTTCCTTTTCCAACACGCCTGTTCCCCTTTCCACCAGCATCTGTCCTTTTGCCACTCATTTGTTAGCAACAAGATTGGACACTTAAAATGTGGTAGCAAAAATGGAAAAGTGGTGTAGATTGCAGAGGTGGTCTAGCTTTATTGACAGCTGAAGAACCAATACTGACTATCCCAGACAATTTTAGTATGCCCCTAACAGTGTCAGCACAGTTTGCAATTAGAATTACGTAGCTAAAAATGGACAGGTGTGTACAATGCAGAGGTGGTCTAGCTTTATTGACAGCTGAAGAACCAACACTGACTATCACAGTCAATTTTAGGATGCCCCTAACAGTGGCAGCACAGTTTGCAATTAGAATTGCGTAGCAAAAATGGACAGGTGTGTACAATGCAGAGGTGGTGTAGCTTTATTGACAGCTGAAGAACCAACACTGACTATTCCAGTCAATTTTAGTATGCCCCTAACAGTGGCAGCACAGTTTGCAATTAAAATTGCGTAGCAAAAATTTACAGGTGTGTAGAATGCACACCTGTAAATTGGGGGATAGATAAAGGCTGCATCATCCGTTCACCAGCCAATCTTTGTGATGCTTTTAGGTGCGGTGGAGTCTGACGGAGAGAGTTATGTTCTGAGAAATAGTGGAGGGGATATATATGAGTTGACTTTGATTAGGGAGGATGATACGCTGCCCTAAAAACGTGTTTTTAAGGGGAGTCTGAAGCTGAGCAAGTTGTGGATTGTCCAAGTTTTTTAGGGTAGAGCATTCCAGAGGATTGGTGCAGCTCGGGAGAAGTCTTGGAGGCCAGGAGAAGGAGGTTCGGATTAGTGTGGATGTTAGTAGAAAGTCATTGGCGGACCGTAGAGAACGGGTAGGGTGATAGACAGAGGTGAGGGTGGAGATGTAGCGGGGTGCCATGTTGTGAATAGCTTTGTGGATTAGAACAAGCAAATTAAATTGGATCCTATGATGTATGGGCAGCCAGTGCAATAACTGGCACAGAGCAAGTGTCCGAGTAACGATTAGCCAGATAGGTGACCCTGGCTGCAGCATTAAGGATGTACTGGAGAGGGGGAAGTATAGTAAGGGGGCAGCCAATAAATAGAGAATTACAGTAATCAAGGTGGGAATGGATCAGGGCCACAGTGAGGGTCTTTGTTGTTTCCATGGTGAGAAAGTTGTGAATTCTAGAGATGTTCTTCTTGTACAGGAGTCAAGAGCGGGCGAGAGATTGTATATAGGAGGTGAAGGAAAGAGCGGTGTCAAGCTTAACCCCCAGGCAGCGAATCAATAAACCAATCAAACGAGTCAATCTGCACAATCATCGCTTGTCGCTAGGATGGCACCGGAATGACATTTAAAACGGGAAGATACAGACACCAAAGGGAGTGGTAGGGCAGGGGAAGAGCTGAAGACCCTACCCACAGTCCCGCCTCAATGCACCAAAAACGTATGAAAGGCAAACTTCAATAATGATTAAACAACAACCAGGCTGCGGATTCCTTCACTTTAGGCATCTATTGAATCAATATGATTGCGCCGTTATGGCCACATCTTTCTTTTAACATGCATAGCTCTGATCACAGGGTTCTCTTTATGTCTCAATCCCTTTTTATAATGCTGTACAATTTTTTAAAGGAACCAACCAGCAGATATTTACTCTATAAACTCGAGGCAGTGCTAATGGGGCGAGGATGCTGATTAAAACAATACCTTTAGTTGAGAAATCCAAGGCATTGCAAAGCAAAATGACCAAAATGCGTTGATCTTATAGGACAAATACAAGAAGTAAGTTCTAAGAAGCTTTTTACAGTCACACGTGATCCGAGGCAGCCGCAGGTTTCTGCAAAGTGAGTGGCTGCCGGTCTAGGAGACAGCAATCTGCTCAGCACCTATTGATTTTTTTATGGGACAATCAGGGTCCCATAAGAGCTTTGTTTCTTCGGTCTCTGAATACACAGTATATTGTCGCGTATAAAAATCAGATATGGGGGGCCGACATGCCTGAATTCTACATGGCTGTAATTAAGACTTCACAACAGCAGAAATAATAATAATAATAATAATAATAATGCAATAGAGATATTTGACCACAGTCAATATTCATTATATATACACCCACCCACCTGTGGTTCTGTATATGTAATGCCATAATTGTTTCATAATCTAGGTAGATATTTTATAAAGTTACTGTATTTTAGAATAGATTCCCCTCTTGTCCTGTAGGTGTCGCTGTTGCCTGTGTTAAATGAGGATACAGAGTGCAGAATTATGATATTCTCTACAGCTCATATGATTCTTATGAGAGTACAGCTGAAACCAGATGTTTACATCCACTATCTATAAAGCCACATCTGCAGGTTTTTCTCTCTATATGACATGAAATCAGAATAAACCTTTCCCGTTTTAGGTCAATTAGGAACCAAAATTATTTATATTTACCAAATAATGAGAGAGAGAGAGAATGTTTTAAGGCATTTTTATTACTTTCTGGAAAGTCAAAAGTTTAAATACACTAAGCGTACTATGCCTTTAAACAACATAGGACAGCCCATATGATGATGTCATGTCTTTGGAAGCTTCTGATAGGTTTATTGCCAACATCTGCGTTAAGACACACCTGTGGATGTATTTTAACACTCACCTGAAATACACTGCTTCTTTGTGTAGCATAATAGTCAATAACCTGAAGAGAGCAGGAACCACGGTCTCAAATATTACCTTCGGTAACACACTACACAGTCATGCAATAAAAGCCTGCAGGGCACGCAACGTTCTCCTGCTCATGTGAGCACATGTCCGGGTCTATTTGAAGTTCTGGATGATCCAGAAGAGGCATGGGAGAAGGTCATGTGGTCAGATGAGACCAAAATAGAACTCATTGGTATCACATGCACACGTCTGGCATGGTGGCTCAGTGGTTAGCACTGCAGTCTGGGGTTCAAATCCCACTGAGGACAACATATGCATCTGAGCCACATTTGAGTTTGTATGTTCTCCCCGTGTTTGTGTGGATTTCGTTTGGGCTCTCCAGTTTCCTCCCACACTCTAAAGACATATTGAGAGGGAATTTAGATTGTGAGCCCCAATGGGGACAGTGTTGCCAATGTATGTAAAGCACTGTAGAATTAATAGCGCTATATAAATGAATACATATTAATATTACTATTATCAACATCAACCCTAAGCTAAATAGGAAAGGGTTCTTTATAGTTAGAGCAGTCAGATTGTGGAATTCCCTACCACAAGAGGTAGTAATGGCAGACACTATAACAACTTTTAAAAAAGGGCTGAATAATTTCCTCTGTACACACAACATTGTTGGTTATAAGTGATGTAGTGACAAAATGTATCATTGGTGGAGGAAGGGTGAACTAGATGGACCTAGGGCTTTTTTCAACCTATGTAATTATGTAATTCCACTTGCCATGTTTGGAGGAAGAAGAAGGATGAGTACAACTCCAAGAACACCATCGCAACTGTGAAGCATGGGGGTGGAAATATCATACTTTGGGGGTGCTTTTCTGCAAAGGGGACAGGACAACAGCATTGTATTGAAGGGAGGATGGATGGGGTCATCATGTATTGCGAGATTTTGGCCAACAACCTCCTTCCATCAGTATGAGCATTGAAGATGGGTCAGGACAACCAAGGAGTGGCTCCGTAAGAAGCATTTCAAGGTCTTGGAGTGGCCTAGCCAGTCTACAGACCTGAACCCAATAGAAAATCTTTGGAGGAGCTGAAGCTCAATGTTGCCCAGAGACAGCCTTGAAAGTTGAAAGATCTGGGAAAGATCTGTATGGAGGAGTGGGCCAAATTCCCTGCTGCTGTGTGTGCAAAGCTGGTAAAGAACTACAGGAAACGTCTGACCTCTGTAACTGCAAACAAAAGGTTTCTGTACCAAATATTAAGTTCTGTTTTTCTATTGCATCAAATACTTATTTCATGCAATAAAATGCAAATTAATTATGTAAAAATCATACAATGTGATTTTCAGGATTCTTTTTTGGATTCTGTCTGTCACAGATGAAGTGCACCTATGATAACAATTACAGACGTCTCCATTCTTTGTAGGTGGGAAAACTTGCAAAATCAGCAGAGTATCACATACTTATTTTCCCCACTGTAGAGTGAACTGCAGACTTGTCATTTTAGACTGGACAGCCCCTTTAATGAAGCAGGGAATGGAGTTAAAGGGGAAATTTATTGGGGTAAGGGTGGTCCGGACAATCACACCCATCTATGGTGCTCCAAGCACTTTCTATGTAGATAAATATAAAGAATGTTTTCTCCAAATTAGTTGAACTCCAAATTGTGAAAAAGAAAATACATTCCAGATTTATAGCCATCACTTCTGCAATCTCCAACCCAATAGTTGTATTTTTGGAGCAGTTGGAAAAGGCTGCTTTACACGCAGCGATATCGAAAGCACCCGCCCCCGTCGGTTGTGCATCACGGGAAAATCACTGCCCGTGGCGCACAACATCGCTAGGACCCGTCCCACGTGCTTACCTGCCTAGCGACGTCGCTGTAGGCGGCGAACCGCCTCCTTTCTAAGGGGGCGGTTCGTGCGGCATCACAGCAACGTCACTAAGCGGCCGCCCAATAGAAGCGGAGGGGCGGAGATGAGCGTGCCGAACATCCCGCCCACCTCTTTCCTTCCTCATTGCGGGCGGCCGCAGGTAAGGAGATGTTCCTCGTTCCTGCGGTGTCACACATAGAGATGTGTGCTGCCGCAGGAACAATGAACAACCTGCGTCCTGCAACAGCAACGACATTTGGGATTAGAACGACGTGTCGATGATCAACGATTAGATGAGTAATTTTGATCGTTAACGGTCGTTCGTGCATTTCACATGCAACGACGTTGCTAACGAGGCCAGATGTGTGTCACAAATTCCGTGACCCCAACGACATCTCATTAGTGATGTCGTTGTGTGTAAAGCCCCCTAAAGTTTCAGGCTATAAAGCACTGGTTTAGAGAGGCAGTGATTTACCTACCAAAACGATGGGGCAATGAAGTTCTAGATGTCCACTCCTCTCATACTCATCAGATGGTCGGCCAGTGCGTCCAAAATTGGCAGATATACAACTTTCTCTAAATGGGTACAGGGGCCTTCAGAGTATTTTTTTCCTGCAGTATATACTGCATCTCTCGTAACACCACTGGTAAATTACATTATTTCTCCACTTATGATTAGTAGGATTTCAAACTATTTTTCTTGGAATGACGCTTAAATGAAAATTAAATTGAATTTCACGAAATGTCCACTGTGAGTTATCCATCAATGTGCAAAATTGATATCCTACAGAAAAAGTGCCATTTATAGAAGCAAGACAGCTCATTTATAGCAAATATAAAGTCCATTGGTCTGAGAATTGACAGGCTGATGTAAAGTTAGTAAGAAAAGGGAGAGTGATATCCTGAGATCAGACCAGGTGCCTTACATTTCACCATTCAATATACTGTAGGCCTCCTACAGAAGGACGGAAAATCTCTAGTGCTGCCTAGAGGAATGGGAATGTCCGATTGTATAGCAGGCCATGACCCTTTATTCTATTCATCACCCAAATCAGAGACCTGATTTACAAAATGTCCACTTAAGGCCGAATTTACATGTAGCTGCTTTTTTCTGATTCTTTTTAGCTACAAGTGTTTTATAAAGTGCACAACATTTTGGGGTTTTTTTTTAGTTATTGTTGCTTCATTTACTCTTATTTAATGTGTTTTTGGTTCAGATTTGAAGTAGCTTTTTTAATGTTTGTTTTTATTTGCTAATTCTATATTTAATAACACAACTATGTTTTTTACATGCATTATTTCAGGAGCCCTATAATAGACTGTGAGGGCGTGAGTTTTCATGAAATCGCATGCACTTTTCCTTGATAGGTAAATGCAGTTAATTTAGTATAAAAAAAAAATGGAGAGGAAAAATGCACTTTTTAAGCTACGAGGGAACATGGCCTATAGGTGGCACTAGAAAAAAAAATATTTTCGTCTAGAGGAAATAATTTACTTATTTAACATTTTATAAGACGTACCCAAAATTTAGAGATAAAAAGGGTAAAAAATAAAAAAGGGGTCTCTTACACTTCAGTGGTGTCTTACCATAAGGCGGTGGCAGTGGTGATTGACCAGGGTCACAGGAGGCAGGGGCAGTGCTAGAGTAGGACAATGCTGCAGGCACTGTGGTGGGGGCTGTGCAGGCTGCGGTGGAGGCTATTCTGGCTGGTGTGTGGGCTGTGCTAGATGCGCGTGCCATGCTGGCTGTGTGGAGCAGGGCAGTGCGGCAGGTGTCACAGATGCTCTGTCGGCACTGTGGGCTTCAAAGAAATGGAGACCAGAGTCAGCTCATGCACAGATTAAGCTCTCGTCTCAATGACAAGCCAAGATTTCATTTACACACGCGCCACCTCTAGGTGCCATTTTCCTTAAGTCCAGTGCTGGGAGATCAATGGTCCGGAGGTGGCACATGTGCAGATGCGATCTTGACCCCAGAGCTCCATCTGTGCATGTCCCAACTCTGGATGCCATTATTTGAAGCATGCACCGCCGACAGAACATCTGAGACACCTGCCAAACTGGCATGCTCCACACAGCCAGCATGATGCCTGCAGCCAACACAGCCTCCACCCTAGCCAGCACAGCACCCACCACAGCCTCCACTGCAGCCAGCACAGCAGCCAGCACAGCCCCCACCGCAGCCAGCACAGCGCCCATTCTCCACCTCCCAGTAAGCTACATTTGGATTGTAAGATGCCCCGCCCCCCCTCCTTTTTCTCACAAATTTTTGGGAGGAAAAGTGCATCATATAATCCGAAAAATACGGTACTTATGTTTCCAAGGTCGTGTTGCCCTACTTATTCCCTTCACAAGCAGGATCACCACAGGGACAATCAGCACCGTATAAAAATTGGATTTCATCCACTCATATTTATTTTTTCTCATTATTTTAAATTAGGTAGAATTAAACATAGGGCAGTGGTACTTGACTGATGAAACACAGTTCAATTTTTGCAGATCATATAAGGTGACTGGGTTAAAAGTAACTGCATTAACAGATGAGAATACAAGATAAAAATATATTTATGTGTAACTATCACAGAGACTGATTAAGTACTTAACTAAAAATGGAGGGCATAATGTTTTATAGGGCGGTGTCTGATGAATTACATGTTTTTCTTTTCAACAAACCAAATGGATATGTTATCCTGCATGTGAGGCTTCTAGTAGGCTATCATGTTATGTTCTGGTTGCCTTTTTTCTTTTTACACTACAACCCTTTTTATATTAGTTAAAGCCAAGATGGCAAAAAAAGCAATAACAATATGAGCCATTGCACAAGAGGTATGTAAATAGAAACTGATAAATGGAGAGAAAATCATTTTACAATAAGGTTTCCACAAAAAATAACACCTATAACCCCAATTGGGTCAACCTGAAAATGCAAATCAAAACAATTATGAATATCCTACACAAATGCCCCATCGCACTGACACAGCAACAGTCAAGTCAGTTTCTCCCCATTAATCTTTCCAGAACTATCCTTACGTTTTTATTTCTTTATATATTGCAATAATCATATTATATAACAATTGCTTATTTTGCCCCTCTACCCAGTAAATTCTTCTCTTTTTTCTGTTCTATGTAGAAACAGGAAGTCCCTTTTCCCTACATTAATCATTCCCTTTTTCACCTCCTGACCAAGATTCTCCCACCTCCCCCTGCCAGGGACCTTTGCAGTGACTCATGATTCATACAGGGAAAATATACTTCCTGGTTCTATATATAGAGCTTAGAAGGATTCAGCTAACCAGTTTTTAATCATGTGATGTTGTAGATCTAATGGAAAACAGAAGAAATAACTGGGTAAATGGCAAAATGAGAAATTGTTAGTTCACAATGCTATATATTGTGATGATTCAATATATGAAGAGGATAAACATTTTGATGGGAGTGCTTCTCTAATGAATCCTGCCTAACCTTACCATGTGGTCTTTCAGAATCAGTGGCCTTATTGTACCTATTCCTAAGGCTCTAAAATCAAACTCCCCAGTAATATTCTAGTTGTATAATTTGTGTCACCCTAGCTCAGTTATTTCCAAAAATCATCACCCTCATTTTAGGCAGATGTGTCACATGACCTCCAGTCTGACCTACAGTCTACTATATGCTTTCATGAATAGACAGGTCAGTTTCTGACTTAATATGAACTACTGAATGACAAAACCACCAATTCCACTTCACTGCTCCCAAAGCTCTCACCACCCATCCTCCTTATATTTATGGGTGTCCCCGATGCAGCTGAAAATATTGGCTTTATAAAAACTACATATAGCAGATATAGTTGATATGGCAGATTACATCTATACAAAGATTAGCTACAGTGATAAAATTAATTTTCTGATTTACACTATCAGTATCTTAGTATCTATAAGCACTCTATGCATTGCTTAAAGTGCTTGTCAGATGCAGCATCATACTTTTCCTGTGTCTTGTTGATAAGTGCTATCAAGCTGAAACCTTTCTCAAGCAGGAGGTAGGCTGAAGCACAAGCTGTCACGGGTGTGTCCTGGGTGACAGACAGTCATGTGGTTTCTGGCCATAGAAGGTCACAGCGTTTGGCTGCACAGAATGCTCTCTGACTTTCCATTGTTTCTGCTGTCAGTATTCATTGGTACAGGTAACTTTTCTGCTGGATTCATCTCTCTTCCTTTTGGACTCAGCAGGAGCTTGCCTCATCTGCATTCTCTTCATGCTTAAATACCCCTTCTTTCCTTGGACTGGTGCTGGTGATATTTTTCAGTTCTTTCTAGCCTTGGTTGCAAGCAGTTGGCTTGTACTCATCTGTGTACTGAACTTCTACTGGTGCCATCTGTAGATAAGTTGTTCATGCATTTGTCCCCTGTGTGTCCTCCTTGTGTCATCTATAGTGTTTAGTGGGGTTGACAAAGATCTCATCCCATCTGTACCTTATTTAGGGCCCAGCACAAGGGATACCTAGGGTTAGGCGTCTAGCTAGTCGCAAAGTGGAAGCTATCTGGCATGGTGAGGGACCCCAGGAACCAGCAGTAAGTTTGGTCAGGGGTCACCATCTTCCCTTTCCCTAAACCCAGGGTTTCCCTTCCCTGTTGCCATACACTTGGTACTTCCTCGTACCTAGTGTGACAGCAGCATATCATAGCATTCACTTGAAACTCATAAAATAGCCTGAGACTCAGAAAAGAGAAAATGCAATGTGATGAAGCTATGCCCCCTCTGCAAAGCTAAATGCACAATGGGAAATATATGCAGCATTTGGGGATTAATATCAAAAAGAAAAAATGGGCCAACATTCAAGACAACCCAGAAATGGCACAACATCTAAAACAGTTATATAAAAACCAATGCAGAAAACAAAATAATACCCAGAATGGAAAAGTTAGAAGGAGTTTGAGAGCTACACCCGCAATCTGTACCACAAATTCCCAGGTAGTTAGGTGTCCTAGAAGTCAGATCAGAATAGATCACAAATTGATGGCACGTCCTAGGAATATTCCAACCTCCTTTATCTTTCGAATGTGTATGCAACCATTAAGTAAGTAAAATCTGCCAAGAATTGAAGCACCTGTCTGTCTGAATGCTTAGCTGAGTGCAGTTGAGTACGTCTCCCTTTTCGGTGCCTCTCGAGCACTCCTTGTAATGTTCCTGCCTTCAGTGTACCAAATGCCAATCTATCACTGGGGGTTTTCAAGCACAGCAAACCGGCAGCTTGGGTTCCAGGAAGTCAGTCCAGACATTAATTATTGTATTCTTTTCATCCTTAAAGTAAGGAACGTTAAACAAGCAATTACTGCATCATTCATATTATCTAATTATAATTGGTAATCAAGTGGTTTACCGCTGTGGCATGAAAGAATGAGTCTGTCCCACTGGGATTTGAACCTGCGACCCGATGTCACACACAGATGCTTTATACAGTATAGAAGCTTTTCTTGGTGGAGCTGCTGTTGAACTTGGGAAAGCTGCAAACAGTTTTAAAGAAATTACTGTTAAATTTTATAAGGGTACCGGTGCTAAAACTAGTCATACATTAAGGTGATGCTGGTCTAGGATATTCCACATTGAAATGTAGAACATGTTAAAAAAATATTCCAAACGTAAAAACGTAATACGGTTACAGTTCTACGTCAAAACAGAATTCATGGTGGCAAATGATCACTATTATAGGGGCTGTCGACTAATGTTACCTTAATGGCCTATCCTAAAGCGGGCTTTACATACAGCGACATCGCTAGCGATGTCGCTGTCGAAAGCACCCGCCCCCGTCGGTTGTGCGTCACGTGCAAATCGCTGCCCATGGCGCACAACATCGCTAACACCCATCACACATACTTACCTGCCTAGCGACATTGCTGTAGCCGGCGAAACGCCTCCTTTCTAAGGGGGAGGTTCGTGCGACGTCACTAAGCGGCCGCCCAATAGAAGTGGAGGGGCAGAGATGAGCGGCCGTAACATCCCACCCACTTTCTTCCTTCCTCATTGGCGGCGGCCGCAGGTACGATGTTGTTCCTCGTTCCTGCGGTGTCACACATAGTGATGTGTGCGGCCGCAAGAACGACAAATAACATCGTACCTGCAGCAGCAACGATATTTGAGATTAGAACGACGTGTCAACGATCAACGATATGGCGAGTATTTTTGATCGTTAACGGTTGACATTTCGTTAGCGATATCATTGCGTGTAAAGTTGCCTTTAGTTACGGCTTTAGTCAGCAGCTATGGACTGCTGTCATGGATTCTGGATCAGGGTCCGGCAAATGTTTTCAATCATCTCTATAGTATATGAAATTTAATGGTTGGACAACGTTTTCGTAGAGGTTTGGCTGTTTTAGGAGCTTGAAGAAACTTAATGTAGGGCATTGAAGGGGTTGTCCACTACTTTTATATTGATGGCCTATCCTTAGAATAGGTCATCAATGTCTTATAGGCCGGGGTCCGACACCCCGCACCCCCTAATCAGCTTTTCTCAGTCCTGGCAGCAACAGCAGGCAGCCAGAAGTGCTCAGTTACGGCACTGTGCTGTCTTCTGATGGCGGCCGTGGCCAGGTACTGCACATCTATTTCCTATTGATTAGAATGAGAGGTGGATGTGTAGTACCCAGCCTTGTCCATTATCAGAAGATAGAGCAGCCCCAGAACTGAGCATTTCCAGCTATCTGCTGCCACCGCCAGGGCCGGGAGCAGCTCATCATCAGGGATGTGAGGTGCTGGACCCCGACCAATCAGACATTGATGATCTGTCCTAAGGATAGTCCATCAATGTAAAAGTAGTGGACAACCCTTTTAATGCACTAAATGAAGTTTCTTAGAGCTCCTAAAACAGCCTAACCTCTATGAAAGCGTTGTCCAATCCTCAAATATCAAATACTATAGAGGTGATAGAAAACATTTGCCGGACTCTGGTCCAACAGCAATGAAAGCAGTCCATAACTGCTGACTAGGGTTCTGTGTAGCTCATCATGATGTGATGCAGGACCTACTAATCAAAAGAAACACCGCGAACATCGTCATGTAGGAAAAGGTTCACAGGGATTTAGTCACTGGCCACCAACTACTAACATGGCTGCCGGGGACAGGGTTTTTCAAATATTTTTGATCATCTTTATCTAATATTTTTTCTGTATATCATAAAAAATGTTATCGCTTGACATTCACTAGCTCTTAAATAAACAGCTGAATCCATTAAAGAAGACGTAGGCATGCCCACCTAATGAGCTGAGTGCTGGTTGACACACATTTTCAGTCATTCTCCCAGCTGTCAGGCATGTGCATGGTTATGATTTATTTGCTGTAGAGCAGCCGATAGCAATAACGTTTTATAATGCTAATCAGGAAGAAGCAGAGGATTACATTAGCAGCTGCCAGAGGGTGAAGGAGACATATTCTTGTATAGCACTAGGAAGAACAGATTATCAGTGACACTGAGGAAAACATATTGTAGCAAAAGTGATGAGTAAGGTATCGTTTATGCTACAAATACTATAAATTGCATTAAAACAAGGAGGAGAACACACAGCTGCTCGTGCCCACTATCCGGTCTCTGGCAGTTGTGGTTTCTCTCTTCTGTTCTCCCTGTGGAGGACGCTTGAGGCTCTGCAGCAAACAAATGACATGCTGTGGCTCTGAAACTCACTTCACAAGTCAGTGTTTGCTGCGGGAAAAACATGTACAATGGGCATGCGATTTCTAGAAATCCCATCCACTGTGTTTTTACTGTACAACACAGGATTTTGGACGCAGCTGAAGCATGCTGCGTCCAAAACGCTGTGAACACTGATCGTGGGCACGCACTCAAAAAGTGCCTCTCGCTCTGCAAAATCCGTTCTTGTGAGTTTTTTTGGCAAGCATTGTTCTTCTATCTGAACATTGTGGCAATAACCTAAAGTTACTAGAGTCTGGTTACTAGGGTGGATGGGGTGCCCCAGGTTTGCTTCCCCCAAAACTCTTGAGGCAAATTAATATTTCAAATATGTTTATAAAAAGTGCCCATTTTCTGTCATTTTGCAGATTTGGACTCTTTTTATAAATGTTTTTGGCAAACCGTTATAAGGTAGGAGTAGTAATAGTGTTGAGCGAGTAGTTGACTATTCGTACTCGCTATGCTGTTAACGAGTACTGTCTTCTACTCACATATTCATTATGAGTAGCGGGCGCAATGTAAGTCAATGGGAAATACTCGCTAAGTAGTGAGTAACTCAAAAGCCGTACTATTCGCTATTCGCACGAAAAGTACGGCTTTGGGGTTACTCGCTACTTAGCAAGTATTTTCAATTGACTACTGGTAACGAATATGTGAGTAGCGGACCGTACTCACTAACAGCATAGCGAGTACGTATAGTCAACTAGTTGCTCAACACTAAGTACTAAGCATTACAGAGGGGAACCCATCACTTCTAAATGATGAATAAACTAGCCAATTCTTAGTCCCAAATATTTGCTATGCCAGAATTTATAAATGTCCCACCAAGTTGAGGTCTTCTTTTTGTACCCATGGCATGCCTTAGTAATTTAAGAATCACTATCTATATTATAATCCCATAGAAGTGAGTAAAATGAGATTTTTTTTTTATCGGGATATTAATAAAGGAGCAATTGAGGAGAATGTTCTCTGTTCTTTGGCCGGTGTCCCTACTTCCTGCTCTTAATCTCCTCTTTCACCATGGCAGGCTGTGTACGTTTGGTCTGACTCCTGTAGAGCAGTCTCTATGTCGGGGGCTATGTATAAACTGCTCACAGTATGTTTGGCTTCGGCAAACATTCCCGTTCCTTCTTGGAACTATTTTTGGAAAATATGTTTTTCTACATTCCAAAAATAGATTGAAAACAAACTCTTTGGAAAATGTATCACAGTTTAGTGCCACCCACCATCTCGTGGCCTGGGGCAGGTGAGACGTGCATATTCTTCTGCATTTAGTTTAGTTTAGTTTGCCCTCTCTTTCTTACAGATTTATTTTCTCTCAATTTCTCTTTGCTCTGTCGATCGATAGTGCTGATATTTCCAAGGGTCAGACATTGTACCTTTATTGATTTGAGGAGCTGCCTGACACAGCTGAAGAGCAGATGAATCCAGACAGATCAATTGCAACCATGTCTAGATTTCAAACATTAAGGTTCCTTCAAAGCCATCAAAGCTTCGTGTGCCCTGGACTTTATCCTCCATAAAACTGTGTTACAGTACGGGAGCAATAAGTAGAAACATAAAGGCCATATTGTGCTATACGCTTCTATCATCCTGGACTCACAGATCTGTAATATTAGAATATGTAACTATATATTTGGTATTACAGTATTTTACATATTATAAGACACACCACAAATTTGAAGGAGGAAAATAATAATTTTTACTGTTAAAATTAGGGTCCGTCTTATAATCCTAGTGCCTCTTATATTAGCTCATCAGGGGGGAGCAGCCATGGTGAAGCAGGTAAGGGAAGTCACAGGAGGCAGGGTAGGCGATGCTGCGAGCTCGGAGGAGGGGGTGTCACAGCTCAAGAGGGTCAGTGGATGGAGGGTCAGTGATACTGCTGTCTTGTGGGGTGTCATGGTGGTGGGCACCATTGATATGCCAGCGGGCTCAGAGTAGGGGGTGTCACGGCTCAGGAGGGTCAGAGGATGGAAGGTTGGCGATACTGCGGTCTTGTGGGGTGTCATGCTGGTGGGCACCATTGATATGCCAGCAGGCTCGCAGCAGGGGGTGTCGAGGCTCAGAAGGGTTAGTGGATAAAAGGTCGGCGATACTGCGGTCTTGTGGGGTGTCATGCTGGTGGGCGCCATTGATATGCCAGAGGGCTCGGACGAGGGGGTGTCACGGCTCAAGATGGTCAGTGGATGGAAGATCGGCGATACTGCGCTCTTGTGGGGTGTCATGCTGGTGGGCACCATTGATATGCCAGCGGGCTCAGAGTAGGGGGTGTCGTGGCTCAGGAGGGTCAATGTGCCGTATCGGAGGGTCAATGTGCAGTATCGGAGGGTCGGCGATACTGTGGGCTCATGGAGTGTCGCAGCAGCGAGCACCATTGATCTTCTGGCGGACTGCGGGCCCCATTCAATCATCAGCGGACTTCAAGAAAATGGCCACGGAGGCGGTGTGAGTACAGATTGATGCAATGGATTCTTGACGTCCATCTCGTCAACTGCGGGCAATTCAAAGCAGCTTGCAGATCAATGGCGCCTGCCGCTTCGACACCCCAAGAACCTGCAGTTTCACTGACTCTCTGCTGCTACACACTGACCCTCTTGAGCCGCGACACCCCCTCCTCCGAGCCTGCCAGCAGACACCCCACAAGCCTGCAATATCGCTGACCCTGTGCAAGAAAAACCATATGCTATTCGTAAGACACACCCCTATTTTTCCTCCAGTTTTGTGGGAAAAAAGTGCATCTTACAACCCAGAAAATACGGTATAATTTTTTTTGCAATATATTTAATTTTGCCTTCTTGAACCTTCTATCCAACATTTCAATTTCTTAAATGTTCACGGTTTTTTCGATTAATGTTACAGAAATCATTGTACAAGTAAATGTAAGACTTTTTTGCAACTCGTATCTTATCAGAGAAATCTGGATCCATCGTTACTTATCCTTCCCCATCTCCTGAGCTCATCATTTACTCTAATGAGCAGTTAACATCCATCTTGATCAAAATGAGAGACTGCTCACTGAGGGATCAGATTACAGCTGCCTTATGAAGTCTATGGAGGAAAGGTGCAAACACACTCAGATATTTGCTGCTGGTTTCTCGTATGTGTTTTATCTCACCCCAGAGTTAGATTAATTGCTACACTGCTCAGTATTGCTTTATAATTCCTTTGATAATGTTTGTCGTCCAACATATGCTACATAGAGAAAGGAGAGCAGGAATCCATCATATCTGTGTCTGCTGTTGATAGTAGACATCATTACAGATAGTCTCCATCCACTAGCTCGTACAACAAAAAAATAGAGATAGAGCCTGCAGAGGGGAAAACTGGTGATAAATGCAAGACACAAGTCATACAATAACCATAAAACCTGTTATTCCTCATGTACACAATATGACGGCTTGTTCTGAAAACCCAGGTAAACTCTAAACAGTGGTCCAGTGAAAACAATATATCACCTTTCTACGATATCAATTTTCTCACTTTTGATCAGTGAGGGTCTGACGATCGGGACCTGCAATATCAATTAGAAGAACAGGAGCGTGCAGCATCAGTGCGCATGCGCGACCTGCACTCCATTCATTCTCTATGGATGTGCCAAGAACTGTACTCTGATTTTTCCGACAGCCCCATACAGAATGAATTGAGCGGCGGTGGGATCATCCAACCTGCTGCGACCCATTTTGTAAATGCAACAAAAGTTGTCCTTTAGGATAACAATTTACAAATCTGTCAATCAGTGCAAGTTCTTCTGAAGACTGGATAACCCTTTCAAAATCAGATAGGTGGGAGTCCGCTGTTTGTAGACCCTTCAAATAACTGAGGTTGTAAAATCCAGATCATAAATCTGATATTGAGAAAAATATTTATCAAATAATGTCCTGAACTCCTTCTATTGGCAGCTTCAGACAGTCAGAACTTTACAATATCCAGTATATCCATCCAGGTCCGGTGGAACCTTTTTTATAAAAGTATAGCTCTGATGGATACAACAACAATATCATCTCTGACCTGTTGTAAATAAAAAATAGCGGATATTCACTTTAAAGTCTGGGTACAATTTAGTAATCAATAGTTTGAACTTTAAAAAGTATTGTTTAAAACTATCCTAGTATAAAGTGTATACAGCTTTTAGGCAGATATATGGGTTTCCATGGTTACAGACTACAAACAAACCCTATGTGAAGTCATAAGTCAGGACTGTCTCAATAAATCCTTAAGTCCTTAATTGGTCTTCTGCAATTCAATCCCAGAGTCTGTCAGGTGCTCAGCCTCCCTCCCCTAGACATGCTACAGCTGTCTGAGACTAGGGTCCACAGCGCTGTCATAGCTCTCATAGATGTGATGCTAGTGACTGCTCACAGGCTAGACATGAGGGTGGATAGTCTAGAGGTTCAGAGTCAAAAACAAAGAGAGCTCGTAATAAACAAAGGGGTAACACAAAAGGTGGTCAGGTCACGTTCCGAGGTTCCAGGAAAGACAAAGGGGCTAGGCAAATAGATATAGTCAGAAGAAAAGCCCAAGCTCAGGTAACAAAAATCAAACACAGAGCACAGGAACCAAGGCATGCAGACACCACTGAGCAAAAGCTACAACTGGCAGTAATTTGGAGGCAGAGAACCAGCTAATTATCCAGGTAATAACTCCGAACAGAAAATATATAGAGGAAATGCAGCACGCCCCAGCCTCTGATTGGACGGATGAACTGTGCTTCACCATACTGACAGCACAGCATGCCCTGGCTTCCGATTGGATGGCTGAACTGTCTACCACCATACTGGCAGATCAGCATACCTCAGCCTCTGATTGGACAGCTGAACTGTCCATCACCATACTGACAGCTCAGCACTAGAGATGAGCAGACCTGTAGAATTTCAGTTTTGTGGGTTCAGCCGGAGTTTAGATAAAGTTCAGTTTGGGACCTGGACTTAACCTGAACCCCAATGGAAATCACTAATTGGGCAGTTCGGCTCTCCGCCCACATTCAGCTAGCCATAAGGAGATCACTTCCGGGGGAAGGTGGGCAAGGTTTTTCCATTTTTTTGTTTGGTGCACACTAGATGTCATCATGCTGTTGTTACCTCTAGTGCGAGCTGATCAAACACTGCAAGCGGCTCGCACTGGGTCGAGGACTGAGCATACCTGAGCACAGTAATGCTCGTGCAAGTGGTTTGCATACCTAAAGCACCAAAACTCCTAACCCGAAGTCTGTTTTTCTTGTAAAGTCTGTTTGGTGTTCATGTGGCGCCCCTGACCTGGTCAGGCACCACTGAGTACTGCACCCATGCTGGGGACAGTACAATACAGGTAATCCAGAAGGCTGACAGGGGTGTGGAACACAGGCGCATAGTGATCAGGTCTCACACATGTACCCATGAGAGGACCCCTGGGGATCCCAGGAGGGGGCAAGCCTTCACCTTCACTGGAATAGTGGAGGGGGTAGAGCCTCCATCTCCTCTCAAGGGGTGTGGTAAGAGAATCTGGTTGCTAGGTGGCGTAGGCAAGAACAGGAGAGGAGGAGCAGTGAGTCGGTTGGAGCAGAACTCCATAGGGCTCAGTGAGGAGCAGACCTGTGGGGCTGTTGCTGTCTAACAGCGCCCGCGCAGTGGCTACAGACGGGGGAGAACGGTCAACTAGGAGTGCTGCCTGAAAGCCAGCTTCAGCTAGAGAGTGCAACGGAGTGGGAAGTAAGGAGACTGCTAGAGAGCACCAGGCCCAACCGGGCGGCAGATCCCGAAGCGAGGATAGATTCACCTTTCCCTGCTAAACCTGCCGGTGTGGGGCTCTCAAAGCCCACACCACATCACCACAAAAGCCGCAGCCACGTAACCGCAGTGAGGGCCCATAGGTCATAGGAGGCAAGAGGCTGGAGTGGCCTGGTCCGGGGAACAAGCACACGGCAAACAACAAGGGGAGAGAGGCTGCAGCATCTTCCCTGGGTGACCCCCATAGGGACTCAAAGTCGGGGTCACCCCAAACCACCAAGGGCTAAGGAAGGCGAGTCAGTAGTCACCCTCATAAAGTCAGCCTGAAGGATACCTGGTTCCCACCTGGTTCATCTCAGCTACGCCCGGGTTACTCACCCTGCCATCAAATGTGAGTAAAGCCCTTGAAAGACATTCCTGCCTGTGTGGTCATTCTGCGCCTTGTGGTACTACAAACCTACACAGGGCCCTGGGGCTGGCCTCACTCTCAGGAGGCTATTCCAACTAACTGCACACACCATCAGCCCCAGGCGACCCTCAACCTGCAGTGGCGGTCCCTACTGACCGCAATACTGAGAGTGGCGTCACGATCAAAACCGAAGATTCCCTACCTGTGACCAGCACCAGCTACGTGGAGTCCCTGAAGGTATGCACCGATACAACACCTGTGGGGCTTCACATCTGGCGTCACGAACAGGATAAGGACTAGACCTGTCCAGACAGGTGACCATGTGCCTGGGCGGTCCGCTTGAAAAATTGGAAGCGCCGCCATATTGCCACCATGAAAAGCGCGCTGAAAAACAACAGCAGCCCGCGCTGGAAGAAGTTACCGCCCACGAAGAGGTGTGGCTACCCAGAGATCCCCTGGAGAGTTCTGACCTTGCCAGCTATGAGAGTGGAAGCGTCCAGAGACGGCGGGAAGGAAAGAGAGCCACAAGCCTGCTGCTGGGAGAGGAGCTGCTGAAAGAGGCAGAGCAGAAACTGCACAGCTTGCTATCAGAGGCAACGGCGAGTCCACAGCTGGAGAGTCGTGCAGAAGAGGGCGCAGAAGAAATGGCGTCTGACCGCAGAAATCCAGAACCGGGCTCCGCTGCCTGGTGGTATCGGGAGCTGGCCCAGTTCTGCGACCGACTGGAGAACCGGGTTGTGGAGCAGATCCGGGAAGAACGAATGGAACTGCTGGAGATGGCTGCCGCGGTTCGGGCCTATGAAAGGAGAGCCGTGCGCCGAGTGCCAGACAGGACGGCGATGACGCAGACCCCGATGCAGCCACCGATGGGTGAGTCCAGAGATGCCCCGGCTAGAGCAAGTGCCCCGACCCCTGCTGCTACGCCCGCGGTCCCAGAAGAGGCCCCCGGCGCGGCGCCGCTGGACCAGGCCGCAGCCACGCTAGAGGCGGCCCGCCAAATCCAGGCCGCCGCGGCGATGCCCCGCTTATCCCGCAGGGCTCCGACGACCACGGCAGTGCTCATCCGTGCCGCAGGTGTGACGCTGACCCAGGCTGCCACCCTGCTGAACCCGGTCCGCCAAGACCCCAACGCAGCAGCGACGCTCGTCCGCGCCGCAAGTGATATGCTGAACCAGGCCGCAGCCCCGCCGGGTGCGGCCCGCCAAGCTCCGATCACTGCAGCGACGCCCGGCTCAGCCTGCACGGACCCCATCGAGGCTGCGACGCCAAGTGAGACCGCGGCTGCAGTGTCCAGTCCGGCCCGCCAGGAACCGGCCGCGACAGAAACGCCAATCCAGGCCGCCGCCATACAGGGCGCGGCCCGCCAAGACCAGGCCGCCGCCATACAGGGCGCGGCCCGCCAAGACCAGGCCACCGCCATACAGGGCGCGGCCCGCCAAGAAAAGACTACCTCATCATTTACCCCGGCCTGTAAGGCCAGAGCAGACACCGCTCCCCGGTCCACAGAGGTCCCTGATAGGCAGCCCACGGTGGGTGAAGACCCTGCATATTGGCAGATGAGGGCTGACATGGAGGCCAAATTTCCACAATGGTTGGTGAGCCAGTACATACCCCCTCCGCATACCCCAAAGAGTCTCCTGATAACTCCTGCAGCAGCTACACCAAAGAGTCCCCCACCTGGGCCGGCTGAAGAGCATCCATCCCCGGCACTGCCACAGCCGGAGTGCCAAGAAGAACTAAGGGGGAGAGGAGGCCAGGAAGCAGAAGGGTTGACTCCGACTCCAGTGCCACCCGCAGCAGATGTGTATTCAGAGCCGGAAATGCTGCCATACTCCCGCTGGGATGAGGAAGACCTGACACCGTCTGCTGACGAAGATCAGCCCCAAGACCTCACCTGGGAGTTTGTGAGCTGCCCTCTACAGAACCCAGCCCGCACGACACGGCGCCACAGAACACAGTGTGCTCCAGCCCCACAGTCTCCAGAGCAGAAGGAAGTCACCGCCAGAGACCTACAGGAGAAACGGTCCCTGAGAAGGGCCAAAAGCCAGGCTAGAGGACCCCTGTGTTATGGCGTAGTGGAAGACTTTAATCTGAGAAGCGGCTATGGATTTATTGTAGCACCTGGCATCAAAGAGGGAATATTTGTTAACAGGAGAGATGTCAGCGCACACCTGCCTAGAGGACACCCTGGCAGAAATCTGAAAATGGGAGATTCGGTACAGTTTACCATGCACCAAGGTGAAAGGGGATTGTATGCCCTGGACGTAGCGTTATGTCCCAGCAAACCTTACAGCCATCCCATGCTACAAGAAAGACAAGAAAGACAAGAAAGACAAGAAAGACAAGAAAGACAAGAAAGACAAGAAAGACAAGACAGAGATAAAGAAACAGATACAGAAAAGGAATCAGATGCAGACCAAGAAAGGAAAGACACAGAACCTACAGATGAGGCAACCACAGATGAAGAAAGAGACAAAGAGCAAGAAAGTCACAGGTGCCAGTGCCCAACGTGCCCTCGCCCTAGTGAAAAAGAGGAGTAAAGTAAAGTACAGAAAAGAAGTACAGAAGTTAAAGTTTTGACAAGTTTTGTTTGCAACGTTTAAGAAATGCGCCCACGAAAACTATTGTGAGAAAACCATAAACCTTAAGGCTATGAACTTGCTATAGCCACAAACTCTCGCAGTGTAAAAAGTTACACCAGTGGCACCACCACCAGGGCCAGCCTGTTTAGGGGCTTGGCTCGTCTGCAACCAGGGGGGCCCGTCCGTAGAAAAGGGCCTTGGCTCACCTGCGACCAGAGAGCACGCCTGTTTATGGGGCCTTGGCTCACCACCACAAAGAGGGTACCTGGTCAGCACCAACTGTGGAGGCCGCCTCTGCATCCTGCCAGAAGAGGCTGACGGCGCGGATCCACCAGGCCAGGTATACCCTGAAACCACCAGCCCATGAAAGCCGCCTCTACATCCTGCCAGAAGTGGCTGAAGTCGCGGCCAACGGGAGAGGAAGATTGGAGGAAAGGTCTGGGGAAACGGATGGCCCAGACCTGGTTACCAAAAGGACCGGTGACCTGCCTCCTGAGAGGGTTTTGGGTGGGTTAACGGACTTGTGGGTGGAGGGTGGTGATGTCTGATACCTGGTGGTTTTAAAAATGTTTTACATGTTTTAATGTTTTATGCATTTTAAAATGTTGTCTTGCAGCCCGAGGACGTGCTGGTGATAACTAAGGGGGAATGTGGCGCCCCTGACCTGGTCAGGCACCACTGAGTACTGCACCCATGCTGGGGACAGTACAATACAGGTAATCCAGAAGGCTGACAGGGGTGTGGAACACAGGCGCATAGTGATCAGGTCTCACACATGTACCCATGAGAGGACCCCTGGGGATCCCAGGAGGGGGCAAGCCTTCACCTTCACTGGAATAGTGGAGGGGGTAGAGCCTCCATCTCCTCTCAAGGGGTGTGGTAAGAGAATCTGGTTGCTAGGTGGCGTAGGCAAGAACAGGAGAGGAGGAGCAGTGAGTCGGTTGGAGCAGAACTCCATAGGGCTCAGTGAGGAGCAGACCTGTGGGGCTGTTGCTGTCTAACAGCGCCCGCGCAGTGGCTACAGACGGGGGAGAACGGTCAACTAGGAGTGCTGCCTGAAAGCCAGCTTCAGCTAGAGAGTGCAACGGAGTGGGAAGTAAGGAGACTGCTAGAGAGCACCAGGCCCAACCGGGCGGCAGATCCCGAAGCGAGGATAGATTCACCTTTCCCTGCTAAACCTGCCGGTGTGGGGCTCTCAAAGCCCACACCACATCACCACAAAAGCCGCAGCCACGTAACCGCAGTGAGGGCCCATAGGTCATAGGAGGCAAGAGGCTGGAGTGGCCTGGTCCGGGGAACAAGCACACGGCAAACAACAAGGGGAGAGAGGCTGCAGCATCTTCCCTGGGTGACCCCCATAGGGACTCAAAGTCGGGGTCACCCCAAACCACCAAGGGCTAAGGAAGGCGAGTCAGTAGTCACCCTCATAAAGTCAGCCTGAAGGATACCTGGTTCCCACCTGGTTCATCTCAGCTACGCCCGGGTTACTCACCCTGCCATCAAATGTGAGTAAAGCCCTTGAAAGACATTCCTGCCTGTGTGGTCATTCTGCGCCTTGTGGTACTACAAACCTACACAGGGCCCTGGGGCTGGCCTCACTCTCAGGAGGCTATTCCAACTAACTGCACACACCATCAGCCCCAGGCGACCCTCAACCTGCAGTGGCGGTCCCTACTGACCGCAATACTGAGAGTGGCGTCACGATCAAAACCGAAGATTCCCTACCTGTGACCAGCACCAGCTACGTGGAGTCCCTGAAGGTATGCACCGATACAACACCTGTGGGGCTTCACATCCATACCTTGGGTTCGCTCATCTCTACTCAGCACACCCCTGCTCAAGATTTGATGGCTGCACTGTCACGCACTGCATCCAGAAACACTACTAGGAGGTATTGTGACAATAGCTATATAGAAGGGGTGCAAAGCCTGCAGTATGGGGGCCACAAGTAGCTTGTTATGCCATTGTGTTCAGCCCTCAACCACGTGGTCACAGAAATCCTTGCATGTGTATGGTTGCTTGCATGTAGTTTACATAACAAAAAAAGCGAGGGTGGTACACAATGATCTCTCTGTCCCCCATAAATTTTAGGATAATGGAGTCCCTTTATTGCTGCTTGTTACTCCAAAAAGATATATGTGAGTCTTAAAAGGTGGCCATATTTGCTTGTTGGGTGCTCATCATACACCACAAGTTGTGCTGTCTCGACAAGCTCTAGTGCTAGTGCCTCATCCACACATAACACATAGATAATAACATAAAAATGTCATAACCTATAATAATGTGACACATAATAAAACATTAAAATAAAAATAGCATCTTATGTGAGGAGGGTGAAAAACTTCAATAAACTGGAGTGGTCCCTCCACATCTCCCCCAGACATTAGGTCAGAATTTTTTTTTTCCATAGATTCGTAATGACAGAATTGTCACTTGAAAGTCACAAGTACATATTACTCAAAAGAGGAAAAAGCTCATGCTACTTTTTATATTGCTGGAAAATCAAGCTGTAATTAAAAAAAATGTCTGGTCGGAGTGATTTTTAGGTGACTCAGTTTACGCCTATAGAGTCATATTTTTTTCTATATGAGAAGCACAATATTTCACATGTATAGTTTAAAAGTCACGTAAATTGTCTTTAGCTGGTCACAAGAGTTGTCAGCATTCTAGATTGTTGGGGTATAAGGACACATTGACTATTTGCAGTAGAGTTGGCAGAACAAACGCTGCATAAAATATGTTTTTACTACATTTTTTACTGCATTTTTTGTGTTTTAACTTATGGAATCATAGAATTATAGAATTGTAACGTTGGAAGGGACCTCCAGGGTCATCTGGTCCAATCCTCTGCTCACAGCAGGATATCATCCCACCAGGTGTCTGTCCAGTCTGTTTTTGAAGACTTCCATTGAGGGAGAACTCACCACCTCTCGTAGCAGTCTGTTCCACTCATTGATCATCCTCACTGTCAAAAAGTTTTTTCTAATATCTAATCTTCGTCTCCTCCCAATCAGTTTCATCCCATTGCTTCTAGTTTTTCCTTGTTCAACTGAGAATAAGGCTGATCCCTGTACAGTGTGACAGTGCTTGAGATATCTGTAGACAGCTAATAAGTCTCCTCTAAAGGGGGCTTTACACGCTACGATATCGTTAATGTTTGATCATCGGGGTCACATTGTTAGTGATGCACATCCGGCATCATTAACAATATCGCAGCGTGTGATACTTACCAGCGACCTTAGGCGACCTCAAAAATGGTGAAAATCGTTCACCATGGAGAGGTCGTCCCAAACTCAAAAATCGGTAAGGGTTGTTTAGCGTTGTGATTCATCGCTCATGCGGCAGCACACATCGCTATGTGTGACACCGCAGGAGCGAGGAACGTCTCCTTACCTGCCGCCGGCCCCAATGCGGAAGGAAGAAGTGGGCGGGATGTTTACATCACGCTCAGCTCCGCCCCTCCGCTTTGATTGGCCGGCCGCTGTGTGACGTTGCGGTGACGTGGCTGTGATGCCGAACGTCCCTCCCCCTTGAAGGAGGGATTGTTCGGCAGTCACAGCGACGCCGCCGACCAGGTAAGTACGTGTGACGCTACCGTAGTGATAATGTTCGCTACGGCAGCGATCACAAACAATCGCATGCGCGACGGGGGCGGGTACTTACATGCTCGCTATCGCTGCAAATTGTTAGCGATATCGCTACCGTGTAAAGCCCCCTTTAGTCTTCTTTTTTTCAAGCTAAACATTCCCAATCCTGTCACTGGTACCATTCCTATAGAACATGGTTTGTAGACCAGTCACCATTCTGGTTGCTCTTCTCTGAACTTGCTCCAGTTTGTTATACCTTTTTTAAAGTGTGGTGCCCAGAACTGAACACAGTATTTCATATGAGGTCTGACCAAGGAAGAGTAGAGGGGATGATTACTTCACTTGATCTAGACTGTATGCTTCTGTTAATACATCCCAGAATTGTGTTTGCCTTTTTTGCTGCTGCATCACACTGTTGACTCATGTTCAGTCTGTGATCCATTAATATACCCAAGTCTTTTTCACACGTGCTGTTGCTTAGCCCTAATCTTCCCATTATGTATTAATTTTTGTTGCCAAGATGTAGGACCTTTCATTTCTTCCTGTTAAAAATCATTCTATTAGTTACTGCCCACTGTTCCAGTTTGTTTACATCTTTTGAATCCTCTCTCTCCCCATTCATTTGATTGAAAAACACTGCAAAAGAATTGACCTGCTGCATATTTTTAAAAATTACTTGGTGGTTCAAATCCGCAAGAAAAAAATGAGTTGAAATAAATAATGTGTGGATCAGATTTCAGAAATCTCGATTACTTTATTGGTAATGTAAAACACATTTTTTTCGGCTGCAAAAAAAAAGAAAACCAAACTCAAACTATTGGAAGAATCTTAACATTTCCAAATGTTTAATTAGATACATTCTTAAGATTTTCTCTAATCTCTGAATTTTTAATCAACGTAAATAAATATTAATATGTGCAAATATGGGTGATTGTACAAGACATACCGTGTAGTCATTGCCCATGTAAAATATAAGGATCATATAAAAGTCAATGTCAAGGTCTTTTCACCAAAGTAGGTGATAGTATATAGCTGGGTGGGATGCTTAGGGGTACTTTGCACGCTGCGCCATCGCTAGCCGATTGTAGCGATGCCGAGTGCGATAGTCCCCGCCCCCGTCGCAGATGTGATATCTTGTGATAGCTGCCATAGCAAACATTATCGCTACGGCAGCTTCACATGCACTTACCTGCCCTGCGACGTCGCTCTGGCCGGCAACCCGCCTCCTTCCTAAGGGGGCGGGTCATGCGATGTCACAGCGACGTCACACGGCAGGCGGCCAATAGAAGCAAAGGGGCAGAGATGAGCGGGATGTAAACATCCTGCCCCCCTTCTTCCTTCCTCATTGCAGGCGGGACACAGGTAAGGAGATGTTCCTCGTTCCTGCGGCTTCATACACAGCGATGTGTGCTGCCGCAGGAACGAGGAACAACATCGTACCTGTTGCTGTAGCGAAATTATGGAAATGCGATTTTCGATGCTTTTGCAATCGTTTATCGGTGCATTTAGGCTTTACACGTTGCGACGTCGTTACCGGCGCCGGATGTGCGTCACTTTCAATTTGACCCCAACGAGATTGCAGTAGCGATGTCGCAACGTGCAAAGTACCCCTTAGTATAAAGGGGCCGTAAATTTTCTTCGTTGTTCCCTGCTACAGTGATTTCCTACTCCCGTAAAGGGAGGAACACCTGAAACCAGCAAGAGATAGCAAGAGTCCTATAGGATGGACCCCAACAATCAGAATAGTAATGTGTGTCCAAACCCCATATCATTCTACTAAGAGAAAACTTATCTAATAGGAACCTGTCAGGAGCAATATGCACCCAGAACCATGAGCAGTTCTGGGTGCATATCGTTAGTCCCTGCCTAACTGTCCCTGCATCTCGTAGCATAGATAAAGAGATCTTTAGAAAAAAGTATTTCTAAAGATCCTCTATGATTTGCTAATGAGCGCAGGTACTAGTCACAAGGGCATACATTTCTTGAATCATTTTGCCCTCTTAGCATGTTAGCACGTCCTGTCTCATGTTAATTTGTAATTTCTGGAGAAATTCAATTCAGATTTCAATAAATACTCATCATTTTATGACTACAGTCCAAATGTAGCGCTTTCCATGGTTAACGAGTACAGACAAATCTTGTGTTGCCTTATTGTATGTATTATTCCACTTCATTTGCCTAGATTTCTTTATAAAGACATGTCAGATGTTTGATAAGTGGGATCTAGGAGATTAAATCCCCACTAATTGCTAAAATGAAGTGCTCACCTGAGTACTGGTTTCCTCAGAGCCTGAACACGGATGCATAGATTTTCTATGGTGTTCAAGAGTGAAAACATTTCTACTGCTGAAACTGACACACCAATCTGGCTGCCAGTGAGGAGACTTAAAGTTGTAATATTCCTCTGGGAAATATGCAAATTGTCTCTTCATGGAGGAAGTAGATGAACTCTAGTGCCACCTATTGGAAGTAGCAATTCTAAAAGTCAAAAGTGACTCTTTAATGAGCCTTGTCAAATGACTTATCCCTTAGACCCCATTATAGCTTCTCATACAGCCAGATTAGATCTCATACTTTACACTGACGAGGGGCAATCACCTCGAAATACCATATCTGCAAAATGAGGCTCTGATCTAGTTTAAAATCTAAGACATATAACAAGATCAGTAAAGAGTCACGTTTGACTTTTAGGATTGCTACTTCCAATAGGTGGCGCTAGAGTTCATCTCTTTCCTTCCTGGAGAGACAATTTGTATATTTTGAGGATGGCAGCACTTGGCTCAACACTTACGTCTCTCTTTCTTAGCCATCGGGGGTGCAGTCATCGAACCAAACACCAATGAAAACTTCTGACATGTCTCTGCCAGAAATGGAGCTACAGTAGGGTTTGTAGAAAAAAAAGACTGGTATGAATATAGAGCATTGGATTGAAATAAATCAAAAAACTTTTTGGATTTGTTAAAATAAATTGAATAAGATTAAAATTCAAATAAAGAAAAAATCTGATTTGGTGAAGATTTCAAATATTTATATTACCATCCATGTAAATCCAATAGGAATGATAATATCATTAGTGATGAGCGAGCATGCTTGTCACTACTCGGTACTCGCACGAGTATCACTGTACTCGGGCTGCTCGGCGGGGACCGAGTAATCTCGCGATACTCGTGCTTTACTCGTGGTCTTCATTTCTGCATGTTGGCGCTCTTTTGAGAGCCAGCCCTCATGCAGGGATTGGCTGGCAGACCACTGCAATGCCACAGCCCTGTTAGTTGTGGAATTGCAGTGATTGGCCGGCCTGCACAGCGTCACCGAGCCTTTATATAGGCCGGCGCGCTGTGCTCTGCTCACAGCTATTCTGACAGTGAGTGCAGGGAGAGTGTCGCTGATTCAGGGAAAGCTTTGCGGCCCTTTATAGCTTTTTCAGTTGCAGGGCTGCAAACAGTGTGACCAAAAGTCCTTCTCAGGACTATTCTAGTTGTATACAGGCAGGCAGGGTATAGCCAGGTCGGCGTACAGTAGCAGAGTCCTTCTCAGGACTATTGTTGCTATATACAGGCAGGGTATAGCCAGGTCTGAATACAGGCTAGTGACCAAAAGAGTCCTTGTCAGGACTATTGTAGCAGTATACAGGCAGGCAGGCAGGCAGGGTAGTGGTGACCGTATACCAGCCTTCATATCTGGGGCTGGTGTACACAGTGTAAAACAGTCCAGATAGTGTCTGACTTGTCTGTACTGTAATTGTCGCTCCCCAAAAAAACCTGTTAGGTTATTATTGCGTCCGTGCTTGGTTTTTAAAACCGCACGTGTGTGCCTGTTGGTGGCAGCGTACAGGTGCACTGGTGTGCGTTTTTACCAAACTATTATATAACGCACAAGTGTAGTGTATAATACACGTCAGTCAGCAGTGGCTGATAGTGTCAGAGTTCTTAATTTTTGCTCCTAAAACCTGTGTTAGGTTATTATTGCGTCCGTGCTTGGTTTTTAAAACCGCACGTGTGTGCCTGTTGGTGGCAGCGTACAGGTGCACTGGTGTGCGTTTTTACCAAACTATTATATAACGCACAAGTGTAGTGTATAATACACGTCAGTCAGCAGTGGCTGATAGTGTCAGAGTTCTTAATTTTTGCTCCTAAAACCTGTGTTAGGTTATTATTGCGTCCGTGCTTGGTTTTTAAAACCGCACGTGTGTGCCTGTTGGTGGCAGCGTACAGGTGCACTGGTGTGCGTTTTTACCAAACTATTATATAACGCACAAGTGTAGTGTATAATACACGTCAGTCAGCAGTGGCTGATAGTGTCAGAGTTCTTAATTTTTGCTCCTAAAACCTGTGTTAGGTTCTTAGTGCGTCCGTGCTTGCATTTAAAAACCGCACGTGTGTGCCTGTCGGTGGCAGCGTACAGGTGCACTTGTGTGCAATTTCCAGAAACTTTGATATAACGCACAAGTAGTGAATATACACGTCAGCAGTGCACAGCATTGCAAAATGCGCAAGGGCATTGGCAAGGAACAAGGAAGTGGACGTGATGGTGGTGCAGGCAGAGGCCGAGGTCGTGGGCAAGCTCTAATTTCGCCACAACAAAGGGCCACATCTAGTCGCTCGCACGTCCTGTCCCAAATTCTTGGGGACCGCAGCAGTACACCGCTCTTGAACCAAGACCAGTGTCAACAGGTTGTTAGTTGGATAGCGGATAATGCTTCCAGTCAGATTGGCACCACCACAAACACTCTGTCTTCCACACGGTCAAGTGTCAGTAGCCGTGATACTGCACCGCACATTTCTGAACCTGATCCTCCTTCCTACCACCAGGCTGAGTACACGTCCTCCTCGGACATTAATGATCCCACACTTGGACACTCGGAAGAGCTGTTCACGTTTCCATTCACACATTCTGGCCTCTCGCCAGCTCATATTGAAGTGGGTCATGAGGAGATCGTCTGTACAGATGGCCAAATATTTGAGCAGCCACGTTCTCACGAAGTTGGCAACGTGTCTCAACAAGTGGTGGACGATGATGAGACACAATTGTCAGCAAGTCAGGAGGAGGAGCAGGGTGCGGAAGAGGAAGACGACGTGGTGGATGATCCAGTAACTGACCCAACCTGGCAGGAGGATATGCAGAGCGAGGACAGCAGTGCACAGGGGGAGGGAGGCGTAGCATCA
Source organism: Anomaloglossus baeobatrachus (assembly GCF_048569485.1). Classification (NCBI taxonomy): domain Eukaryota; kingdom Metazoa; phylum Chordata; class Amphibia; order Anura; family Aromobatidae; genus Anomaloglossus; species Anomaloglossus baeobatrachus. Next base: position 63,087,088 of record NC_134354.1, read on the forward strand.
CAACAGGCAGTAAGAAGCAGGGTGGTGGCCCCAGGCAGAAGTCAGGCAACCGTTCCCCGGAACAACACGACGACACAAGGTGCCTGTACAAATGTTAGGTCTTCACGAGTCTGGCAGTTTTTTAAGTTGGATCCAGATGATTCAAAAAAGGCCATTTGCAACACCTGCCGTGCCAGCATCAGCAGGGGTACCAAAACTAGCAGCCTGACCACCACCAGCATGATCAGGCACATGTCAGCCAAGCACCCGACTTTGTGGGAAGTACAACAGAGTCGAGGAGCAGTGCTTGCTGATGTCACTGCTACGTCTTCGCTGGTTGTGCATGCGAGCCAATCCTCTGTCCATGCTGCCTGCGAACAAGCCTCCTCCACTCCTGCACCTGCAGTTGCCTACGCAGAAAGAACACCATCATCAAGCACGTCCTTGTCCCAGCGCAGCGTTCAGTTATCCATTCAGCAAACCTTTGAACGCAGGCGCAAATACACTGCCAACACCCCACATGCCACAGTTCTAAATGCTAACATTTCGCGACTGCTTGCGCTGGAAATGTTGCCTTTTAGGCTGGTGGAGACAGAAGCATTCCGTGACCTGATGGCGGCAGCTGTCCCACGTTACTCGGTCCCCAGCCGCCACTATTTCTCCCGGTGTGCCGTCCCCGCGTTGCATAACCACGTGTCACAAAACATCACACGTGCCCTGAACAACGCTGTTTCACCCAAGGTCCACCTAACCACAGACACGTGGACAAGTGCTTGTGGGCAAGGCCGCTACATCTCGTTGACGGCACACTGGGTTAATATTGTGGAAGCTGGGACCCAGTCTGAGCGAGGGACGGAACACGTCCTTCCCACACCAAGGTTTGCAGGCCCTACCTCAGTCAGTGTTTCACCCACACTCTACAGCTCCGGAATGTCATGCTCTTCAGCCTCCTCCTCCTCCTGCGCATCCTCATCCACTGTGCCCTCCACACCAGTCACAAGCTGGAAGCACTGCAGCACTGCCTCGGCGAAGCGGCAACAGGCTGTGCTGAAGCTAATCTGCATAGGTGACAAACCCCACAATGCAGAAGAGCTGTGGACAGCTCTGAAACAGCAGGCAGATCACTGGCTCACACCTCTGAACCTAAAGCCAGGAAAGGTCGTTTGTGACAATGGCCGGAACCTGGTGGCGGCTTTGAGGCGAGGCCAGCTGACACATGTTCCATGCGTGGCCCATGTGCTCAACCTCGTGGTTCAGCGGTTTATAAAGTCATACCCAGAGCTGTCTGATCTGCTGGTAAAAGTTCGCCGCCTGTCTGCACATTTTCGAAAGTCACCTACTGCTTCAGCCGGCCTTGCCGGCTTTCAGCGCCGTTTGCATCTTCCGGCTCACAGACTGGTGTGTGATGTCCCCACGCGTTGGAATTCAACTCTGCACATGTTGGTCAGGATATGTGAGCAGAAGAGGGCAGTTGTTGAGTACCTGCATCACCTAAGCCGTCGGGAAATGGGTCAAACTCCACACATAACACCTGAGGAGTGGAGATGGATGTCAGACCTATGTACCATCCTCCAAAACTTTGAGGACTCCACCAAGATGGTGAGTGGTGATGACGCCATTATTAGCGTCACCATACCGCTACTCTGCCTTCTAAAACGGTCCCTGCTGAAAAACAAACATGATGCATTGCAGGCGGAGCGCGATGAGTTGCAGCAAGAAACAGTAGTGGGTGTGGGTGATAACACACAGCCCAGCCTCGTCTCATCACAACGTGCAGTGGAGGACTATGACGAGGAGGAGGATGAAGACATGGAGCAACTCTCCGGCCAAATTGAGGATATGACATGCACACCAGTCATATCCTCGATTCAGCGTGGCTGGCCAGAGGACAGGGTAGATGAGGAGGAGGAGGAGGAGGAGGAGGAGGACAGCATGTTCAGTCATCTTGTTGGTCAGGCTACTGAAGTCCTGGCTGTTAAGAGTCTGGCGCACATGGCTGACTTTATGGTAAGCTGCCTGTCTCGTGACCCTCGCGTTAAGAACATCTTGGCCGACAATCATTACTGGTTGGTAACACTGTTAGACCCACGCTACAAGGAGAACTTTTTGTCTCTTATTCCCGTGGAGGAGAGGTCAACCAAAATGCAGCAGTTTCGGAAGGCCATACTCACGGAAGTAGGCAAAGCATTCCCCTCACAAAACGCTAGCGGCATAGGTCAGGAATCAGTGGACAACCGAGGCGTACAGCCGAGAGAGGCACAAGTCCAATCCGCCAGAGGTAGGGGAACAGTCTTTAAGATGTGGGACAGTTTTCTCAGCCCCTCACGTACCACAGCCCCTGAGGTGCGGGGTAGTGCCACAAGAAATCCTAAGTTTGCCCAGATGCTGAAGGAGTACCTTGCAGATCGAACAACTGTACTCCGACATTCCTCTGTGCCTTACAATTATTGGGTATCCAAGCTGGACACGTGGCATGAATTGGCTCTCTACGCCTTGGAAGTCCTGGCCTGCCCTGCTGCTAGCGTTTTGTCAGAGCGTGTTTTTAGTGCCGCAGGTGGAATCATTACAGATAAACGCACCCGCCTGTCAACTGAAAATGCTGACAGGCTGACTCTGATAAAGATGAACAAGGGTTGGATTGGGCCAGACTTCACCACACCACCAGCAAATGAGAGCGGAATTTAAAGTTTGCCATGTACCTCCACTCACCCATGGGTACACTTCTCGACTTTGGATAATCGCTGGACTGCTCCTCCTTCTCCTCATGCGCCATCATGATGACCGTTACAATAGTTAGGTCTTTGTTTCAGGTATACCCCCAGTGGTAAATTTTTTCGCCCATTCTTTGCAGAATGGACATTACAACGACAGGAGACCCGCTCCTTTGCAATGGGAACAATGTTTTGAGGCCCTCATGCACGTCTCTACCCAGGGACAACGTGGAGCCTCCCAATTTTTGGCTGCCCTGCCTAAGGGCTATACTGAAATACACCCACTTCCTTAAAATGGACACTTAATGTTTTGAGGCCCTCATGCACGTCTCTACCCAGGGACAATGTGGAGCCTCCCAATTTTTGGCTGCCCTGCCTAAGGGCTATACTGAAATAGACCCACTTCCTTAAAATGGACACTTAATGTTTTGAGGCCCTCATGCACGTCTCTACCCAGGGACAATGTGGAGCCTCCCAATTTTTGGCTGCCCTGCCTAAGGGCTATACTGAAATACACCCACTTCCTTAAAATGGACACTTAATGTTTTGAGGCCATCATGCACGTCTCTACCCAGGGACAATGTGGAGCCTCCCAATTTTTGGCTGCCCTGGCAAAGGGCTATACTGAAATACACCCACTTCCTTAAAATGGACACTTAATGTTTTGAGGCCCTCATGCACGTCTCTACCCAGGGACAATGTGGAGCCTCCCAATTTTTGGCTGCCCTGCCTAAGGGCTATACTGAAATACACCCACTTCCTTAAAATGGACACTTAATGTTTTGAGGCCATCATGCACGTCTCTACCCAGGGACAACGTGGAGCCTCCCAATTTTTGGCTGCCCTGGCAAAGGGCTATACTGAAATAGACCCACTTCCTTACAATGGGCACTTCAGGTTTAAAGGCCATCATGCACGTCTCTATCCAGGGACAATGTGGAGCCTCCCAATTTTTGGCTGCCCTGCCTAAGGGCTATACTATAATACACCCACTTCCTGACAATGGACACTTAATGTTTTGAGGCCCTCATGCACGTCTGTATGCAGGGGCATTGGTGAACCTCACAATTTTGGACTGCCCTGGCAAAGGAAAATACTACAAAGACTCACTTCCTCAAAATGGGCACATTAGACTCAAGAGGCCTTCATGTACGTCTCTTCTCAGGGACATCGGAGTGCCACACAATGTTTTCACTTAAAATCTTTCATGTATTAATCTCAAAAAGTAACATACACCAGATCTATCTCACTATTGGGTATGTGCCCTTAACATTTCCGCCATGAAAAATCATTTTGGGGTCATTTTGGAAGGTTTTCTGGTGAGTCCGTAAAAATGGCGTAAAACGCGGACAAAATTGTTCACAGCTGTGACTTTTGAGTGATAAATGCTTCAAGGGGTCTTCCCCATGCTGTTGCCATGTCATTTGAGCACTCTTCTGAGACTTTTGTGCCATTTTTAGGGTTTCTCCATGCTGCCGGGAGGTCATTTCACAAAAATACTCGGGTCTCCCATAGGATAACATTGGGCTCGTTGCTCGGGCCGAGTACACGAGTATCTTGGGAGGCTCGGCCCGAGCTTCGAGCACCCGAGCTTTTTAGTACTCGCTCATCACTAAATATCATGTCTGAGTCAATAATTAACGCGGAGTAGCAGAATTACAGCCTGTAGGGTATAGTCGTTCATTGACAGGACAGTATTTGGAATCACTTTCCAAAGTTAATGGCAGTGATTCCAGGAATAACATAGCAAGTGGCTATGAAAGCAATTAAAAGTAATGTAAACAAAAAACCTTCAATAGCAAAATTTAAAGGATTTCCAGATAATAAAAAAGTTGATACCCCTTAATGGTTCCAGTTCTATATCTCCAATTTTGTCCTTTAAGATTCCATCTACCTATTTGAACAGAACTAGATACTAGATAAAAGATTAGATACCTTTTTTAACAGATTACAAAGCAAACAGGAGGATGTTTTCAGAGGGAAAATCAATTATGACTTGCATTTTATTCTGGATGCACTGCTCCATGCTGCTGATTAATGTCCTCTATGCTGCTGATTAATGTCCTCCATGCTGCTGATTAATGTCATCCATGCTGCTGATTAATGTCCTCCATGCTGCTGCTCCTGAACATGTGGTAGGAAATGACAGTGGAGTAGGAATCTCTGAGTTTACTGTGTGCAGGATATGGAAGACATCATATTGGCAAGTCTTCAACCACTAGTTTATTAAGTGTACCCTTCATGAAATATAGCCTACCCATCTATATGACCAGACAGATGTTTGATCTTACGTCTTACATTTTCTAAAAGTTATTTTTTTCTCCTCTACTCTTCTCTTTCACCTCTATTCATCTTAAAGGGAACCTGTCACTCAGAAAAATTCTACTAACCTGCAGATATGTGGTTAATCTGCAGGTTAATAGCATTCTGAACATGCCTGTCGCCTGCACATTACACCCTGCTGCCAGGAGGAAATTAACTTTCATCCTCCCGGCAGCATTTAGATTTCAGTCATGGGACTGGAGCTGACACAGGTTCAGTTACCGCTCTGTGTATGGAGAGCGCAGTTGTAGCCGAGCCCCCCGCACTAACTGACAGCCGCTCTTCATTAGAACTAGCTGTCAGTCAGTGTAGAGGGTTCAGTTACAGCTCCCGCTCTCCATACACAGAGCATTGACTGAACCCATGTCAGCTCCAGCCCCGTGACTGAAACGCAAATACTGCCGGGAGGATTAAAGTTAATTTCATCCTGGCAGCAGGGTTTAATGTGCAGGCGACAAGCAGGTTCAGAATGCTATTTACCTGTAGATTACCCACATATCTGCAGGTCAATAGCATTTTTTCAAGTGACATGTTCCCTTTAAGATGAGTAGATGCGAAAGAGAAGAGTAGAGGAGAAAAAGCCGGTGCCACTTCCATTTCTGAAACCTGAAGGCTGCCAGGAGGATTACATTTCATTTCCTCCTGGCAGTGTTGATCAATGTGCAGGCACCAAGCAGATTTTAGAATGTTAACCAAGAAAGTTAAAAAAAAATCCATTATTATGATACCCTATGACTCCAACAACAACTTAGAAACAGGAGAACTTTGAGTCAGTGCCCAAAATATATTCATTTTTATTATTTTATTAGATTTTGTGCATACAAAAAAGTTAAAATATTATGCTTATTATTATAGTAATGAAATCCCAATCCAAATTGGGATTGGGATTTCATTCCTATAATAATAAGCATAATATCTTAACTTTTTTTATGCACAAAATCTAATAAAAATGAATATATTTTGGATACTGACTCTTCTCCTGTTTCTAGGTTTTAGAATATTAGCCTGCAGATTAACCCCATATGTGCAGGTTAATAGCATTTTCCCACTTGACAGGTTCCTTTTAACTTCATGTATGAAATATGTAAATATGAGTGAGTTTTTCGATGTTAGTTTTTTGGTTTAAACATATGGGCATAGGTGTATTAACAAAAAGAAAATTTTAAGAAAATACACAGCTCATTGGAAAAGACAGTTTTGATGACCAAGATAAATGGGTACAAATTCACTATCTTCACTGGCAATGGAGAAGAGCCAAAGAAAACACAGATCAGTTTAATTTACCACTTTCTATCAGTGCCCCAGAAATATAATCCCACCCAATGACACTCAAAATGAATCTCCAACTTTTATCATTCTGTCGTTTTTGTGTCAATATTGTATGTTCTATGTTCATTTTTCAATATATTGTTCTAAATTTTATTATATTGAATTTTGATATATGGCAAGAATTAACGCCATAGTATCCCCGGTACCTGTATCTGCATTTAGAGGGCACTAACTGCAAAAAGTTGAATGCACTGTCTATTGTATAGATCGTTTGATGTCTCAGGAAGGGGACACTTGATGGCAAGCTGTTATCAAGGGACATTTTAAAATAAGTATATCTAAAGAGAACAGCCCTATAAATGGTATATGTCAGCATTAAATCACCCCCAACCCCAAACTATTTATATACACATATAGTTTTGCAAAGACAAGTCCATCCATAACTTTATCTAGACAGTCTATTCCTTCATTACCAAAAAATTGTCATTTCAATCAATATGCAAATGAAGATGAAGTGCTCTGGGCGTGCAAAAGCTCTTTCCAAGCCTCTGTCACTCCAGCTCTTTTCCTTGCCAAGTGCTGCCTTCTCCTGCTTGACTGCAGTCACAGAAAAGAAGCAGCAAGTCAAGCAGAAGACAGCAGCTCTGGGTGAGGAATAGAGCTGGAGTGCAGAGGCCCAGACTGTAACTAGGGCTTATTTTTGGAGGAGGGCTTATATTTCATCCTGTAAAACCATGCTAGGGTTTATTTTTTAGGTAAATCCTATTTTTGGTGAAACACCATAGTAATGTGACAAGGCTTCTAACCTACTGGTCCCTGGTTCAACTGAACAGATTGCACCCATGATGTCTACCCCTGTGTGTAACAACTTTTATAAAGATAGATATATTTCCTTTTGGAGCAGACTCTAGTTTGGCTAAATAACTGTAATTAGGCAGCAAACTTGTTAAATGATCGGTTATTGACAAGCTGCATGTACACTCACAGAATCATAGACGAGTGTTCTTAAAAACACTTGTTTCATAATCTCCTAGCTGTGTAAACAGGCTGCTGACCACCAGATGAATGAGCAACACATTCTTTCATCAGGTATAAATCATCAAAAAATCCTAAGTCTTGGTTTTGAAACGTCTATTGTAAACATGACTCCCCACTGCTGATAATCATGACAGTCTATATGCACTCTAGTATTGCTCACTCAGTGCGCATTGTTTACTGTGATCTACCTCTGTAAACAGGCAATAGCTCATTCAGTGAGTATTGTTTACTGTGGTATACCTGGGTAAACAGGCAATAGCTTATGCAGTGTGCCTTGTTTACTGTGGTCGACCTGTGTAAACAGGCAATACCTTGTTCAGTGTGCCTTGTTTACTGTGGTCTACCTGTGTAAACAGGCAATAGCTTGTTCAGTGTGCATTGTTTACTGTGATCTACCTGTGTAAACAGGCAATAGCTCGTTCAGTGTGCATCGTTTACTGTGATCTACCTGTGTAAACAGGCAATAGCTCGCTCAGTGTGCATTATTTACTGTGATCTACCTGTGTAAACAGGCAATAGCTCGCTCAGTGTGTATCGTTTACTGTGGTCTACTGTGTAAACAGGCAATACCTTGCTCAGTGTCCATGGTTTACTGTGGTTTACCTGTGTAAACAAGCAAAAGCTCGTTCAGTGAGCATTGCTCACTGTGATCTACCTGTGTAAACAGGCAAAAGCTTGTTCAGTGTGCATTGTTTACTGTGGTCTACCTGTGTAAACAGGCAATTAAACAACCGCCAATCGGTAAAGGTTTTGGATTACGCTGCCGGTCAAATCTCCGTAAATGGACTCTTATAGGGTAGCAACCGCCACTAGGAGGCATTAGATAGCTGGCTTTCTTCCTCTTAGAGCTAATTTGATAGAATAATTTGTGTAATATTTAAAAAAAAGCAATTTTTTAATGGGATCCTTATGAATGTAAGCAGACCAATGGATCCAACCCAACACGATACTACATAGAGGAATTATCTTCCAAGCATACATTATTCACAAAGGCTCAAGCAAACACACTAAACACAAGTGTATCTTTTTTACCCTGCAGACAAGAATCGTATCCCAGGTCTCTGGGAGCCCAGCCACTTTTGTCGAGCAACCATTTAAATCAAAAACAGATGTAGCAGCTGTTTTTTGCACCTGTCAGGGCACACCAGTGACTGAAATAATGAGCTGGCCCCCACCTGAGACCTCTTTTAGGAGGTGGGGGCATCTTCAGAACATGAGAGAATACATGGGTCATGTACTATAGTCCCGAGATGTATTAGAGCACTGTACCTCTGCAGGCTCCATATGTGTACACAAAATATATCACACAACACAACACAATGAGGCCGCTAAGAACAAAAGAATCGTGCGCCTCTCCCACCACAAGGCTGGAAATAGGCTCTTGTAGACGAGAACTATTTTATCAGCTGTGTCGCCTTTTTCTACAATGGTCTGGAATAATTCATGACTCGTATAATTAAAACCACCGTCCTGTAGTTCCCCTGCATTGATAACGTGGGAAGCCCCCTAGTATGATTACATCTCTGGGAGGGGGAAAAAAAAATTACGGGCTTCTACAGAATGTAGTCTCGTCAAATTTGAAGGCAACGTATGAAAAACAACAAAAACACTGTAGACACTTAAAAGCCTCGTACAACAGTCAAACAAAGAGTCCTCTTTCTGGCCATTTAATCTTCTAATTTATTTTTTCAACCAAGGCATAAATCGAAACACAGCTGTAACCAATGACTTGCAGATCTAGTTCCTCTTCCAGCTGGATCCTGTTCTGCTGAAGCAGCAAGATTTTCTGCATTGTTCCCTTTTGTACATCTGGAGAAATCATTTGAGTTCAAAGGTGACAAGAAAAGCTCTTTAAATAAACCCAACCAACGGTGAAGATGCCCAGGCAACCAGCAAATCCCCATCAGGGGGATGCTTATTAAAATAAAGCTTCCATTGAAAGGCACTCCTTTTTGTGTGTTTATACATGTATCCGCCTTGATTTTTTTTCCCCCTTTTATTACCTAAGGAAGCTAAAAAATCCTTACAGTTGACTAGCAGCCTTCACTAGTCATATATATTCTCTGTAATTTTTCACCTTTTTTGGGTTTCTTTTTGATCAATTTACCAGAAATTTAATCCAGTATTAGGCTATGTGTGTGCACTTTGCTTTTTTACCTGCTTTTTCAATTGCAGCGTTTAAGGCTATGTGCGCACTTTGCTCTTTTATCTGCTTTTTCGCTGCTTTTTCAACTGCAACGTTTTAATGCCAAAATTCATGCGTTCTGCTTTTCAAGCAAAGTCTATGGGAATTTTGGATTTCTTGTGCGCACTATGCTGTTCAAAACGCTGCGTTTTTGTGGCAGAAATTTGGGCAAAAACTCTGCTTTTTAAAGAAGCAACATGTCAATTGTTTTTGCCATTTGCGTTTTGAACTGCAAGTACCTCGACGCAAAGTGTGCACATAGCCTAAAAGCAGAGTTTTTGCCCAAATTTCTGCCACAAAAACACAGCGGTTTGAACAGCATAGTGCGCACAAGAAATCCCAAATTCGCGTAGACTTTGCTTGAAAAGCAGAACGCATGCATTTTGGCATTAAAACGCTGCAGTTGAAAAAGCAGCGAAAAAGCAGGTAAAAAAGCAAAGTGCGCACACAGCCTTAGATTGAAGGGAGGATTATTGACAATACAATGGCTGCCTCCAATGTGGATTTTTTTTTGTTGCTTCAATTTGTATAAAAGGGAATGATAAAGTATTCTTAATTCAACATTCTCTAAAATTCCATGAGTAAGTAGGCTTAATGCCTGTAAGATTGTTTCATTGGGTGAAAAAAGATGGTAGTTCGGGCACTGCATGTCACTGACGTGCAGTGCCTGAACTACCGTCTTTTTTCACCCATTGAAAAATCCCAGTAAGCGCCCATACTCTGTGGGCTGATTGTTGATGCGGTTGGACACATGGACACTTCATTCTGCCTCCTGGAAGCAAGTTCCCAACCTAACAGATGATTGGGCGGGAACGGAGCTCCCGTTAAGCCTGGTGTATTGGATGAGCGCCCGCTTCTCCACTCACCCCCTGTATGGTCAATCCTTCTTCGGCACACCACCACTGTGCTGGCTTCTCTCCACTCCACTAATCCCACATATATAAGGTTCACACAGGAGCGCCTTCCTCTGTTTAGTCTTTCATTTAATACCAGTAAGAAGCCACCATCCATAATTAATACTTGATGGATCTCTCAAGTTCTCTCTTTTCATTGTCATTATGGCTTCTTTTTATAATAGATCTATCCTATGGTAGATCCAATCTGTCATCTTCAAAGGCCATGTTCACACTGCTCTACTTGTGGGTTGAAATGGTATCCACAACAATAATAAACCTATATTGTTACTATAAGATCAATGCAAAGCTAAACATGTCCCTTTTGGACCCCATTAGCCCTCTATATTAGTGTTCCCCAACTCTAGTCCTCAAGGCCCACCAACAGTGCATATTTTCAGGGTTTTATTAGTATTGCACAAGTGATAATTTAATCACCTGGACAGGTGATGATTCCAACACCTGTGCAATACTAAGGAAATCCTGAAAACATGCACTGTTGGTGGGCCTTGAGGACTAGAGTTGGCGAACACTGCTCTATATGATTCCACCAAGGCATCATGTCTTCTGTTTGACTATGAGCAATTACATAAATGCAAACAAAGAGTTAAATTATGTCTATTTGGGCTATGACGAGGTCTGCATCATTTGATGGCACTAATTGTGTAAACATCCTGTGCTATTGTTGGCGCCAAAGTGATGGAACCCCCCATAAAACCTTTGGTGGTGGAGTGAACAAAATCTAGGTAACTGTACAATTAGCACCATGTTATGTTGACAAAAACTAAAGACTAAGAGCACCCCCACCACACACACACAAACGCGGAAATCCACTCAACCAAACATGTTGTATAAATTAGGCTTTTTATGATAAGCATATATTACAAAATTTGTTATTTTTTTTTGTTTCCATATAATTATTTATATTGCAAATATATCTTATAGGGAACCAACCAGCAGGATTTTCCCATATAAAGTAAAGGCAGTGCCATACTGGCGCTAGGATGGAGAATCAAATCATACCTTCAGTTTCCAGATTGGCCACCACTGTCGATGTTGGTGGCGCATGCGCATTGATATTGTGATGTTGCCTTCATTAAAATGGCCGGGGTCAGCGCATGCATGTACCGCAATCTCCAATGCCATGTTATTGAAGACACTGTGTAGACAAATATGAGTGGCATCACACATGTGCCACTCATAGTCGTCTCTAGAGTGAGTGAACCTTTGGAGGTTTGGTTCACAGGGCACATTCAAACCTTAGATAAGGTTTGGTTTGTGATCCAGACTTGATCCGAACCTCAATGGAAGTCTGTAATTGGGCAGTTTGTGTCTCAGCCCACATGCAGCCAGCCATAAGCAGAACACGTCCGAGGATGGGTGAGAGGGGTTTTTCAAAAAAAATTTGTGTTTGTGTACATCTGATCACGCTGATTTTATCCCCAGTGAGAGCCGATCAAACACTGAAAGCAGCTTGCACTGGGCGGAGCATCACTCATACCCAAGCACAGCACTATTCACTTCAGTGGTTTGCACTCATAACTCACTCAAACTTCAAACCCGAACCCGAACTTTGTTTTTTTGGAAGTTGGTTTCCAATCCTATACTATGAACCTATGGTTCGCTCTTCTCTAGTCACCTCCACAGTGTCTTCGATAAAATAGAGCCAGAGAAACACCCATGTGCAGACTTTGGCACTATTTTAATAAAGACAACATCACAATAGCAATGCGCATGCGCCACCAACATCACCAATGGCAGTGCGGAGTGAAAATTAGATAAAGAAAAGGAGGCAAGCCAGGAGGAATCAGGAGGAATATATACAGAGGACCAGACCCACAAAGGCCTGCCCCACTGCACATGCCATTCAAGCAAAGCACTCTATTTCTGGATCTTTGAGAACATTTTTTTTTGCAATCAAACATCCAATCTGGAAACTGATGTCATGATTTGATTCACTATCCTGGTACCAGATGGCCTTTACTTTACATGGGAAAATCCTGCTGGTTGGTTCTCTTTAAAATGCTGGTCGTTTCCCTCTAACCACCAATAATCTCATTATAATCACAGGCAGAATAACAACTAATGTATCGTAAAGATTATAAATAACACAGGATAAGCTTCTCAGCTAATAGTCATAGATCACTTCTTCCTCCCTGCACAGTGACCTCTGCACAGATCACAGAAAAGTCTACTATAAAAGTCAATTAGTCAGATCCTGAGAGTTATCAGAAACTAAAAACAGATAAGAAAAAAAAGAGTTTGGTACAAAATCACACAAATATTACACATTGACTAAAATAATATAGGTTTGGTCATATAGTCCCTTTAAATATCTTAGTATTCATTTCTTGGGATGTCAGGGGATAAGTGGCTTCCATGGATGAGTATTGTCACTAAGAGAGGTGTCACTTAATTTGGAAGTTAAATAAGGGATCTAGCTAGTGTTAAAACTTATGTCCAGAAGGACCAGTGAGGCATTAGACCTATGCAGTGACCTTAGTTAATTTGGAGACCTCTAAAAGCCTCCCGAAGACTGAAGATATGGAAGAACCTGTCATCGGAGGGTTCTGGTAGACGTTATCTATGCACCGATTATTAGTAGGAGACTTCGAAAATGTTTATTTTGGCAAAATTAGGAAACTTAACAAGTGGGCCAATGTTTCGGTCATTTGATAAGAGGGAAATAAGTAAAATAACTGGAGCTACTGGTGTAGAGAACCTGCTAAAATAACTTTTACTATCAGTGGGGTCCAGAAATGATTAGGGATTATGCAGGGGCACGATACATGGTTGACTTAGCTTGTGTCATCTATGAATCTGCAACAAAAGGAATATTTGATCTTATTTATGCCTTTGTTCTTCCAAAATTAAGAATTGTTTGTAGATAAAGACAATGGCTCTGATCACCATTGCTTTTTCACCAGTTTTATGGTGTGTGTATATCTCTCAATTAATAGTGTTTTGATTTGCGACTAATTCATGACACAATTTGCGCCTTTTAAAAAGTTATGTTTGTTTTCTGGTCTTTATGTCACTGTGTTATTTCCAGATGACTTTGATTTAGACTGATTCATCCATTCCAAATTTTTTTAAAAATAGCAAACAGCACAAATATCCTCCATTTGCTCTTTGGAATGATTGTATGTAAGCCAGTAATATTGGGTCCATTTTTGCACCATTTTGTGAACCATGTGACTTTTTGGACTATAATGTTACAAAATGTGTCAATAACAAAAGTAAAAGATCAGGACCTTACACAACAAGCGCTTTTCTGTTACCCTTTGTGCCTCCCCTATTTCTTCATAGATTATATAGCTTGCAAGTAGGGCCCTCACTCCTCTTAGTGTGTGTTGAACTATGTGTTATTCTGTAATATATCATTGTTTCTACAAGTTCCTCGGAATTGTACAGTACTGATATGTTAGCGCTATAAAAATAAAATGTGTAATTATTGTTATTTTTTATTTTGCATAAAATTCATGAAGCACGTGCACTACGTTGAAGGATTGGGTGCAGAAAAAAAGCCCAACGAATACCACAAAACAAAAAAAAGAAACGTAACGTAAAAAAAATGAAATTATGTATTCGGCTTATTGTTTTTAATAATCCTTCTGAAAGGAGAAAACATAGACTTTGAAGGACAAAGGAATTAAAGATGGAAGTGAAAGGAGAGAATTGAACAATTCAGTCTAAATTCACAGTTTGGTTTGTGAGTATTTAATCCAGTCAATCACCCCTAAATTGCCATCTAGTTCTGGATTTAGGACACCCCTTTACTTAAAGAGGTGGTTCACTACTCTGCAATAGTGACCACATTCCTGTAAAACTGAAAGGGAGGCTTTTTCTAAATACCTTGCTCAGCCATATCTGCCTGTGAGCGGCACTATTGCGGTCTGCTCATCCCCATGAACTGACTCCCGGGCTGCATGACCTCTGGGAATCGTTGATGTCACGTCAACTTCCAGTTGACCTGACAGCACTGCGGCGGCCCCAGTCTTCCTGAGTGACTGGGCTGTGGGTGGAGTTTTACTGGTCATCACAGCCCAGCATCGCTCCTGTTTGTGACTCTCTGCAGTGAAGGAGAGTGAGCGCGAGATGCTGGGCTGTGATGAGCAGTGAAATACCACCCACAACCCAGTCAATCAGGAAGACTGGGGCCGGCCTCGGTGATGTCAGGTCAACTGGAAGTTGACGTAACATCACCAGATCCCAGAGGTTACGGAGTCCTGGGGGTCACTTCATGAGGATGAGCGGACCGCAATAGCACCACTCACAGGCAGAATTAGCTCAACAAGGTATTTTAAAAAAGCCTTCCCTATCAGTTTTACAAGGATATGGTCACTACTGCAAAGTAGTGAACCACCTCTTTAACCCAACTTAAAATTTTACAAGGTTTCATGTGTGACAGACATAATATTAATACAAAAATGAAGAAATATTAAAAGGGTTGTCCATTACTGACATAACCCATTTCAATAGTAAAGGAGCCCCTTTTTTAAATTAAAAATATCATATACCCACTCCTAATATTGGCATTTTTCCAATGATTTTGGCGTCGGTTCTCCTGGAGCTTGTCTTACATTGTTATGTCTCGTGAGCCCAGAAGTTAATCAGTGGCTGCAAATAGGCTGTTGCTCGCTAACTTCTTCTCCTTATTAGCGGCTTGTCCAAAGGACGCAAGTGTGCCACAGCCCGATAGCAGCCACTAATTCGTTTTAGGGCTCAAAAGACAAAACCAGAACCAACATCTCTCAAATGGCATGGGATGTAGTATATTATATTTTTTTTCTACAAGGGGTATTACTTTATTTACAAGGGGTTTCTCCAGGTAATGAACAACCCCTTTAAGTTCTTGTATATTCCCCTAAAACAGATGATAAACTCTTTATCCCAATAATAGTTCTCACTATACCTCACCTTGGTATCAGATGTCTTCATTCGGATTTCCCTGTAGAGCCAGGAATAGATGGAAAGTTCTTCAACAGATATTTTGACAGAAGAAACCAAAATGTCCCAGATGCTATTCCAATTATTTATATCTGAAAATAAAAGTTTAGATGAATTTAATGAAGGGCATATGAGAGCTATCAAACATCATTGATATTATTGATATTCTTGATCTCAAAATGGAAATATTATCTTACATCTCTACGGCAAATATCATTGTGTTCAGAAATGAACTGTTGTTTTATCGGGTCATCACAGGCTTTCTACACAGAATCAAGAAGAAGAATGCTTTGTGAGATTTAGGATAAGACATATTGGCCTTTTCTCAACTCTCAGATATTCCTTCCACTGGCAGTTTTAAGAAGGATTACATGTACTTTGAATTTTAACTAAGTAACAGAGGATTCTGCCGGAGAATTTGGAACTAAACACAAAGAGATACTGTGACCTGTAAAACCACCTACACAAGCAAGTGTGATATCCCCTGTAGGGTTTTACCAGATACATTACAGAAAAGGTATAAATCCACTTTTAACGACATATTATTCCTTGGAAATGCAAAAGATGATTAATATAACAGACAAATTACTTTATTTACTTTCTGTTGATTTTGAGGTCTTATCCATTTCTACATATGGTGCATATACAAATTTGGCTGGTTGCTAATGGAATTAGACTGCAGCCCCCCCCCCCTTCCCCTCTCTGCTGTCAGACATATCACCTAACAGCATTAAAATTGGTCATACACTTCAGAAAGTCGATGGACGACAGCTTTTCCTTCCTCAAACACATGGACGCTCAGTTTGGCCAAATGGCCAAGAACTTCCAAAGCATGTAGAGGAGTAGGCGGCTACCAAATATTTTGGCCAGTGACTTATCTCCCCACTGGCACACAAAACAGAAAAGGGCCCCTTTGCAAGAACAATATTTCCCCTTTGCAGATTAAGAACTCATCAAAATGTACAATTCCTTCTACTTTGGAGGTAGAAATGGGCCCCCTGACCTCTTGGGCCCCTGTGCAGCTGCACAAGTTGCACCAATGATATGTCCAACCCTGTATCTCCCCTCAAAACAAAACCATTGGACACATTGAAATCCAACAACCAAATTCTTCTTTCCTTCAAAATCTGTCATGGAGAAGAGTTAGGACACCCCAACACACATTGGATAATCAGCTGATATTCAACGTATACCAAGCATTATGATTACATGATGCAGTCCACTTATATGAATCCGCTTTGTATTACTTCCACAAAAGAAAAGCAGAAACATGAATGGAGGATGTTGGAGAACAGTGGAGGAAGTGATTATTTTGACCCCTCTAAAAATCTGTAATGAAATGGAAACCCAAACCATCCCTTATTATTAAAAAAATTGGAGACATGGATGGTGCACAGGGAAGAACATTGAAAGTGTTATATCTAGAAGTTCACATCTTAGCTTTAGAAAATATATTGTCAATTGTAAATCAAAGGTGCTGTCTCATAAGAGATATTTTAAAATGCAGCTATCAAAGACTTAACATGGAAAAAACAGACTTCATCATCTTACCCCCATCTACCTCAACCCCAACCCCCTCAAAAGACCTCAAAGTCAATGGCGGCTCTCTCTACTTACTCACTGCCTCAGTGTGACTCTTGACTCTGCTCTCCCTTTCAAGCCACACATCCAAGCACTTTCAACTTCCTGCAAACTGTAAATCAAAAATATTTCCCGTATCCATAAATTCCGTAACCAAGAGTCTGCAAAAACACTAGTGCATGCCCTAATCATCTCCTGCCTCCACTACTGTAACCTCCTGCTCTGTGGCCTCACTTCTAAAACTCTATCCTAAACTCTGCTGCCTGATTAATTCACTTGTCCCCCAGCTATTCCCCAGCCTCTTCACTCTGTCAGTCCCTTCACTGATTTCCCATTGCCCAAAAACTCCAATTCAAAACCCTAACCATGACATACAAAGCCATCCACAACCTGTTTCTTCCATACAGTACATCTGTGATCTTGTCTCCCGGTACTTCAATCCTCATTCCCTTTCAACATTTTGTTATGGAAGTCTGCATAGTGCCTAGATAATAGATGTCGTAGGAATCCTTTTTTAATATTGTTGAAGTGCTCACCTATTGTTACAGAAAGGGCTCGTTTTGTGTGACCCATCTACCGTTTATTACATGGGTATAGGATAATGTGGATGAACCCTACAGAGGAGCAAGTTATAGATTAGTGGATTTCAAATGTTTTAGAGCCAGACGTATCGGTGAAGTATATCTGACTAGATCTTACAGCTCCTAATTTATTGCAGCATTGACGTATGCCACACGATTTGAATCCTTTAACAGGATTTTTGAACTGTGCTGTGATGGGTCCTCGATCCCTTGTACTTGTTGCTGTATTTTTTTCCTTGATCCCTTGTACTTGTCGCTGTATTTTTTAGCTCTCCACAATTGAGTGGAATCTGATTACCATTGGTTCCAGGCAACCTATCCACTTCTTAAAAAGGCGAGATCTGTAAACTGGGTACAGTAACTGGGGTACTGTGCTAGGAGGGAACTAGTCAGATTTTGCTAGTCAACAATTAACTTGACACTTTCACCATCTTTTGATTATTTAGGAACTGTTGCACCTAATTGATCTATTTGATGCCCATCAAAACTCGGTAATATGTGTCACCGGCATAAGGCCCAGGCAAGCTTTGAATCACATATTGATTAAAGGGGTGGTTCACCCACTTATTTTATTCTCTCTATCAGTGTAACTTACTATTTCAGTTATTTTCTTTATTGCCTTCTATTTCCAGTTCTGGCACTGAGCGGCGCTATTCTGCTCGCTCAGTGCCGATCACATGACCCCCGGGTACTGTGGCCTCTGGTATCCGCTGATGTCACGTCAACTTCCTGGCTCAGAATGGTGAAATTACATCAACAGCAGCAGCTGCCTCTGACCCTTAGTGACTGGGCTGGGGGCGGTGATCACCGCATGTCACATCCCAACATGAGGAGGAGAGGAAGGTGTACTTACCCATCCTGCAGCTGTGTTCGGGGCCGACACCAGGAGAGAGAGGAGGAGTCATGTCAGGAGAGTATGTTATTGCACAGGGGTGAGAGGATGAGCAGAGTGCAAGGTGCCACTGCAAAGGATTATGGGAGTTGTAGGAACTGAACCCAGGAAGTCAGGAGAGCGATTAACCCCTTCAGAGCTGGAGCCAGCAATGAGCAAGTGTTGCTGGAGCATGATAAAAGGTAATATTGCTTAAATAATATAATAGATATGTGGCGAGGCACATATTAGCAAGATTTAGGAGAAAAAAAAAATCAGTTTTGGTAACTGGACAACTTCTTTAATATAGATTTTTATACTTTTAACTATAAATTATATAGCACCTTGAGTGGTGAGAGGTATATACAATTTTTATACTACACTTTTATGTACTAAGCGCGGTAGACCACTAGTAGATTTGTTTTCTTTTTTTGACAGATCCAGACACGGTTCCTGTCTTCTACCAGCAGTTTTAAGCTCCTCACTGATTTTTATCTATTTCAAATAAAGAAGCATTTTTTTGGACTAAAGAGTGCTAGTGTTTTTTTATTAGTTATAATATCAAAGACACCAGAAGATTTCCCTCTATCCCAATCTCGATAACGCTAGCAAATAACTCATGTTGCCAGGGCAAGCTGCAGCCAATTAGGCATGTAAAACATGTACAGTTAATAATTTAATACAAGGAGAACTCAAGTCCGCTGGAACAGGAGCCGATCCTACAGGCCTGGTCTCCATTTCGGCTGATGGTAAATAGTGGAGAGTTCCCTTATTATGCCCTGATAATTCATGTGAATGTTGAATGTTTTGATGAGACAATTCCATTTAGGACCTCCATCTTTATTGCCATGGTGAGGGCAACTATAGTGAGGGGCACTGCAGCCAAAATTTGAGATGCTGCCACCTGACTGCGGGCCCCCTATGCTAATTTTAGGTGGTTTCTCCCCCTGGAAAGACTCGCCAGCTACCCCCCGGCTCCTGTGGTATGATCTGATCGGATATAAGTCACTGCGCTGCCCAGCTTCCGGTCTCTTTGTTCCTGGACCCGGACCTGTTTGGGCGGCCGGTGGTGTGTACCCGCTTCGGAGGGCGGTAAGAGAGCTATCAGCAGGGAGGGAAGAGTTTTGCCCACGGCGCTTCAGCTGTGAGCGGCTCCCTCCCTGCTGAGGCATAGGTGACATGGCCGGCGGGCGGTGTTTTCAGGGTGATACCCGCTCGCCGGTCCGCCTGTGTTCGCCGTCTGACACAAATCCCCCATCAGCAGGGAAGGAAGCGTCCGACTCACAGCGCGGTTAGTTGTGAGCGGCTTCCTCCCTGCTGAGGCACAGGTGACATGGCCGGCGAGCGGAGTTTTCAGGGAAAGACCCACCCGCCGGTCCGCCTGTGCTTGCCATCTGACACAAATCTCCCATCAGCAGGGAAGGAAGCGTCCGACTCACAGCGCGGTTAGTTGTGAGCGGCTTCCTCCCTGCTGAGGCACAGGTGACATGGCCGGTGAGCGGTGTTTTCAGGGAGAGACCCGCCCGCCGGTCCGCCTGTGCTTGCCATCTGACACAAATCTCCCATCAGCAGGGAAGGAAGCGTCCGACTCACAGCGCGGTTAGTTGTGAGCAGCTTCCTCCCTGCTGAGGCTCCAGCTAGGTGTGCCGGCGAGCGGCGTTCTGAGTGAACTACCCGCCCGCCGGTCAGCTGGAGCCCCCCTCCCCCTCCTCCTCCCTCCCTTAGTTTGTAAAGAGCGCGAAAGCGCTCTTTGCTTAAGGCACCGCCCACCCGCCGCCCTGCCTCTGCCAGCGGTGGGTGCGTGTGCAGGCTGTGAGCCGGCGTGGTCCCTGATGCAGCGCAGGTGGAAGCGCTGCAGCGGAGGACCCGCCGGCTTTGTGTGAAGAACAAACCCTGTGCCCCTGAGCCCTCCACTGCCCTGTCACCAGTGCCCTGTCATGAAGAAATAAATTATACATAAAAAATAAATAAATCACAGCCTCTGATGCAGCTCGGATTGGAGGTGCTGCATTGGTGTATGTGCTGACTGCAGAAGTCAGCAGAATCCACATCCCTTATTGGTATCCCCAGAGAAGTTTAAATAAAAAAAAAAATAAAAAATAAATAAATAAATAATAAAAATAAATAAATAAATTATAAATAAAGAATAAATAAATTAAATAAATAAATTTTAAATAAAATAAATAAATAAATTAAATAAATAAATTATAATAAAAAAATTAAAAAAAAAAAAAAAAAAAGCTGCTCTCTTCCATTAGTGCCAGTGTTTTTCACCCCCCTCCTCTTTAGGGGTCGGCATGACACCTTAGGATAAAACCTCCTCTTCTGTGGGTAGCGGCTTGGATCAGACTCTGTCACTCTATGCGCGGGCGTTGGGGCCCCGGGCGTCATGAGTCACATGGAGATTTAAACCCCCCCCTTTTTTCTTCAGAATTAACCCCTGGTGCTGTCCCGCGGCGGGATGATGAGCATCTGAGTGTACATTGGCCTGGACAGCGGAGTGCTGTGGGAATTGGGCAGGAACATCTGGAGTCCGGCCGCCCCCCTTTTATTCTGCACAATCTGGCAAGCACCATTACGGGGGATTGCGGGGTGGAATAAGTGTCCTGGGGGGGGGTCATGTGATGTCACCAGGCAGCAGGTTTTCCGCCCTATTCAACATTCTGTAATTAAGTTTTATGACCGACAATATAGGTGTACTGAAGAAATCATACACCCGCCTTAATAGGCGTTATAGTAGCTGCCATTACTACCTCTTGTGGTCGGCATTCCACAGGCTGATTGCTTTTGCTGTAAAGAACCCTTCTCATTTAGCTGCAGTAGAAGGAAGTAATGTTCCAGTCCTTTAAGGTGCCCACACACGATTTATGCATAAAAATTAGATCTCCTCCTCTATTCCTTGCAATAATATAGTGGTCTCCTTGAACCGACTAATCTCAGAATGTCCACCCGCCGCCTTTTAAAAAAAAAAAAAAAAATTGAGCAGAACTGGATCCCAGATTTTAGATGTGGCCTGTCAAGTGATTTATAGGTGGGTTACATTATTTTGGGCGCACAGGATATCACCTCTCCTGGGTATACACTCTAACTTAGGGCTGTAGTTAACAAGGCGTAGGCTATGTTCGTCACTGATAACTTTATGGTAATAGCAAAGTGTATTTCTGTGCATTTTCGTGTTTGTTGGAGTTTCAGTTCAACAGACGAAAATGAACATGTGAGATGCAAAAATTGTCAATTTTATGCAAGTGCATAATTATGCCCGCTAATATTTCCTGAGCAATTATGTCCACATAAATAGCCTCAAAAAAAAAAAAAAATACACAATTTTAGTTTCGGTCTCAGGTGTGCACAACTGACCAGTGTTTTCCCATGTGTTAAGTAGACAACAATCATTCTAATACTAGACTATAGAGGGTGTCAAGTAGCTTCATTATTTGAAGCACCTATTATGAATTTGAAAAAAAAAATTATGGAAAAGCCCCTCCCTGTGGGTTTGACTTTTGTTTTGGAAGGTTTTGCCGAATGGAAATAGCGTTTATCGGCTATTACCCATCGTATGGAGGTTTATCTTTCGGCCCCTGCGGTTCCTTAGGTATGAACTTCAACTTTGCGGTTAAGGTCATTTCTATTGCTGTCATTGTTTACAAGGCGCCTTTCCTAGGCTTTCCGGTGTAGGGCAAAGCGGCAGGGTCATGTTACCCGGTATCGGTATATTGGTCCAACACTAGGTGCGGTAAGTTTAAATTTTATTTTCCGCTACATGGAATCAGGCATCTGAAAAGGAGGAACTGATTAGTAGCTGAATTTTCTTTAAGCTTCAACGGCTACATTCGCTTCAAGAGCAGTAACGGTTGAATCGATAGGGGGTGTATTTAACAGCAGCAGGTCTGGATGTTTGGGTTTGTTTTCAACACAACGTTAAAAAAAACAAAAAAAAACGGGAGTTTTTGCCAAATCAACCCCAAGGAAAAGGGGGTCTGCTGTTTAAGAGAATTTTGATGGTTTCGAGAGATTTTCCTTTCTGACGATGTTTTCCTTTTCAGATGTAAGTCGGCCTAGGTTTCAAGATTAGGTCATGCCCATACTTTTCGGGCAGCGGGAAAAGGTGATCCTCGCTCTGGCGGTTGGTCCGTGGTTTCTATTGGCCCGGATGTGCTTGGAGAAGTTGCCGGGAGCTGGTTGAGCTGAGTGTGCTACCTGAGGTGTTCAGGATTGTGGAGCCGCCCTTCACAGTTGACTTGGCGACACAAGTTGATGTCACAGATTTGGTCTCCTGCAACCTAGCTGCGCTTCGCCTCGTACCCTCATCCGGTCAGAGATGGTACAACTTTTCCTGTTATTTTCCTAATTTAAGATGGGCAAGGCAGAGGTGATTTTCAGCTCATATTGGAACGTATCCAAGGAAGGATGTGTTACGGGGCTGTCCTTGGTGCACGGGCAACCAGTGCCTACCTAAGTTGATTGTGTAAAATATATATATTAAAAAAAAAAAAAAATTGGTGTTGTACCGCCAGCTGGAAGATATTAACTTTGCTGTCCTTATGAGGGAGCGGGTGCATTTTCCATGATGCGGTTTTCGGATGGATTAATAGTGGCAATGTGTGAGGAGATGGCCCAGGTACTGTGGTTTTTGGGGGGGTCGCAGCTTGCTAGCGCTGTGCTGCTCCTTGGCGGAAGGGGTAGGAAAAGTGGTGGTGAAATACCCGCACCGGACGGCCGGTGGCGGAAAATTTCCCAAAACCCCATGGTGTTGGCTGGTAATGCCTAATTTTGAAAGCTGCGACCATAATTTATGCCAAAGTAAAAGATGAGAGTGTTTTTTCCCTATGCCTCTCCATAAGTGAAAAATAAAAGTAATTTAATTTATAAAGAACTGTGTGGTGTCTTTCTAGGGGGGAAAAGGTGGTGTTTGGGTCCTGGCAGTCTGAGGGGCACTGCAGCCAAAATTTGAGATGCTGCCACCTGACTGCGGGCCCCCTATGCTAATTTTAGGTGGTTTCTCCCCCTGGAAAGACTCACCAGCTACCCCCCCCGGCTCCTGTGGTATGATCTGATCGGATATAAGTCACTGCGCTGCCCAGCTTCTGGTCTCTTTGTTCCTGGACCCGGACCTGTTTCCCACCCTCCCTCCCTTTTGTTTTATGAGTTTTGTGGAGTGTCTCTGTGTTAAGTCGCAGCAACGGAAGGGGTAGGAAAAGTGGTGGTGAAATACCCGCACCGGACGGCCGGTGGCGGAAAATTTCCCAAAACCCCATGGTGTTGGCTGGTAATGCCTAATTTTGAAAGCTGCGACCATAATTTATGCAAAAGTAAAAGATGAGAGTGTTTTTTCCCTATGCCTCTCCATAAGTGAAAAATAAAAGTAATTTAATTTATAAAGAACTGTGTGGTGTCTTTCTAGGGGGGAAAAGGTGGTGTTTGGGTCCTGGCAGTCTGTCTGCTTTTGACTATCCAAAGTACATAAATAAATGTCAATATAGCGATAGCAGCTAATCACTTGGCAATATATAATTTTAAAAATGGTTTTCCAAACAGAATAGTCCCAATTAGATTACGCCCACGCCAGAAGTCGTAGGAATATACTGTCTGAATCGCTAAATCCTGTGTACACTGTGTGCAGAATTATTAGGCCACTGCAAATTTTGACCAAATCTTAATTTTTATGCAGATTTTCAAACTCCAGGCTGTATAACCTTGAATTCCTATAGCATGAAGAAGATCATATTGTTACAACTGAGCCCTTCCAGTCACACGTGGATGAACAAACCTTAACTGAACCTAAACTATTAAACAAGTATAACACAAAGCCCCAATAAGCATAAAAGAAGTGAACACAGGCGAAGGGTGAGACAAAGGGCTAAAGATGTGTTCACACAGTTGTACAGCGAAGACGGATGAAACTCAAAGAAACCCAATAAGACTTACAGATTAAGTGGAAACCCTCCAAATCCCAAATGAAACACAATAGGTGAATGTTGGCAAGGGAAACACACAAAGTACAGGGAAAAGCAAAGGTGATAACTCAGTAATGCTATCCTAAACCGAAAAACTAAGGGCGGCTTTGCACGTTGCAACATCGCACTTGCGATGTCGGTGGGGTCAAATCGAAAGTGATGCACATCCGGCGTCACTTTCGACATCGTAGTGTGTAAAGCCTAGACGATACGATTAACGAGCG
Source organism: Anomaloglossus baeobatrachus (assembly GCF_048569485.1). Classification (NCBI taxonomy): domain Eukaryota; kingdom Metazoa; phylum Chordata; class Amphibia; order Anura; family Aromobatidae; genus Anomaloglossus; species Anomaloglossus baeobatrachus. The sequence continues at coordinate 63,111,646 of NC_134354.1, forward strand.
CAAAAGCGTCGTTATCGTATCATCGGTGTAGGCTCCGACTTTTTCAAAATTACGCTGCCGCGACAGGTACAATGTTGTTCCTCGTTCCTGCGGCAGCACACATCGCTATGTGGGAAGCCGCAGGAGCGAGGAACATCACCTTACCTGTCGCCGGCGGCTATACGGAATGAAGAAGGTGGGCGGGATGTTTACATCCTGCTCATCTCCGCCCCTCCGCTTTGATTGGCCGCCTGCCGTGTGACGTCGCTGTGACATTGTACGACCCGCCCCCTTAGGAAGGAGGCGGGACGCCAGCCAGAGTGACGTCGCAGGACAGGTGAGTGTATGTGAAGCTGGCGTAGCGATAATGTTTGCTACGCCAGGAATCACAACATATCGCTGCTGCGACGGGGGTGGGGACTATCGCGTGCGACATCGCAGCATCGGCTTGTGATGTCGCAACGTGCAAAGCCCGCCTAAGACTCCCCAGATCCATCAACCTTGGCATATAACCATCACTAAGGAATGTGCATGGTGAGTGTAAATAGTCGCTCCCAAGATGTGATAGGGCAAACAAAAGGAAAGAAGTTAGTGAACACACCTGAGTGTAAATAAATCAGAAAGGCAAGGCAAAGGAAAGACAAGAGAACTAGCAGCAGGTGGACAATACAAAATATGCTATAGTCCAAAGGAGAGAGAAACCAAGCACACTACCAGAGGTCACCGGAAAGAGCCCTGAAGTCAAGCCATGACACATGTGATGTGTATTTATGTAATAATGAGGGTGTGGACTAAGGATATCAACACCCTTTATCAAGTTGTATAGAGTTATTAGGCAGCTTGGCTTCATCATACAAAATAGTTTAATAAAAAGAGATATAACCCCTTCGTTCCCAAGCCGGTTTTCCCCTTCCTGACCAGGCCAAACTTTACAATTCTGACCAGTGTGTCTTTATAAGGTAATCACTCTAAAAAGCGTCAAGATTTCCCAGTAATTCTGAGACTGTTTTTTAGTGACACATAATAGTTGTAAATTTTGGTTGACATATTTTGCGTTTATTTATATGAATATTGAACATTTGACAAAAAAATTTAAAATTTAGCAATTTTAGAAAGCCATGGAACCCCTGGGGTGGAGGGGTGACATGACTAAGGGGGAGGTTAGGGAGTGATGGGGTTAATAGGGACAGTATGTGCAGGAATGCCAAATATGGTATTAGTGGGTGGTTTAGCTGGGGAGGAAGAGGAGGAGTAGGGAAAGGGTTAGTCTGGGAACTTAAGGGGTTACCTCTTCTCTTCTTCCGGACGCCAAACGATCCCCGCCCACCCTCCCTTTGTGTTGTTGTCTGGGGGACGTTGTTTGGAAGTTGGGGTGCTATTTGTCACAGCAGCGGGGGTAGGTCTGGTCCAGAGGTTTGGAAGTGATTGGTAACTGGACCGGGAGTCATCGTCTTGGTATGGTGGCTCTCTGTTCCGGGATGTGGCAGGCACGGGGTTCTGCCAAAGTGTGGGGGTGTCAATCCGTGGGTGATTGGCACCTCATCCCTGGGTCGGTGTGTTCCGGCCAGGGATAGGGGGAGTAGTAGTTCATGGACTGGGCCTTCCCCCGGGGGGTCATGTGAAATGGTATTGTCTATTGTTACCTTTATGTTGTTGTTTGTGGTCGCCCGTTGGACGGCATCCCCAAGGTGTTAGTATGTAAACAATAAGCAATAAAGGCTGCTGTGGTCATTTGAACCAAGTCGCATGCAGTCCGTGTGTTTATTTACATATGTTAAGGGTTTGGTAACACAGACATCACGACCGGAGAATCCTCCATCAGCTGGTCATGAGCTTTTCCCTTTATGGCCTTAAACCATAAAAATCACACAAAATCATTCATAAATAACAATTTCCACATTTAATTTACATCATCACGAATTTTGAAACATAACTTTGTTAAATTTGTTAGGAAGTTGGAAGGGTTAAATGCAAATTTTCATTTTGACAACAAAATTTTCCAAAACCAACTTTTTTAGTGACACATCCCCTTTGAAGGGACTTTGACAGAAAGAAAAGAGAAGTGACACCATTTTAAAAACTGCACCCCTCAAAGTGCTCAAAACGACATTCAAGAAGTTTATTAACCCTTTAGGTGCTACACAGGAATTAAAGGACTGTGGAAGGAAAACATGATAATTTTACTTTTTCCCACAAAAAGATTGATTTTGCACCAATTCTTTCATTTTCACTAGGGTGATAGGAATACCCCATATGTGGTGGAAAACTACTGTTTAAGTGCATGTCAGGTCTCGAAACAAAGGAGCACCATTTGAATTTCGGAGAGCAAAATTGGCTGGAATAAATACTGGATATGATGTCGCATTTGCAGAGCCCCTGATGAGTCTAAATTCTGGAGACCCCTCACAAGTCACCCTATTTTACAACATAAACTCCTCAATAAATTTATCCAGACTAATGGCGAGAAAGTGGAACCTATAGGTTGCTCAACAAAATTTTATAACGTTGAGGTGTGAAAATGAAAAAATACATTTTTACTATAAAAATGATGCTTAAATTTTAAATTTCTGTTTTTACCATAAGGGTAACATTAGAAAATGGACTATACAGTTTGTTGTTCAATTGCTCCTGAGTACAGGGATACTCCACATGTGGTGGAAAACTAGGGATGAGTGTGGCACCCGCAAACCATTTTAGCTAAATCTGCACTCCAATATGGCGCTCCTTCTCTTCTGTGCTTTGCACTGTGCCTCACAAGTAGTTTTGACCAAATATGCTGTATTGGTGAACTCGGAAGAAATTGTGTAACAAATTGTATTGTCCATTTTTTCCTCTTTCCCTTGTAAAAAATGTAAACTTTGGGGCCAAAGCAACATTTCAGTGGAAAAAAATGTAATTGTTTATTTTCCCAGCCCAATATTTTACAATTCCAAAAATCTCCTGAGGGTTACAATTGCTCACTATAACTCTAGATGAATTCATTGAAAGGTATAGTTTCCAGAATTGGGTCAATTGTCGGGGGTTTCAGTTGTTTTGGCATGTCATGTGCTCTTCAAATGAGACATGTCATCCATAAGCTGTTGTAGCCAAAATGGCACTCCAAACTTCAAATAGCACATCTTACCTTATGAGCCCTTTTTTTTCTTGTGTGTATGTTTTTAACTGTACACTTGCTGAGTTAGTAATGGGGGTGTCTATTAGACACCTCTCCATTACTAACCCCTAGGCTTGATACCAGCTGTCAATTCATAGCTGACATCAACTCCAAAAGTATTATCCTGATTGCCACCGCACCAAGACAATCGAGAAGAGCCAGGCATTCAGCCAGAATTGGCCCATCTAATGGATACGCCACTTCTGGAGTGGCTGCAACCTGCGATTTTTCCTTGGAAAGGGTCAAATAACCATAGGCCTTCCTAGCCTAATAATACCAGCCCTCAGCTGTCTGCTTTACCTTGGTTGGTTATCAAAAATAAGGGGGATGCCATGCCGATTATTGAAATTAATTTATAAATAATAGAAAAAACGGTGTGGACTCCCCTCTATTTTTGATAACCAGCCAAGGTAAAGCAGGCAGCTGAGGGCTGCAGACCACAGCTGTCTGCTTTACCTGTGCTGGTTATCAAAAATAGGGGGGACCCCACGTAATTTTTTATTTTTATTTATTCTCTATCCATATTTGTTTGAAAGGCAATTGTCTTGCTCTTACCCCCATTTTGCTTCCTTTTGCAGCTCCCTAGACCTTACTATGACTATTTTACAGCCATTTTACAGCATGAAAGTTCAGGACCCATTGACCTACATGGGGTTTGGGGTCTGGGGTGAAGTCTTGATTTATATATTTTTTATGATGTTCACCTTGCGAGATAAGGATAAGGTGGCTTTATTTCTCAACTAAGTGCGATTACAGTGTTTCCAAATTTCTATAGCTTTTTTTCGGTTTGGCCACTTGTACACTAAAAAATGCTTTTTGACAATATAAAGTTTTTTTTGTATCTCTGAATTTTGAAGGCAATATTTTTTTTTCTGCAGACAGAATAATATGAGGGCTTGTTTTTTGGTGGAAGAGATGGAATTTTAATTGGTACCATTTTGGTACACATAATATTTTTTGATTGCTTTCTATTCTGCATTTCTTGAGGCATTCAAGAAGAAACAGCAATTCAGGAATTGTTTTCTTCTTTTCACAGTGTCATAAAAGTGATAAGACCTATTTTCTTCTTCAGGTCAGTGTGATTACAGCGATATCGCATTTATTTAATTTTTATGTTCTACTGCTTATACACAATAAAAACAATTATACAGAAAAAAATGTTTTTGATTTACTGTATTATGAGCGCTATAGCTTTTTTACTTTTTTTGCTGTCAGAGCCGAATGGTGGTTGTTTTTCTGAGAGAGAAGATAATTTTTTCAGCGATGCCATTTATATTTACATTCCACTATTTGATCGCATTTTATACCAGGGATACTGGACCCGACCTGTGCATGTGTGTAACCAGAGGGATACTGGACTCAATCTGTGTGTGTGTGTGTGTGTGCGCGCGCGCGTGTGTGTGTGTGTGTGTGAGAGAGCGGAGGGACACTGGACCCGATCTGCATGTGTGTGTGTGAGCGGAGGGACACTGGACCCGACCTGTGCGCGTGTGCGTGTGTGTGTGTGTGTAAGCAGAGGGATACTGGACTCAATCTGTGTGTGTATGTGCATGTGTGTGTGTGTGTGTGTGTGTGTGTGTGTGAGAGAGATAGCGGAGGGACACTGGACCCGATCTGCATGTGTGTGTGTGAATGGAGGGACACTGGACCTGACCTGTGCGTGTGTGTGTGTGTAAGCAGAGGGGTACTGGACTCAATCTGTGTGTGTGTGTGTGTGTGTGTGTGTGTGTGTGATAGAGAACGGAGGGACACTGGACCCGATCTGCATGTGTGTGTGAGAGCGGAGGGACACTGGACCTGACCTGTGCGTGTGTGTGTGTCTAAGCAGAGGGATACTGGACTCAATCTGTGTGTGTGTGTGTGCGCATGTGTGTATGAGTGGAGGGATACTGGACCCGATCTGCATGTGTGTGTGAGAGCGGAGGGACACTGGACCTGACCTGTGCGTGTGTGTGTGTAAGCAGAGGGATACTGGACTCAATCTGTGTGTGTGTGTGTGTGTGTATGTGTGTATGAGTGGAGGGATACTGGACCCGATCTGTGTGTGTTTGTGCAGAGGGATACTATCTGGACCTGTCCTGTGTGTGTATGTGAGCGGAACGGCAAGGGTCCTGTAAGCAACACAGATCTCTGTGGGAGAGCCCATCCACCATCAGCATTTGCCACCTGTAGCTGTTTGGGGAGTAGTGAGGGTGACTTTTTGTGGGGAGGTATCTGATTTTTGGGGTGTCTGTCTTCTCTCTTTTGGGGCTGTCTTCTTTCTTTTTTGGGTACTTGCTTTCTTTAATGAAGGCTTCTGCTGTATTGTTTAACTTTTTTAGCTGCATGGGCACTTCGTTATTAAACCACAACTAAGGCTTATTGTTGGATTACGGCTTATATTTTAAGCATACTCCAAAAAGGCCAAAAATTCCTGCTAGGGCTTATTTTTGGCGCAGGTCTTATTTTCTGGGAAACACGGTAGATGTCTCATTTGCTTCTCCTTAATTCTTTGGTATGGGTATAACATGGCGATAGTATAGACATATCAACAAGGCAAAATTATACTATTTTCGACTGCTAAGTGCAAGTTTAGAAGGATTAAAACATTGGGCTTAAAGGGAAGCTGTCATCAGATTCATGTTGCCCAAATATTAAAAGGGAATGTTAATCTGACACTGGTATGGATTACCCGCAAGTACTGTGCATTTCAGAGAAAACATACTTTCACAAGTCAGCCAGGGACTACGTGTCTCAGCTGACTAATCCGAAGCAGGTTTTCACCCATCTTCTCATTGCACCGATCTATTTGATTAACAGGTCTTTTCTTATGTATACATATAGAGAGAGACCCGTCAACTGGAGAAGGAAGAATATGGATGGGGATCTGGCTGAGAGACCTAGTCCCAAGCCTGCTTTTCAAAGTATCTTTTCTCTGCAACATAAACATATCTGAATGCAATCACATAGCCTGTGCCCAGATTCATGCTGCTCGTGGTTTGGGCAGTATGAATGTGATGACAAATTCTCTTTAGTGTGCAATTGTTATTTCAGATGAATTTTAAGAATAAGTTGTTGTGTGTGTACATAAGAAATAATTGACCATAATATTACTTGCATTTTTCTCCAGTTTGCCCTACTACGAGGCTTTATCCCTTAGTTTGCATTTGTCTCAGAGCTAGAGGGTGGAGATAAGCTGCAGTAATGTCTCCCATGTGAGACGCCCTTGCCTATCAGGACGTCACAGGGTATTGTGCAATCTGCCCTTCTGTGCAATATCCACCTCCTCCTTGGTTAAGGATCCCTAGCCTTTGGTGTTGCCAAGAACAGCCAATCAAAATCATAGGAACACTGTGCACCACACCCACCAGACACACCAGTGGATGGCCTGAGTGGAATAGGGTCGCCCGCTTGGAAGGTTGGTTAAGGGAGGGTCAGGAGTGTTAGGAGACAATTAGTGAGTTAGCTAGTGACTCTCAAGAGGAGAGGTCACGGAGCGGTGAAGTGTTGGAAGAGAAGCGGAGCTGGGCTCCTTGGAAACTACTAGGTGGCAGATGTTGGTCTGGGCCTGGTAGGAGCTGGAACCCCGGTCGCAGGGGATCATGACAAGGGGCACGGACTGTCGAGGAGGACAGCCGGCGGCCTTGTGCCATCACCGGGCAGGGGCCAGGGCACGACGGGGTATGCGGACCCTAGGTCAGGGAGTAGCTTCAGGTGTACTGAGAATTTACCCAACGAGAACGCTGCCTTCAAAATCCGTTTTCCACCCGCTCCAAAATCTGGGGACTAGCACAACGAGGGGGATAGGAATTTTCCCTCACATGGTCCAGAAAATCCCAAGCGTGAACCCTGAGAGCAAGCTCACCCAGTTAGCCACACTGGTGAGCGGGACCCGACCAGTTTTATACTCAAGGGACCAACCAGAGAAACTAGGTGCCAAGGTAAAGGCCATGGACCAACAGGCAACACCAACGGGCACGGGATCCAGGCGTGCTCCCTCTAAGCGGCAGCGGTGTCCAAAACTTAGGTTTACCACAGTTGTTGGTATCAGTGTTATTGGACTGAGTGAGAACACAAACGTCCCAACGGCATCTACCTGTCGCCCTCATCAAGTCCTGGGGCATTCCCCCTACCCGTGGAGGGGTTAAACATCTTGCTGTCTACACTATCACCACCGGGTACTCCCCATCGCAGCGGTGGTACTCCATCTTACCACGCACCACGGCTGGCGTCACAAACTGTCCTTACAATCCCCTGGAAAAAAAACCCTTTGATCCGAGTGGCTGTGCGACCCCGACCCCCGGGTCCGGAGATCCCTCGAGCCACTGCGGATCCGGATCCGAGCAGCCCGGCGACTGACGCGGGGGCGGCACACATGCATATTATCCAGTAGGGATTCCTGCTCTCCTGTCTCAATGTAGCACCTTATAGATGGACCTATCTTTGAGAATAGAATAACACATAGTCTATAATTTTCATAATCCATCACTACAAGGTTACCCCTTTTATCAGAAGGTTTGAGGATAATTTCAGTATTTTTTTATTAGATCCTCTAAGTTTTCTTCTCAGAAATAGTGAGATTATTCACAGGTTCATTGAAAAGACAATCAAAGTGGGCATGAGATTTCTAGAAATCCCATCCACTATGCTTGTACTGTACAACACAGCATTTTGGAAGCATGCTGCGTCCAAAACACTGCAAACATTGATTGTGGGCACATACCCTAAATTTCACAGCACTTTACATACACAGCAATACTGTCCCCATTGGGCCTCACAATCTAGAGTCCCTATATTATGTTTTTGGAGTGTGGGAGGAAGCTGGACAACTTGGAGGAAACCTGCACAAACATGGGGAGAACGTACAAACTCCTTGCAGATGGTGTCCTTGGTAGGACTTGAACCCAGGACCCCAGTGATGCAAGACATCAGTGCTAACCACTGAGCCACCACAAGACTAAAGTGATAACCACTGAGCCACCGTGCTGCCCTCTGGTCAGATCTCCATTACAGGATGTCCTTGTACTTTTAGGTTTTAACACCTAAGGACCAGGTGATTTTCTATGTTTGTGCTTTTGTTTTATCCTCCCCTTACTCTAAGAGCTATTACTTTTTTTTTGTCAATAAAGCCATATGTGGGCTTGTTTTTTGCGGGACAAGTTATAATTTTGAATGAAACCATCCAGTTTATCATGTAAGGAACTGGGAAGTGGAAACAATTCCAACTGTGGCAAAATAAAGAAAAAAAGTACAATTCTACAACTGTTTGTTGGTTTTTATTCACAGGGTTCATTTTTTGGAAAAAAATAAAATTGCTATATGTAATATGATTCTAAAGTCAGTAATTTGTAAAATGAACAAAAAAAAATTTACTTGTGTCCCCATGTTCCGAAAGTCATAACTAGACATGAGTGGACACGTGAAAGTTCGGTACAGCGGGTTAGATAAAGTTCAGTTTGGGACCCGGACTTGACCTGAACCCCAAAGGAAGTCACTGATTGGGCAGTTCGGTCTCTGCCCACATGCAGCCAGCCATAACAGATCACTTCCGGGGGAAAGGGTGGGGCTTTTCCATTCTTTTTGTTTGATGCACACTCGTCCAATCACGTTGTTGTTACCCCGAGTGTGAGCCGCTTAAACACTACAAGCGGGCACTGAGTGTATCCGAGCATAGTGATGCTCATGCGCGGGGTTTGCATACGCAAAGTGCGCGAAATCTGTATTTTAGTAAAGTCTGTATTTGGTACAAACACCGAACACCGAACCTTAAATTCGCTCATCTGTAGTCATAATCTTTTCAATTTTCAGCATGTAGAGCTGTGTGCGGACTTGTTTTCTGCATCTCACGTTGATGTTTTTATTGATATCCCTTTGGGGTAGATATGATCGTCTCTTAGTACATACTTTGGTGTTGTTGCAGGAGCCCAAAAAACGCAATTCTGGCATTTTAATTTTGTTCTTGTTACCCTGTATATAGATTATATTAATTTATTTTATAGCTTGATTCATCATAAATTCATAAAAGTATTGGTACCAAAAATGTGTATTTCTTTATTTCTTTAGTTTTTTAATTTCTTAATTTTTAATGGGGGAAAAGGAAAGTGATTTTAAGTTTTATATATTTTTTTCTTTTCTTTTTTTTTTTAACTTATCACTGTATTGGTTAGTCCCCTTATAGGACTTGAATCTATGATCATCTGATCGCTTGTGCAATATATAGAAAAATCATGTTATCCTATGAATGAATCTCCACAGGCTGTTTTTCACATAATTACTGTTATGACAGGCATAGGGGTCTCCAGAAGACCCCTTGCTGACATGGCAACCTAACAATGCCTCGTGATCACATTATGGGCACGCTGATGGTCACACAGAATGGTGGCCCCCTGCCAGCACACTTTAAAATGCCTCTGTCAGAGATTGACAGCAGTATTTAACAGGTTAAGAGCTGAGGTCAAAGGCAGGTGATGGCTACCCGCATCAAAGTCAGGGAGCCGGCATAGGACGTACCAATTCATCATATATCAGTAAGGCCGCTTTCACATTGCATTTTTACCTAGGTTCACTGGTCCCGTTGGGGCATCCGTCCGAACCCCCTCTCCCCCGCAAAATGGGTTTCGGACGCATACGCCAATGGGGCTATTGTCTATAATGGAGCAGACGGAGTCAGCATGTGCACTGTTTTGCACCATTTTCAGGCATATACATTTTCTTCAGGCGGACAACCAGACGTAGTAGACAACGTTCGGGTGTCCGCCCACAGAAAACGTATATGCTTGAAAATGGTGCAAGACAAAGCACACGCTGACTCAGTCTTCTCCATTATAGTCAAAGGCCCTGTCAGCACATGCGTCCGAAACCCGTTTTGTGTGGGGTTCAGATGGATTCCCCGATGGGACCAGTGAATGTAGGTAAAAACGCAATGTGAAAGTGGCCTAAGGCCCTATGCGCACTGGAAAACGGAATTTTCTTGAGAAAATTCCGCAGGCTCTTAAAGATTTCCGCACCTGCAGGAAAAAAACGCAAAATATCCTCACCGAAATCCACATGCAGTATGTTGCGTATTGGTGCGGATTTAATGCGGAATTGCCGCAGGTTGTTCCCTGCGGGATTTCACAGATCTCCTCGCTCCTGCTGTCCATGGTGCTGAGGTCTCTGGGCCTTGCTTTTGTCCCGTGCGGCTGCCTCCGGCGCTCTGCAGTTTGCGGGTCAGCTGTGCACTGCATAACTGCATATGCATAAGCAGGAGAGCAGTGTCCGGAGGCAGCCTCGCAGGAGAAGGTGAGTATAAGATCAGCGGTGACTTCAGTCAGCGGGAGACCTCCACCTGTCACTGCAAAGCACATGAGTGAAGTCACCGCTGATCCCGGCGGCTCACTTCACTTGCGTCCTGAGTCTCACAGTGAGCAGTCATGGTCTATGATGCTCACTGTGAGTGCCTGGTGTAGCAGAGCTGGAAGTGTCGTGGGACATCTTGTGGATTATGTCGGACCTGGAGGGCTGTTATTAGGGGTTAATAAAGTGGTGAAAGAGGGGGCTTTTTTGTCTTTTATTTCAAATAAAGGATTTTTGTGGTGTTTGTGCTTATTTACTTTCACTTACAGTTTAGTGATGAGGGCCTACCATCACTAAACTAGGACTTAATGGCAGCTATGGGCTGCTGCCATTAACTCCTTCATTACCCCAATTGCCACTGCATCACGGCAACGGGAAGAGTCGGGAAAAGTCCGGGACTGTCGCATCTAGTGGATGCGGCAATTCCGGGCGGCCTTAGGCTGGGGGGCTCCCCATAACGTGGGGCTCCCCAGCCTGAGAATACCAGCCCCCAGCTGTGAGGCTTTATCCTGTCTGGTATCAAAATTGGGGGGGACCGCATGACGTTTTTTTTTAATTATTTATTTATTCAATTTACTGTACGCTATAGACCCGCCCACCGGCGGCTGTGATTGGTTGCACTGAGACAGCTGTCACTCAGTGTGGGGGCATGTCTGCCTGTAATCAATCACAGCCACCGGTGAGCAGGGAAGGAGTGAATACGAGATTGAATAATGAGCCGGCTCTGGAAGATGAAACAGCCGCTGCAGGACCAGTGTGACAGCCGCCTGGTCATCGGTGAGTATGAAGCGCTTGCTCCTACCCCTTTGGGGCAGATTCTGTTCAACAAAAACTTTATATGGGTAGCAGCATCTGGCCAGATACCGGGGATCAATCCTCCGCCGACCCAGAGTCAGCGGGTGATTGATCTGCCGGCCCTCCAAACCGCAGGAACCTGCAAAAAAGGCAGGGCATTGATGAACATTATGTCCAGAAAACGCGAAATACCACAGGGAATAACGCAGGAAAACGCAATGAACCGCACAGAATTTGCTACCTGTGTTATTCCCTGCGGGATTTCACGATTACATTGCAGTCAATGGAGTGAAATGCTGCAGTGACCTGCAGAAAAGAAGTGACATGCAATTACTTTTGCTGCGGGAATACCGCAGCAAAACATGCAGCTGTCAAAATCTGCATAGTGCGCACAGCATTTTTCTTTCTATAGGATTTGCTGGTGCAGCGAAACATGCAGCAAAACCGCAGGAAATCTGCGGCAAAAAGCAGCAAGTGCGCACAGGGCCTAAGAGTAAATAATCTGATAAATCCTACTCCTGAATCCCCAAGGACCTATATTGGGCTGCATCATGATTTTTCTAAACTTTCTACAAATATGTCAAAAAGACTTTCTGACTGAGCACACTTCCCTATAACCAGGCTGTATTCATCTTCCTTTATAGCTGGATCCATACTGCTCAGACATGTAGGTTTTTAACCCAGATAGCTGTATTTCAAGTTAGGGTCCGAATATATAAGAGATCACCTTGTCGTGGCCATCAGGCTCACATGCATTGGCCAATACGTAAGCTAAGTATCTGTTTCACTCAAATATTCCTATATTAGTAATACAATACCAGAGTTCCCTTATTCAATGTTAGCATTTTAGAGTGCAGCTGTATGTATTTTTGTAGGTTTCTAACATTTCTGTCCTCTTAACTTACGAGTATGCCTTTAAAATTATTTGTGGATCCAAAAGACAAATCTTTCCTTAAGATATTAATCTCGAGATCAGATAGTGAGTGGGAGGACAAAGTAATAATTACATTTTCATCCATTACTGATCTTTTAAATGAGATTTCTTGATGTTTTGCATTCATTAGACATGTAGTGTTCACTCTTTTTTACAATAAAAAGAGAAAGAACACTATGATGATGAAGACGAGAAGAGGGAAACAGTTTCGGCAGATGGCCCTTGTGGCATCATTTTCTGTTAAAACTGAGCTGTTCCCAAACCAGATCACTCTTTATTGTCAACCCATTTTGTTTTGGATTTTTTTTTCCTTTCTCTCCTAGATGAGTTTCTCACCTAGTCATTCTATATAGCATTTGTTTAGAATCAGTATGGAGGACATAAATGCAGAGGTTGTGAGCAGTGTAGTTGTGAATCCAGCTCTGAGGTGAGGTAAACACTTAGAGAAAAGCGGCAGCAATGTCCTTGTGTCTCTAACCTCTCTCTCGTTCTATGCCTCCTACCTCTCCATAGACTTATTACTGTCACGATTCTCCTTTGGCAGAGCCATTGGGTTTTGTCTATTGCTTGTTTGTTTGTATTCCCGGGGTCCTTGCCTGTGAGCGGGGCTTATTTGGTGCCTTGTTCCTATAATTGCCTTGCTTTATCTCTGGGCGGTTTCCGCCGGAACTTCGCCAGTGATAGCTCCTGATCTGCAGTGTATGCTTCTGGTTCCCGTGAGTTCGTTCTGATCCTCGTCCCGCTACCCCGACTTCTCTCCCTGTCCACCGCTCCGTCCGTCTTGTCTGTGCTCCCTGACTTCCTGACCCTCCGCTTGTCTTATTTCCTCAGTCCCGCTTCCCTCTTTTGTACTGATGCTCCCGGCTTGCTCTCTGACTACAGTTCTGCTCCCCATCTGTACCTGATGTTACCTCCCAGCTATTGACCTTAAGTTTCCATGTGACTTTGGCTCCTTTTCCTCCTTTGCACTGACGTGACCTCCTGGCTCTGGCTCTCGGCATGTATGGCCATTCTGCTACCTCTCTGTCTACATACTGGTGACATCTAGTGGACAGACGCCGCATTATACCGAAGAGCTTTACATCTCTCCTGTAAACCTGCATCCCCTGGTGATAGCATTACAATTCCCATGTGAACTGGCTTGTCCAGCTCTGAGGTGAGGTAAACACTTACTAGAAAGCAGCAGCAATGTCCTTGTGTCTCTAACCTCTCTCTCATTCTATTGCCCCTTCTGCTCCATAGACTTCTATAGGCAGCTGTACACTTCTTCCCCTGTGACCTGGCTTGTCTTGAGCAGAGGATAGATATTAGCTGGCTCTTAGATTGAATAATGAATCAGAAGATACATTACAAAGTTTATTATACTTGCTTTTAAGTTTCAAAGATGTAAGATTTGTTTAAATGACAATGAGCAAATATCCATTAGACCACGAGGAAGCCACTTTAGTGCATCATATTCTCGGCGGCAGTAGTACGCACAATTCATCTAACATTTCTATAGCTTCTTTCTGAAATGATGGTATCTCCCATAAGAAGCCTAAGACAATGAAATATTGATTTCCCTATAATAAAAGATCCATTGTGCTGTGGGTTATTCCTTCTTCTGTGTAAATACACATTCATAACCACTTTACTGTATTTCCCCGTGTTATATCAATGGAACTAAAGTGATTACATTGAAATGAAATTAATTATTTTTTGGCGTTTGTGACAAGTGGTTAGAACGTCCTCTCGTATTTCATATTAGGCTAGATAACGTTATTAGAGTGGTGTAACATACAGAATGACTGCCTGCAGCGCAGTGTGACATGGTACTGCACCCGTACAGTTTAATAATGCAGTCCCTGTACTGAGAATATATATGGAAATACACTTATAAAATGGTGTTTTGTAGACTGCACATAATAATAAAGTAAAATAGAAGTTCAGATGCATATTATTTTCTAGGATAGAAAACAATATTATATTGCATAAAATAAATGGAGACTGGAGGAAGGGGCGGCTTGTGCGACCCCATCAGAATCTTTGCTTACTGAAGGAGTTATATCTGAAAGGCAGATATTGTCTGAGCAGCATAATAAAGTCATTTGATCCAGCCGCTTTCCAGTCTTCCCTTTGTAGGCTGGAATTTTAGCTTGCTCGAAAGTGTTCGCACCCATGAAATTGAACCAGAAAATTAAGTATTTCTCCCAGAAAATTATTGACATTACGGATATATTGCTATACACATATTTATTTCCTTTGTGTGTATTGAAACAACAAAAAAAAACTGAGGAAAAAAAGGCAAATTGGACATAATTTCACACAAAACTCCAAAAATGGGCAAGACAAAATTGTTGGCACCCTCAACTTAATATTTGGTTGCAAATCAAAAAAGGTCCGTGGAGCCTCTGTTAGGAGTCTCGACACAGAAAATAACCAGATATCTCTCCGGGAGGGATCTAGCCGAGGCGTGGCTCTTTTTAAGGAGACCACCATTACCACCATATTAAATGGCCCTTTTAGTCAATATCCAACTCTTTGACGAGTTTAAAGTTATGACAAGGGAAATACCAAGGGAAAGGGAAGCCACTTAATATGGTGGTTATGGTGGTCTCCTTAAAAACGCCACTCCTTGGCTAGATCCCTCCTTTGCTGGTTGCTGGCAGTGTTTTCTCTGGCTGGTCTCCCCGAGATCAGTGATTGTTTTGCCTTAATATTTGGTTGTACACACTTTGGAATAATAACTGCTACCACTCAAACTACTGACCACTTTCCCTCACACCTACACATAAATTCTTCAATCTTTCTCTTCTAGTATCTTTCCCTCCTCCTGCAAACATTCTTTCATTACTCCATTATTAAAAATAAGCTTCACTTGACCCATCCTGCCCAAACAACTACAGACCACTCTCCAATCTCCCCTTCATCTCTAAACTCTTGGAGCGCCTGGTCTACTCGTGCCTCACCCCTTACCTCTCAACTCACTTACTTCTAGATCCAATGTAGTCTGGTTTCTGCTACCTACATTCTACAGAAACTGCCCTCATCAAAGTGACCAATGACCTTTTGACTGCGAAACATAATGTTGGCTACTCTCTGCTTATTCTTTTTGACTTCTCTGCAGCCTTCGATACTGTTGACCACCATCTCCTACTCACAATGCTCCACTCAATCGCTCTAAAGGACACCGCTCTCTCCTGGTTCTCTTCCTATCTTTCTGACTGCTCTTTCAATGTATCATTTGCTGGCTCCACATCTTCTTCTCTTCCTTTCACTATTGGGGTCCCCCAAAGGTTCAGTCCCTGGCCCTCTTTTCTTCCGCTCACTGTTTGGGACCCTCAAGGTTTATTCTTTGCCCCTCTTCTCTTGCTACACTGCCCCAATTGGACAGACCATCAGCAAATTTGTCTTCCAGTACCATCTTTATGCTGATGACACACAACTATACACCTCATGCCCTGACCTCACCCCCGCTGTATTACAGAACACAAGTGACTGTCTGTTCGCAGTTTCCAACTTCATATCTGATCTCTATCTGAAACATAATTTTTCCAAAACCGAACTTCTTGTACTCCGTCCATCTCCTAACCACCCTAAACCTGACATCTCCCAATCTGTGTGTGGCACTACGATAATGCCTAGGTTGCAGGCTCGCTATCTGGGTGTTTTGCTTGACACTGATCTTTCCCTCACCTCCTAACAATGGTGAAACACATGTTGGGGTGGACCATTCTGTCTTCATGTCCTGTTATGCTGTCTCTACAGTGTGAATACTTTCAGGCTACTACATTGTGTCTCCTGCACTGTGCCATCAGCAAAATGTCCTCAAGCATAGTTGTACCCAGCACTAGTGAGGTCTTGAACCCCATACAGAAAAGCTAAACAAGTAGACTAATAATTAATTTGTTTTTTGAAGGCAACTTAGACACTTTTTTTTATGGAACTTAAAGAGGACTAGTAAGTATGAACTTGGAATGTAAAACAAAGATGTCGCTGTAATACAGATTAAAATGATATCTTAGTTATAGAAATCCTCTTTGCTCTTCTTCTGTGATCACAATTTTAAGTTTCTACTAATTAGTTTCAATATATTGGGGATGGACTTTGAACTTGGTTTTCTCCTCCCTGTCTGTGATTCCCCAACACCTCCTAATGATTCTGTGAATGACAGATCCACTCCTTTTTCAGACACCTTCCTCCTCTGTTTGAAATCTTGTGTCGGGATTGCTGTGGGCTCAGCATGAGCATTTTGACTTCTGATATCTTCAAATGACGATTATAGAAGAATGACAAAATGGATATCTTCAGATAACTTATCAAATTTATCTGTATTACAGCCAAGTCTTTACCTTGTATTCCAAATTCATACTGACGAGTTCTCTTTAAGTGAAATCGCTTAGTAAAGTGCAAAGTTAAATAATTTGCAATACCGGATAGAATTAGCAAAAACAATTGAAAATGTAGTTACTCTTTACACTCATGTTTTAGACCATTTTACCGCCTACTATCTGACCATTTATATTGCACATCTTCCATGTATGGTTTGCAAGTCAAGGCAATAAAAAATTTGTTTCTCAACAGAATATGAAGAGCAATGGACCATAAAAGACGATCCAATGTCGCACGCGATAGTCCCCGCCCCCGTCGCAGGTGCGATATCGTGTGATAGCTGGCGTAGCGAAAATTATCGCTACGCCAGCTTCACATGCACTCACCCGCCCTGCGACCGTCGCTCTGGCCGGCGACCCGCCTCCTTCCTAAGGGGGCGGGTCGTGTGGCGTCATAGCGACGGAGGGGCGGAGATGAGCAGGATGTAAACATCCCGCCCACCTCCTTCCTTCCGCATATCCTACGGAAGCCGCAGTGACGCCGGTAGGAGATGTTCCTTTCTCCTGCGGCTTCACACACAGCGATGTGTGCTGCCGCAGGAACGAGGAACAACATCGGACCGTCGCGTCAGCGTAATTATGGATTACGCCAACGCTGCACCGATGATACGATTACGATGATTTTGCGCTCGTTAATCGTATCATCTAGGCTTTACACAGTACGATGTCGCATGCGATGCCGGATGTGTGTCACTTTCAATTTGACCCCACCGACATCGCACCTGCGATGTCGTAGTGTGCAAAGCCCGCCTAAGTTGAGGTAAATGAATCAATTTGCAAACTTAATATACTAGGTTTGAACTTTACAGCTGGCAATCTCGTCAGATCTGCTCATCTCTAATGCACATAGCTTTTGTTTACCTCCATAAAATGCATTGGATACTATACAGACTACACTTTTTGGAATATGGTTAAAGGATTATCTGGAACTATATAATTATTTTATTTGGGCCTAGGAACATACAAGTTTTTTTCTACCTGCCTGTTAAGCCTAGCACTGATCTCTGCCGGCACAGCGAGGTCACATTCCGCTAGTGCCGGCAATTCTGTAGATTCCGTTGATGTCACATCAACAAAAAAATTAGCTTCTCTTCCACTCTGCACTGGTATGGGGAGCTACTGTTGATGTCATGCTGAATGACAGCCTAAAGGCGGCATTACACGCTACGATTTATCTGCCGATATGTCGGCGGGGTCACGGTTTCCGTGATGCCCATCCGGCATCGTTAGCGACGTCGTTGCATGTGACACTTACGTGCGACTCTGAACGATCGCAAATAGGTTGTAAATCGCTGATCGCTAACACGTCGTTCATTTTCAAAATATTGTTCGCCGTTTGGATCGCAGCAGACATATTGATACGTTTGACACCCTGCCAACATCCAAAGGACCGCCTTGGTCAAACAATATATCGCTGAACGATGTTGCATCGTTTTTGAGATCGTTACGTGTGACCGCTAATAAACGACCTATGTGCGATCTCGGCAAATCGTAACTACGATCTGGGCGTGTCACATCGCTAATGAGATCGTCAGATAAATCGTAGTGTGTAAAGCGGCCTTTACTGTGGGGAACCAGCTGTCAACCAGCATGAGGAAGAGTGGCTCTGTTGATGAGAAGCAGCAGAATTGGTGGCATGAGCCGTCCAAGACTATTCTGAGTCTGCGCCAGGTACAAAATTCGGGTAGTTAACAACTACCTGCCTTAGTTCTTAAGCCCATAGTTAAAGAAACAAAATTGTGAAGGACAACTTTTTCACGCTTTAAAATTAGAGAGGGCAAAAAAAAAAATGTTTTTCAGAGAAATGAGAATAAGATAAAATAAAAAAAAAGAATTTTATAGTACTGATAGCTAGAGATAAGTAAATTGATTTGTAACATATATAATTCCCTATAAATTTATTTGAAAAATTTGGAATTGCGAAAGTCTAAAGTTTTTGAGGGATTGGATGCACATAAATCCTGCAGTGTGGTGGCTGTCATTATACAGACCAGAAAGAAATTAAAAAATATATACAATTATGATTTACTCATCTTTAGTGATACCAATTGCGATTCTGCTGCTTGCTATACAAATATCGTATTTTTTCAGTTTATAAGGTACATGTTTCCTCTCAAAAATTCGGGAGGAAAATAAGGGGTGGGTCTTAAAATCCGAGTGGAGAATAAGTGCTGTGCTGGCTGCGGTGGGGACTGTGCTAGCTGTGGTGTGGGCTGTGTTGACTGTGGTGGAGGCTGTGCTGGCTGCTGTGTTGGTAGGGTAGTGTGGCGGGTGTCCCAGATGCTCTGTCGGCAGTGCAGGCTTCAAACAATGGCGTGCACAGATTGAGCTCTTTGCTCAAGATCTCATCTGCGTACGCGCCACCTCTTGCCCATTTATCTCCCAGCAGCAGACTTTGGGAAAATGGCACCTGGAGGTGCCGCATGTGCAGATGAGATCTCGGCTTGTCATTGAGCTGATAGCTCAATCTGCACACACGCTGACTCTGGACACCATTTCATTAAAGCTCACATCGCCGACAGAGCATCTGGGACATCCACTGCACTGCCCTATTCCACACAGCCAACACAGCTTCCGCAGCCAGCCCAGCCCATACTGCTGCCAGCACAGCCCCCACTGCTGCCAGCACAGCAACCCACTGCAGCACCTGCAGCATTGCCCTACTCCAGCACCATCCCTCCCTACCAATTGATCTCCCAGCAGCGAACATAAGGAAAATGGCACCCGGAGGTGCCACGTGAGCAGATGAGATCTCAGCTTATCATTGAGCTGAGAGCTCAGTCTGTGCATGCGCTGTCTCTGGACACAATTTCTTTGAAGCCCACACCACCGACCGAGCATCTGGGACACCCACCGCACTGCTCTGCTCCAAACAGCCAGCACAGCTTCCGCAGCCAGAACAGCCCCCACCGAAGCATCTGCAGCAGCGCCCTACTCCAACACCACCTCTGCCTCCTGTGACCTCACTCCACCACCACTGCCACCCACCCCTCCGGTAAGACCCCACGAGAGTAGTGATGGACCGCATTTATTTTTTTTTCCTTTTTTTATCTCTAAATTTGGGGTGCATTTTATAATCTCAATTTGCCAAAAATAAACTCCTAAACTAAAGACTAATTAATACTTAACTTTTATTAAATTACATAAATAAATAGCTAGAAGCGACACTCTTAACATTAAAACCACTAATTGCAGGGATATACAGTATATTAGAATTCTATCTGGAGAAGGCTAATCCAAGCAAACTATGCACTAAATGACTTAATATTATAGCATCTGCTGAGTAAATTATGGATTCACTGCCTATTAGTTATTCCTCTAACTCCAGATAGTTAGTGCAAGAATAGAGTGATAGCCTCATTCCCCTGATGACGCCTGTGTGGTAATACATGTTGGGGAGGCTACTGTTAGGTTTTAATGACTTTTGCAGTAAGATGATTACTAGATCCTCAGTCATGTTGTATTACATAACTATGGCATAGTAAAGATTTCTCAGAGTATAGGGCACTTTACTTGCAGCGATATCGCTATCGATATCGCTAGCGAGCGTACCCGCCACCGTCGGTTGTGCATCACGGGCAAATCGCTGCCCGTGGCACACAACATCGCTTACACCCGTCACACATACTTACCTGCCTAGCGACGCCCTGGCCCGTGAACAGCCTCCTTTCTAAGCTGGCGGTTCGTATGGCGTCACAGCTGCGTAACTAAGCGGCCACCCAATAGAAGCGGAGGGACGGAGATAAGCGAGACGAACATCCCGCCCACCTCCTTCCTCATTGCGGGCGGCCGGAGGTAAGGTGATGTTCCTCGTTCCTGTGGTGTCACACGTAGCGATGTGTGCTGCCGCAGGAACAATGAACAACCTGCGTCCTGCAACAGCAACGATAATCGGGAATGGAACGACGTGTCAACGATCAACGATATGGTGATTATTTTTGATCATTAATGGTCGTTTGTGCGTTTCACACGCAACGACGTCGCTAACGAGGCTGGATGTGTGTCACGAATTCCGTGACCCCAACGACATCTCGTTAGCGATGTCGTTGCGTGTAAAGCGGCCTTATGTTCAAATAAAGTGGATATAGGGTGGATTTTCTTTAGAGTTTTTCATATAGGAAAATTGAGTATATTACAGTAACAGCAAAGTGATAGATTTTTACTACATCATATTCACATGCTGCAGAAAAGAAAAATCTGTGTGGAAATTGACAATCGGCATGGATTTTACAATCACAACATGGTAATTTTTCCTGTGGATTTTCACAGGAAATTTCCCTCTTTGCAATGAATCTTATGAAGACTTATGTGATTAAAACAATATATAAACTGATTTACTAATTCATCTCCCTGTTACTAAACTCTCCCTTCTCCAATCCATTCTGAGTGCCCCAGCCAGGATCATTTTCCTCTCCAACCGCTTCACCGATGCCTCCACCCTTTGCCAGTCATTGTACTGGTTGCCTATCCATTACAGAGTCCAATATAAACTTATCCCCCTCACCCACAAAGCTTTCCACAGCTCCGCACTGCCCTACATCTCCTTCCTCATCTCTATCTATCATCCCACCCGTGCCCTCCGCTCCGCTAATGACCTAAGACTGACATCCTCAGCAATTAGAACCTCTTACCTCCGTCTTCAAGACTTCTCACGAGCTGCGCCTATGCTCTGGAACACACTACAAAGATCAATCCGATTAATTCCCAACATCCACACCTTTAAGCGGGCCCTAAAAACGCATTTCTTTAGACTAGCCTATCATCTCACTGCCCTGATCTAATCTAGCCCCATTCTGCCCTTCATAAAATTTACTTCCAATTCTTGTCCCCTTTATCTTCTGGGTCCTTCCTTTTCATGTACGTTTTTACACTCTGTACCTGTATAAATTCTGGCTGGTGACCGGTCCATGCAGCTGGTTTTGAATTCCTTATTAATTTGATGGCTGGACCATATATGACAAGCTCCACCCCCCCTCCATTCACCTTTTGTGTCTCCCCTATTTACTCATAGACTGTAAGCAGCGAGCAAGGCCCTCACGCCTCCTGGTATCTTAATTTTGTTATTTGTATTGTCTCATGTTGTCTGTACATGTCCCCTCTGAACTGTAAAGCGTTGCGGAATATGTTGGCGCTATAGAAATAAAAATTATTATTATAACTGCATAAAATAAATCTG
Organism: Anomaloglossus baeobatrachus; assembly: GCF_048569485.1. Classification (NCBI taxonomy): domain Eukaryota; kingdom Metazoa; phylum Chordata; class Amphibia; order Anura; family Aromobatidae; genus Anomaloglossus; species Anomaloglossus baeobatrachus. The sequence continues at coordinate 63,133,368 of NC_134354.1, forward strand.
CAGGAAAATTTTCAAATTGCCAATTTTAGCATGCACTTTGCAGTGGATTTTCAAATTCACCTGTGGATTCACAAACTGTAGGCATAAACTAAAGAGCAGCCCAAGAGTTAAAGAGCAACATAATATATAACATGAACACAACAAAAACATATTTCTCGCTTATTAAACCCCTAGCCCTGATGCTACTGTTGTACCCCATCAAACATTTTCACATTCAGCACTCAGCAACAATGTCATCATGTAGCCTATAGAGAGATAAGCGGATCAGTGGATGTTTGGTTCGGCGGGATAATCTGGACTTTAGATAAAGTTTGGTTTGGGACCCGGACTTAACCTGAACCCCAATGGAAGTCACTAATTGGGCAATTCGGGTCTCTGCCAACACGCAGTCAGCCACAAACAGATCACTTCCAGGGGAGAGTGGGCGGGGTTTTCCATTTTTTTGGGGGGGTGCACACCACATCCTATTACTCTGTTATTATTGCTAGTATGAGCCGATCAAACACTGCAAGCGGCACACACTGGGCTAAGTACTGAGTGTACCCGAGCACAGCGATGCTCGCACGAGTGGTTTGCATATGTAACGAATAAAGATGAGCGAACCTGTGTAGATTCAGTTCGCTGGCAGCAAATGAACCGAACCCCCACATCTCTGAAAGTTGCTCAGAGGTTCAGACACACTAATTGGCTTTTTGAGTCTAATCCCACATACAGCCAGCCATAAGCAGATCTCTTTTGGGGTTAAGTGGGAGGGCATTTTCAAATTTTTGTTTGGTGCATATTACAACCGATTATGCTGTTGTTACCCCCAGTATGAGCCGTTCAAACACTGCAAGCAGCTCACACTGGGCTGAGCACCGAGCGTACCCGAGCACAGCATTGCTCATGTGAGTTAAATTCGCACATAATGCATTCGAAGTCCAAACCCGAACCTTTAAATCTTAAGTTGATGTATGGTTCAAAAACCGAACCTCGAGTTCGCTCATCTATAGTAAAGAAGAAGATCTCAGAAATCAAACTTTATTTTTTATTTTTTTTTTTTCGAAAAGTCTGTGTTTGGTAGGAGCACAAAACTTCAAACTTTGGGTTCTCTTATCTCTAGTAGTGGCCTTTGATTTCTCACAACAAATTATTGGCCACATCGGTGATAGCAGTGATTGGCTGCAGTGGTCACAAGCTGATATACCACATCATCATGTAAACAGAGACTGGAGGGAACCACCACAGCATCAATGTTGGATATGTAGAGGAATAAACACCTGAGGGATGTGGGAGATTTCATTTTTTTAATACATATTTTGCTGATACCTTTTGTAAGGTCAAGGACTTCTTTTAAGGATTTGTAGGTCGTTGTTGCTCTCAAAGAGGTTTGAAGGACTTGAGGGTAGTCAGAGTGTGGAACAGGCGACCACGGGAGGTGAGCTCTCCATTAATGGAAATCTTCAAGCTGAAGCTGGATAAACATATGGCTGGGATGATTTAGGAAAACCTGTACTCACAGGGGTTTGGACCTGATGGCCCTTGAGGTCCTTCCAACTTTACCATTCTATGATTCTATGAATATACAGAAATGGCCATAAACGTTAAATCACTTCACTTTATTAGTCCTAACTAGTTTCTTGTATCCTTGCCATGCTTTTTCCATCTAACAAACCTACAACATGAAACCTGGTTGATCATATTCGAAGACAATTTGGTCTTTCAAAATTTATCAGGATTCACTCAAAGACAGGTACAGTTGCCATAGCTGCATTAAATTATTAATTTTATTATTTTAGTATTTTTTTAAGTATTACAATTCTGTGTAAAATATGTTTTCTTTATTTTATAAAGAACACGAGAATAACATAAATTCTGCATGCTCTAAAGTCACACTGCATTATGGTCTTTTATGATTATTTTTTTCATATTTTGTAAGAAATTATTTTATACAGATTTCTTTAAATCATTGTGAAACAAATAAATACAGTACATAATGACTTTTCACCACTTCTGTATAAAAAAAAACCAGAATAACCTTCCTAGTCTATAAGGGCCAATGAATGTCACTGCTAGTAGAAAGGTTTCATCAGAGACCTTGATCTAACGTAATAGAATGTTTTGTTTGTTGGATTTCCTTTTATTTTTTTCCCCATTTTCCCTTCTCACAAATTCTATCTAATGGATCTATTTACATGGAAACTGCTTAAATGTTCTTGAGTCTAAAATACAATTTATAATAATTTATCAACCATAAGAAGGAATTAGTGAAATTTCTAAATGCAATATACTGTAAACTAATTGGCGTGCGCACCATTGTTTACATAAACCACTATAAAATTCATTGTTTCTAATAAATAGCATCCAGATATTTTTTATTTTTTTAGTCCTTTTCACATGTCAAATTTTTATGGACTAATGATCTGCAGGAAAAATCAAACAAGGCATCTAAGTTTGGTCTGATTTGCAGATGAAACTTGCTGGTTCAAGCCTAATGCGATCTTGGGATCTGGGATCAGAAGGTCACAGGGTGCTGTTGATTGCAGATCCGCATTAGTGCCTGCTCATTATTCACCTTGACTCAGGGCGTATTTAATTCCTTCCAGTACTGAAAGGGTTAAGATTAATTTCTATCCTACAGTGATCAAACAGGTTGTTGTAATCTCAGCTGCAGCCACTCCCTTCTGCTATAGATAGCCATTCCTCCCTATGTTGGTTATAGCTCATACCTATGCTGTCCAATTGGAAGAAGCCAGTCTGGAGAAAGCTAAGGTGTCGCATCCCTTTCAGCTAAGAAGTTCCTGCTGTGTCTTTCCCTATGTCTTTGTCTTTCCTACCTAATGTCTTATTGCACTGCCGAGACTAGTGTCTTGCTAGTCTTCATTAGTCAGGGAGAGTTCAGGGCCAGCGAGGGCCTAGACACCTGATTGGCGTACGGGGGGAAGGACCCGTCTACAGATATTAGGGAGTGCATTGATCACCCTCAGGTGAGTGTTAGAAGGTGACCTCACTGCCCTCTCACTAGTGCCAGGGCCTTTCGTTGTATTGTTACCCAGGTTTTCCCTCTGTATTGCGCCGCTCGCCAGGTGTCTTCTCGGAACTGGTAACAATTATGCTCTGAGGTCTAAATAAATCTAAAAAACAAATCAAAACCCCATACTCATCTCACCGCTCACCTGTCACGATGTCACGATGCGTTATGACCCCCAAAGCCTACATATCCTGGTCGAAAATCTTGTTCTAGAGTAAACGCACCACGCATAACTGTGGATAGAACAGCCCCTGAGGAATCGATGGTGGGGTAGTGGTTATCAGAGGCAGTAACCGGTGACCGTGAAGGAGAGTATTGGGCTTTGGGTTCTTTTAAAATTTTGCCGCAGCTGGCTGACATTTTACTGATTATGTGTGGAGTGAATTACAAAAAGAAATTGGAATTCTGGAGGAAAATTCAAGCAGAGTTCCATTCCACCTGAATAGATTTGCCCAATTCTATTGGTCACTAAAGCTTCTTTAACCCAGTAAAAAAAAGTGATTAGTTTATATGATTGTGACTCTGTTATTACACATTGTCCAGTATAAATTTACGATGACAAGAGTTGAATTCATACCTATATATTAATGTATAATGACATACATTGTTAAATCATATATGTTATATAGAGGATTTTATTTTAATTTTCTGATTTGCTATTAAAGTTTAAAAAAAATATGCAGCTCCAAGAGGTAGTAATATTTTACATTTGCTAAAATAGATTCCTAGCTCTCGTCCGTTTTTTAGGTGCTTTCGCTTTAAGCTTTGGCTACTCACGTTCTCATAGACAATGTTATAAAAATATCTCGGTACTACTCTGTCAGCTCCTTCCCCCTCGGCAGCATGGCAATACCTTTGCTTTTCTACTATCAGACTGCAGTCCCATGAAATATCAAGTCCCAATTGCAAGTAGCATGTAATACAGCAAAAGAAGCTGAACAGATTTATATATTTTGGTGGGAAAAAAAAATCAATGTACAGTAAATAATTCATTTAACCTCTTCATGACCTTGCTAGTTTCCATGCTTGCAGTTTCATTTTTTTTTCCTGTTCTTCCAAGAGCCATAACTTTTTTTTTTTTTTTTTATGGCAAGAGCTTGTTCTTTGCAGGACAAGTTGTACTTGTGAATGACACTATTAATTTTTCCACATATTGTACTGAAAAACTAGAAAAAATTCCAAGCCAAGTGATATTGCAAAAAAAAGTGCAATTCCACAATTGTTTTGTTTTTGTTTTTTTTATTTGTTATATTCACAATATTGTAAAACTGATGTAGAAATATGATTCCCCAGGTCAGCACAAGTATGCAGATATCAAACATGTATAATTTTTTTTTTATTTAAGTGGTGAAAATAAAAACCTTTGTTACGCTGTTTACTGAACGGATTTTTTATATTTTGATTGATTGGGCATTTCTGATTGCAGTGATACCAATATGTTTATTTTTTATTTCTTTTTAATTGTTTTATTTTCAAAAGGGAGAAGATTTGAACTTTAGTATTGTTTTCTTTTTTCATTTTTTTTAAAAACCTTTTTAATATATTTACTAGTCCTCTTAGGGAACTTGAAGCTGCGATCATCCGATCACTTGAGTTGTGCAGAGCTATGTTTCAGCACTACTCTGTACAGCAGAAATGAGGACTTCCTATGAACGCCAGTCTGCAGCCGGCATTCACAGGAAGAGCGTCATGACAGAGACAAGGGTCATCAGCTGACTCCTAACAGTCATGACAACTCATTGGCGACCACTGATGACATCATGGAATGGCATGCTCCCTGCCGGAACGTGTTAAATCCCACTGTCAGATATTGACAGCGGGATTTAACTGGTTAATAGCCGCAGGCAGATTTTACGATTCACCAACTGTGGTTAGAGGCACATGTCGGCTGATTAAATCCCCTAACATGCAGGGAAAGATGCGGATTTGGCCTGCAAGCCCGCATCAAAGCAAGGGACACGACCTATGATGTACCAGAATGTTATAGGTTGTGAAGGGGTTAACATGTAACTGTTATTTTAGGAGAACTTGCCGCAGAATGACTCTCGGTCTCTAGCTCCTCCTCCTCCCCACCCCTCTACATAGAGTCTCATGAGCAGCAACTGTTATCTCCTATCTCATAAATGGAAAATCTGTTCTCACCAAAGACAAAACTTCACCTGAATTAACAGAGAAAGATCAGTCCAGAAGGAGAAAGAAGCTGATTTGTCTGATAAGATATATTACAAAACTGATTGTTTTCATGTGTACTATTGATTTATGAAATAAAAATTAAAATGATGGTTACTCATTAAACTAATGACGGCTTAGAAGTCTAACAGGCAGTCCAAAAAAATCCATGATTCCTATAATACAGCACTACATAAAGAGATTACTGTCAATCATGAGTAAATCGGCCCACTGGACTTCTTAGCTTAGAAAGTGTAGCTTGAATGAATAATTTACTATTTACACTGAATCTTTCCTACAAAATATGTATGAGTCTTTTGATGTTATGTTTGGTCCAAGACATGGAACCTGCTGAATTAACTGAAATTTCAACAGGTTGGATTCTCCATAAATATTTTCTATTAAAAAAGATTAGGTAAAATTACAAGGTAATTCATGGATCTTTTGACTCTTCCCACATTGATATTCCTTCACCTTTTAGGACTCTTAAGGGTGCTTTACACGCTGCGCGATAGCACCCGCCCCCGTCGTGTGTGCGATATTGTGTGATCGCTGCCGTAGCGAACATTATCGCTACGGCAGCGTCACACGCACATATCTGTGCAGCGACGTCGCTGTGGCCGCCGAACAATCCCTCCTTCAAGGGAGAGGTGCGTTTGGCGTCATAGCGACGTCACTAAGCGGCTGGCCAATAGAAGCAGAGGGGCGGAGACGAGCGGGACGTAACATGCCACCCACCTCCTTCCTTCTTCATTGCTGGTGGACGGAGGTAAGGAGATAATCGGCGCTCCTGCAGTGTCACACATAGCGATGTGTGCTACCGCCGGAACGAGGGACAACATCGCTACTTACCTGACAACGATTTTTTGTTATTAAACGACCTTTTCAAAACAAATTATTTTTGTCTTTTTTACGATCGTTTTAGGTCGCTCCAGCCTGTCACACGCTGCGACGTCGCTAATGGCGCAGGATGTACGTCACAAACACCGTGACCCCCGACGATTTAGCGTTAGCGATGTCGCTGCATGTAAAGCACCCTTTAGGTCAATTTCAAACAACTGACCAACATGGTCCAAGTAGGGAACATGATAACTTAATGAGTCTGTTGACTTCAAGTCTCAACAAGCTCATAATCATTCTTGCTTACATACCTAAATTCCCAGAAAAGCATTGCATGACCTATAAGTCTCCTTATGCCAGCTTGACATTCTCCTCAAGGAGACATTACCAATCAGACACACTTTCAGAGGCTTATCACCCAGCCAAATGAAACATTCTGCTTTTCACTGATGAGGGGCAAACAACCTAAAACATGTCTTCAAATCGAGTTTTTTGTTTAGCTTCTTATGCTAAGTCATAGGTAAAGATGAGCGTACCTAAGGTTCGATTTTCGAACTGAACACAAACTAAAAAAATAATGGTTCGGGTTCAGGGTTCGGATGCTTTATGTGTGAACTTCACTTGACGAGCAATGCTGTGCTCAGGTGCGCTTGGTGCTAAGCCAAGTGCGAGCAGTGTTTGAACGGCTCACACTAGGGGTAACATCAGCATGATTACATGTAGTGTGCAACCCAAAAATTTGTTTAAAAAAGCCCACCCACCCTGCAGAAGTGATCTGCTTATGGCTGGCTGTATGTGGGCGGAGACTTAAACTGCCAATCAGTTACTTGCTCTGGAGTTCCGGTCAAGATCAAACCAGTGGAGACTTGGCTCGTTTGCTGCCGGTGAACTGAACCTCCACGGAACCGCTCATCTCTAGTCATAGGCAAGGCTTGTTAAAGGGAACCTGTCAGGTGCAACATGCACCCAAAACCACGAGCAGTTCTGGGTGCATTTTTTGAATCACTGAATAACAGTCCCTGTATACACTAGCATAGAAAAAGAGATCTTTAGAAAAAGTATTTCTAGAGATATGTTATCGTATACTAATGAGCGTGGGGACGAGTCCCAAGGGCGTTATATCCCCCGACTAGTCTGCCCTCTTAGCATGGCAGCATGCCCACAGGGGCGTACTAACATGCTATTCAATGCAGCATCACCAGCGGTGACACGCGTACCTGTGTTCGCAGTAACCGCGCTTCTGAATACCGGGTACTTCTAGTCATGTGCAGTATGAAGCCAGTTGTACGCGTCCTGGCTTCCGAGAGGTCTACTGTGTATCACCGGAAGTGCCCGGCATTTTCTAAAGATCTAAAGATCCCCAGTGTATACAGAGGCAGTTAGGCAGGGATTAGAAATATGGACCCAGAACTGCTCGTGATTCTGGGTGCAGATTGCACTGACAGGTTCCCTTTAAAGGTTTAATATTGACTTTTAGGAGTTCTACATCCAATAGGTGGCACTACAGTTCTAGTCTTATTTCTCTCTGAAGAGCCCATTTGCATATTTAAATTCCCGAAGGAGCGTTTCATGGCTGATCAGTCTCTTTGCACCAACTTGGCACTCTCCTCAAGGAGAAACGTTCCCTGCTAGACTTCCTTCTCCATGAGAAAACCGGACTGTTAATTGAGAGGGGAGGATAAATTGAGAGTCCATTCCCACCTCGGTCAACTATTTTAAGCACATTAATACTTACATAAGAAAAATCTATTAAATCAGTTAGTGGAGAAGAAAACACATAGTTATAACCATAGATTAATACATCTTTATACGCTAAAGTAGCCTCCTTATGATCCACTATTCAGTTTTGTACAGATGATGAGCTTTTTACCTATATTGGTTGGTTCCTTTACACTGTTTAATTAAACTGACCCCGTTGCAATTTCCTTGAACTCCATAAGTGTAAGGATACACCTGCCAGAAGAAACCCGGAAGAAATAGTGATAGCAAATTCTGAATACTCATTGGAAGTAAAAAGCAGCAAGCCATCATTGCCTCTACTCATCAAAACGCTCCGAAGCAACTAAAAGGCGACGTGTGCTGATTTTAAACAAGCTGCATGAAAAGTGTATGTAAACCCTTCCAGCGGTGAGAAGCCTACGCTAACAAAAGCTCATAGTCTGCAGTCACTTCACCAGTGAGCAGAATTTAAAGATGGACGCTCCACCTCGCCTTAACTCCTTCGTGCATTACGGCATTTGGTGGGCAGTGATGGAGAGTATCAGAGATAAGTGGACAGGCGAGGGCCATATCTAAAATAAAACATCCTGCCTTTTGCAGAAAAATAAAGTAAGGGCTTGTAAGGGTTATAAAAACAGACAAGGCTCCTCGGTTACAAAATAACTTTAAAAGCCCTGCTGGAGTCATCTGTGGGGTGCTTTACTAATAAGTTTCTGATGTATGTCTTCAAGGCAACTTCCCAGGAGTAAGGAATGATGCTAACTTTTATATTATTAATCAGTTCAAGGAAGGGAGAACAATGCATTAGATACTTCTTCTGTGTCCACAAATATATATATATATATATATATATAAATATAAATATATATATATATATATATATATACATATATACTATATGTAAAGAGAATGTCATATATGGCCCCAAAAATATATTTGAAGAGAATATAATATTTTAATTCATATTACTGTGATATGACTGTGATGATGCTACATGCTGAAGAGAAGACATTGTGGATAACCATAAACATTAACCTCAGCGTAGGTTAGATTGGGCTCTAAGGACTTTAACTAAAGGGTGTTTTACACGCTACGACATCGCTAGCGATAGCACCCGCCCCCGTCATTCCTACGACATTTGGTGATCGCTGCCGTAGCGAACATTATCGCTACGGCAGCATCACACGCACATACCTTGTCAGCGACGTCGCTGTGATCGCCAAACAATCCCTCCCTCAAGGGGGAGGTGCGTTCGGCGTCAAAGCGACATCACTGCAGCGCCACTAAGCGGCCACCCAATAGCAGAGGAGGGGCGGAGATGAGCGGCTGGAACATGCCGCCCACCTCCTTTCTTCCTCATTGCCGGTGGACGCAGGTAAGGAGATGTTCGTCGTTCCTGCGGTGTCACACATAGCGATGTGTGATGCCGCAGGAACGACGAACAACATCATACCTACAACAGCGATATTAAGGAAATGAACGATGTGTCAACGAGCAACGATTTTTCACGTTTTTTCGCTCGTTGATCGTCGCTCCTTGGTGTCACATGCTATGATGTCACTAACGACGCTGGATGTGCGTCACTAACGACATGACCCCGACGATATATCGTTAGTGATGTCGCAGCGTGTAAAGCACCCTTTACAGTCTTGCGGACTACAAAGTCTCTAAAATTGAAATTTATCAATGGGCAGAAAGGCAAAATGAGAAATTTTAAGTACAAAGTCCTATGTAATATAATGATTACAATTTATTAAGAGGATAAAAACCTTGATAAGAGTGTGTCTTTAAGGCCTGGGTTCCACTTGCGTTTTGCATGGGTGAGTGCAATCTGATAAAACATCGGCTTGCTCTCCCTCTAGTACAAAACTATGGGGCAGTGTCCATCTGCGATTGATTTATCATGCCATATTGGCCTGAGAAATGAATCACAGCATGCTGCGTTTGACGAGTCTTGGCTCACGCGCACCCATACAAGTCTATAGGTGCGTGTGAAACATCGCACTGCACTCGCATGTCATCCGACCGCAGTGCAATATACGCAGAGACAGGCAGTGGAGGAGAGGGAGAAAGTGTTCCCTCCCTCTTTTCCGCAGCTGTGATCTGATTGCAATATTGGATCACAGTCGCATGACCCTGAGCTGACACTCGCAGCAGAGGATCATTAGCATATTGCTTCCGGTGATCTGGAACCGAGGCCTAACTTGGTGAACACTTCACTGGGAACAAGACTAACATATTTTAGCAAAGCACAAGTAAAGGGCACGAACACTTGATTACAAGAACATATATATGTACTGATCAAAATTTTTTTGCTTCCATTTTTCATGAGCTCTACTCAAAGATCTAAGATTTTCAGCATGTAAACAAAAAGGCCATTTTCTCTCAAATATTGTTCACAAATTTGTCTAAATCTGTGTCAGTAAGCATTGTGTGATTATTGCACAGGTGTGCCTTTGGCTGGCCACAATAAAGGTCACTCTAAAATGTGCAGTTTTATCACACAACACAATGCCACAGATGTAGCAAGTTTTGGGGGAGTGTGCAATTGTCATGATGACTGCAGGAATGTCCGTCAGAGCTGTTGTCCATGAATTGAATGTTAACTTTTCTACCATACGCCATCTCCAAAGGTGTTTCAGAGAATTTGGCAGTACATCCAACCGACTTCACAACTGCAGGCCGTGTGTCCACACCAGCCCAGACCATGTGTCCACACATTCAGCATCTTCACCTCCAAGGACATCTGAGGCCAGTCACCTGGATAGCTGCTGCAATGATAGATTTGCATAACCAAAGAATCTTTGCAAAAACTGTCACAAAAAGTCTCAGGGAAACTCATCTGCTGCTCGTCGTCCTCATCAGGGTCTCCTCCTGACTTCAGTACGTCATTGTAACCAACATGAGTGGGCAAATGCTCCCATTTGATGGCATCTGGCATATTGGAGAGGTGTTCTCTTCACGGATGAATCCCAGTCTTTACTACACAGGGGAGATGGCAGACTAACAAATGGTGGTCACACCATATACTAACTGGTTTTCTGATCCCCTTCGTTAATCTCAATATTTTAAAAATACACATCTTAGAGTGGCCTTTTATTGTGGCCAGCCTAAGGCACACCTGTACAATAATCATGCTGTCTAATCATCATCTTGATATGCCACACCTGTGAGGTGAATGTATTATCATGGCAAAGGAGATGTTCTCACTAATAGAGATCTAGACAAATTTGAGAACAATATTGGGAGAAAAATTTTGTGTACATACTATAGAAAAGTCATATATTTGAGTTTAGATCATGAAAATGGGAGCAAGATCAAGGGAGAGCGGGAAAATCTCTTTGGTGGCCATGCTGGTGGTCATCAACTTTCCTGGAAAATTTAACATATGAAACTGGTTACATCATGGAATAGAGCTGAATAACTAATAGTTATTCACTATTTTTTCATCTCTGTTGTGGAGATATTGGCTTGTAAAGTTTAGTTTATAATTTATGAAAAGCCAAAATGAGTGTTACCGGGTATCTGGTGAATGAAAACTGAAAATGGTTGAGAGTTTATAATCTCAGTCATCTCTGCTGTACTATATATGTAAAGTAGCTTCAGAGATCAGGACACGGAGCGGAGTTATTTATCATTACATCTCACAGGAGAAAGCATGTTCTTCTGATCATCTGGGTATTATGCACCTAACACAATCACACATATGGGTAGTGGAAAAGGATGAAGGAGCGACCTCACTCCACAGATCCCTGTACAGACTAAAAGACCCTAGCCACACAACTAAAAGCACCACTTCCGACATGGCTCCCTAAAAGGCCTTCAAATAGTTTCTCGTGCCTCCTGAAGGACTTGAGAAACTGACAACAAGGAAAGAGGAAGGTGTGAAGAACAAACCCAAATCCGGAATTAGATAAATTGAAATAAGGTACAAGGAAAGGAAGCTTGGAAGTTAAACAAACTAAGGGGTACTTTGCACGCTGCGACATCGCTAGCCGATGATAGCGATGCCGAGCGCGAGAGTACCCGCCCCCGTCGCACATGCGAAATCTTGTGATAGCTGCCGTAGCGAACATTATCGCTACGGCAGCTTCACACGCACTTACCTGCCCTGCGACGTTGCTCTGGCTGGCGACCCGCCTCCTTCCTAAGGGGGCGGGTCGTGCGGCGTCACAGCGACGTCACATGGCAGGCGGCCAATAGAAGCGGAGGGGCGGAGATGAGCGGGACGTAAACATCCCGCCCACCTCCTTCCTTCCGCATTGCCGGTGGAGGCAGGTAAGGAGAAGTTCCTCGCTCCTGCGGCTTCATACACAGCGATGTTTGCTGCCGCAGAAACGAGGAACAACATCGTACCTGTCGCTGCAGCGAAATTATGGAAGTGTCCTACACTGCACAGATCACTGATTTACCATGCTTTTGCGATCGTTTATCAGTGCATCTAGGCTTTACACGTTGCGACGTCGTTACCGGCGCCGGATGTGCGTCACTTTCGATTTGACCCCGACGACATCGCAGTAGCGATGTCGCAATGTACAAAGTACCCCTAACACACAGCAGGGTAAACCCCCTAAGCTGAAGAGTCTGAACTTCCTGAGATAAATCCCCCTTGAGATATAGCTAGTGAGGAAGTGAGAGGTGAACATGTATAACCCAATTCAGAAAGTGATAGGGCAAACCACAATGGGGAAATGATAGACACCTGATGAGGAGGAAACCGAGAAGAGAAACAAAGACAATTGAAACAATCAGCATTTGGACAGGGAAGAAAAAGGCAATTACCTAGCAAATCGAGAAATCAACCACTAAACAGATTGAATGCCCAAACTGAGCCATGGCACCAGGCATAATTTTTTTCCCCATGTACTTCCAATATGATATTGACCAATCATAAGCATGAAGTGTAATACAGGGTGAAAAGTGCACACCCACAAAGACAACTCTGGTAAGGCCAATATGGGCTTATCATAAATTGTAACCTAAATGTTACAAGCTATTATCTCCGTAACGTAGATGAGAAATAAAAAAATATTTTTTATTTCAGCTTTGCATCCAGTATTCCATTATGTGGCCAGTTTAAAATTGTCTTTAAAATTAAGAGATAGCAGGAGCTACTTTTACTGGTATTTTTTCTTTATTTTTTTATTATAAATTACATTTCTGAGCTATACTTATTAAAGAAAAACTGTGCAGAATAAAAGAAACATTTAAAGAAAAATGCTGCAAATGACCTGCTGGAAAATAAAGCAAGGTTTTGAGGACACTATCAGAGGCGGTATATTGATTTCTCAGAAAAACCTTGAGCAGTTATATGAAATAACTCACTGTGTGGGAACAGTGAGTGCATTGAAGACAGACGGTCCATAGGCATATGCTGAGCTCAGCTTTATACATCCAGCATGTCTGCTCTTGTCTATGGGGAGAAAGGCTGAATACAACAGGTGCTGCTTGTTCTGTGGAAAAGTGCCTAAAACAATGCAAATTCTGGAAGGTAGAAAAGACTCAGGAAGATATATAATAAAAAAAGTAAGGCCACGTTCACACAGTGCATCTTTGCTAACCACAAAGATGCGGCATTTTTGGCCCCAAAAACACACAAAAAAAAGCTGGAAAAATGCAAAAAGGATTGCCATGCTGCATCTTCAAAAATGCAGCCAACATGAAAACAAAAAAAAAATGTATAGTGTGGACAGCAAAATCTCATAGACTTTGCTGGGGAAAAAAATCCTTGAATTTGGGGGCATCTTTGTGACCTCAAAAACGCACCAAAAAAGTAATAAAAGATGCCCTGTGTGAACATAGACTAAGAAAGGATTTAACCATATACTGTATAAGTGCTAAATGTTTCATTTCTCTGGTGGAATATAACTATGAGGAGACTGTTGTCTTAGGCTGCTTTCACACCTCTGGTTTTAGCAGTGCGGGTAAATCCGGCTCTAAAACCTTTGCAACGGATGCAGCGAAAAAACCACATCCTTTGTATAAGTTTTTACATGCGGCCCGTCAGGTTTTTGACGGTTGCGGCATGCTACTGAGCATGCGCAGTGCAAAAAAACGCATGCGGCGGCCGGATGCGTTTTTTGCCGCATCCGGCATCCATAGACATGCATTGGAAAAAGCGTTTTTTTTTGCCGGACAAAAAAACGTGCCAGGCAACGTTCCATCAGGCCGCCGCATGGGCTACATATGCCGCATCCGGCAAAAAACGGACCGGACACAAGGCCATGCGGCACAATCAGGCACTAATGAAAGTCTATGCGGAAAAAACGCAACCGGTGGCAAAAAAAAAAACGGTTGCGTGTTTTCTGCAAAGAGCCGGATTGAGCTGCACAGCAAAAACCGGATGTGTGAAAGCAGCCTTAACTCCTGCAAAAATGAAAACTTGGCTGGGCTCATGAAGTTTTATATTTTATATTAATTATTATGCTATTTGCTCACCTTTCTGTGCTCAAGAACTCTTCATTATTTAATTGCTGGGGTCATAAGTAGTTCACAACTACCACTATCATTTTGAGCTAACTTGTCATCCAGAATTAGAGATGAGCGAACCTGAGGTTCACTTTTGAGTGTTCATACCGAACGCAGACTTTACAAAAAAAGACAGAGTTTGAGTTCGGAGATCGGGTGTTTTACGTAAGCAAACCAATCGCTGTGCTCGGGTACGCTCCGTGCTTGGTGCAGTGCAAGCCACTTGCAGCATTTGAACAGGTCACACTTGGGGTAACAACAGCATTATGGGATGTAGGGTTCACCAAAAAAATGGAAAAACCCCACCAACCCACCCCTGGAAGTGATCTATTTATGGCTCGTTGGATGAGTGGGAACCAGGTGGACAATTCTCCACATATAGCTCTTCTTTCTGTCCTTCCAGGCTCTGTTAAATCCCAAAAGAATGATCTGCTGAGATTTTGCCTAACTGCAGCTCGGATTATCATTCCAAGATTGTGGAAGTCTACAAACTGTCCTTCCTTGGCGGTCTGGCTAGAGTATACGGCCAGTCTTCAGAGGATGGGGGACCTCATGCGAAGAGGGACGGGTCGTACGATAAATGTGTTTGAGTGTGGTGTCCCTGGATTATGTTCCTAGACTCCCCAGAGCTCTGGGAGGTACTGTATTTGAAAAGATATGAGCAAGAGAGGTGAGCTTCCCCTTTTTCCTCCTCCCTTTTCTTTTCCCTCTTTTCTTTACTTTCTCTTTATGTTTTTACCAGACTTAATTCCTATCATGGTGATTTTCTTTTTTTATTTAATGTTTCTCAGTTCTTTTTCTGTTGAGATGGTGGAAGGTATGTTGATATCTAAGTCCTAATATACGTAATGTTTCTTGAGCGGAATTTCTCTGTAACCTCTAATTGTAAGTGTATGCCTCCCATTCAGTTTCAACGTGTTTTGAAAATAGTCAATTAGAACATATTTATGGCTGGTTACATGTGGGCGAAAACCAGAACTGTCCGATTAGTGACATTCATTGGGTTCAGGTCAAGTCCAGGTCCCAAACCGAATTTTATCTAAAGTCCAGCTGCAACTTACCCGGGTCCACTCATCCCTATCCAGAATGTCCTCCATCTTTCTGTTGTTCCCGGCACCCAATCACAGCTCAATAACCCTCCAATCACCATTTTTGCAAACACATGTGAATAATAATTTCCTATTTTTAGTTTATACAGGTCTATTGTCTAATGGGACAAGGTTGATGCCAGCTGCTGCTTCTTTATTTGTCTACAAAACTATCATTGTTTCTCCTTATTTCCTTGCTTCTCGCTAACGGGAGAGACGTAAGAGGGCAGCGCAGTTAAGTATTACTTGCCCAAAGAATGTTATACAGCATATATCTGAGTTGATCTCTGAACTGCATTTTCTCACAAAAAACACAGGTTACACAGTCATGATAATGTGATAGAGGGATGGGAGATGAGCCACAGGTAGAGGATAGAACATTGAGTCAAGGAAAGGTACAGCGTGTAGTACTTACACAATAAGAATGAGCTCAGAATTTCTGAGAACACAAACAAAGAAGAATAGATTTCTGAGAATATGTAGGTGTGATGTATTTATTATGCAAAATCAAAAAAGTCATGTTCAGTTATGCACCTGTTCACACTGCATGTTTGGGAGTGCCATCAGTCTTTTTGTCTAGATTATGGGGTCATGCCTTCTGACTGTGCACCCCTCTCCAATTAGCCAAACGTGTTTTTATTCTCTAGTATTTGCATACACATGGAGGTTTTTAACCAAAAGAGAGGCGTCTGAGCAGGTACCCAGTATACGAGATAGGCCTTGACGTGGCTACTGGGCAGATATAGAAATGTCAATTTTTGTATGCTATACATATATACATAATTTTTTCCTAGATTTCCTTAAGCAGTAATGCCAATCTATACTCTCACATTCATGCTTTGCATGCTTTAACACTTCAGTGTGCAACTGTTTTTTTTTGTTTCAGTTTTGCACCATTTCAAACTGCATGTTGATAGTGCCGTCAGTTTTATTGTCTGTATTTAATATACAAACCTAGATGTCATCTAGTTAGAGGGAGTCTGTTACCTCTAAAAGTTCAGGGTTAATGACAAAGAGGAACCGGGATTCCTCGAAACTTGCAGGTTTTAGCCTTCACAGGACTTCGTAGTGATCAGCTGTTGTGACATCATACCCCATTCACTATCCGGAACACCACCTTCCAGAGCACGCATGTCTTCATCGCCCAATATAACTTGGATACTTGACCCCATACATCGGATTTTTCAAAACTTCCTGAACACTGTGCATCATTGGACATTTCATTATGTATGTGGATGTAGCTTTATATTATATCATTTTGGGTGCATTTGTCTGAATTTAAACAAGGATCTTTGTGCTAGTACCTTATTACAGGTCCAGACATGGGGTGTTTGGTGAAAGTCTATTTTTTTACTTTTTTATATGTTTTTAATCAATCACTTTCTCACGCCATTGCTGAACAAAAAGCATGTTCAAAAGCCTTTAAAGTTTATTCAATAACAATTTGACAAGCCTGTGAAATACTAGAAGAATACAGTCTGGTCAGATGAGACCAAATTTGAACTCTTTAGATGCCATAATGGACAGCATGTTTGAAGGTTAAAAAGCATTGCGTGTCACCCCAAAAACAGCAACTAACAAAGAAGTTCGGAGGTGGGAACATCATGGTGTGGGGCTGTATTTCAGTATACGGCACTGGCAAACTTCATATAATTGAAGGAAGGATGAATGGACAAATGTACCGGGACATTCTTGATAAAAATCTGCTGCCATCTACCAGGATGATGAAGATGTAATGAGGGTAGACATTTTTGCAAGACAATGATCTTAAACACACAGCCAAGGAAACTCTCAATTGGTTTCAGAGAAAGAAAATAAAGCTGTTAGAATGGCCAAGCCGATCACCAGAGCTGAACCCAACAGAAAATTCATGGAGGAACTAAGTCTGAGAGTTCATTTAAGGAGCCCACGAGACCTTCAGGATTTGAAAAGTGTTTGTGTCGAAGAATGGTCCAAAATCCCACCTGAGCAATGCATGCCACTAGTTTCTCCCTAAAGGAGGCATCTTGAAGCTTCATCACGAACAATGGCATTTTTACAAAATACTAAATACATTTCAGTAAGCGTATTCATTACTTTTCCCTGTGTCATTTCTCATTATTACACATCACTAAAATTATTGACATCCATGGTTTGATTTCTTTGCCTGTGGGGATTGGATGGGCTGTTACTGACATCTGGAGAGAAATTAATGTCAATAACACCTTTAGAAATAGATTTACTTAGAAATTTGGGGGACATGTTCAATACTTATTCCACCCCATATACACACATATCTACAGAATATCACAAAAATGAGTACACCCTCTCATTTCTGTAAATATTTTATTAGATCTTTTCACGCGACAACACTGACAATATGACACTTTGATACAATGTACAGTAGTCAGTGTGCAGCTTGTATAATAGTGTAGATTTGGTGTCCTCTAAATAACTGAACACACAGCCATTAATGTCTAAACACTTGAAACAAAAGAGAGTACAACCTTAAGTGATAATAGCCAAATTGTGCCCAAGTAGCCATTTTCCCTTCCCCGTATTATGTGATTCATTAGTGTTACAAGGTTTCTCTCATAGTGGTCAATGAGAGGTCAACATGGCATTTCATGGCAAAGAAATTTCTGAATATCTTAAAAAAAGATTGGTGCTAAACATAAAGATGGCCTAGACTATAAGAAGATTGCCAACACCCTGAAACTGAGCTGCAGCACAGTGGCCAAGACCATACAGTGGTTTAACAAGACAGGTTCTACTCAGAACAGACCTCACCATGGTGGAGCACAGAAGTTGAGTGCATGTGATGAGTGTTATATCCAGAGGTTGTCTTTTCAAAATAAATGTATAAGTGCTGCCAGCATTGCTGCAGAGGTTACAGGTGTGAAGGGTCTGCATATCAGAGCTCAGACCATATGCTGCACTCTGCATCAAATTGGTCTGCATGGCTGTCATCCCAGAAGGAAGCATCTTCTAAAGATGATGCACAGAAAAGCTCGCAAACAGTTTGCTGAAGACAAGCAGATTAAGGACATGGATTATTGGATCCATGTCCTGTGGTCTGATGAGACCAAGAAAAACTTATCTGCTTCAGATGTTGTCAAGCGTGTGTGGTGGCAATCAGGTGAGAAGTACAAAGACAAGTGTGTCTTCCCTACAGTCAAGCATGGTGGTGGAAGTGTCATGCTTTTGGGCTTCATGAGTGCTGCCGGCTGTGGGGAGCTACAGTTCATTGCGGGAACCATGATTGCCAACATGTACTGTGCCATGCTATAGCAGAACATGATCACCTCCTTTCAGAAACTGGGGAGCAGGTCAACATGATAACAATCACAAACACACCTCCAAGATGACTACTGCCTTGATAAAGAAACTGAGATTAAAAATGCTGGACTGGTGATGAATGTCTCCAGACCTAAGCCCTATTGAACATCTGTGGGGCATCCTCAAGGAGCGCAAGGTCACTAACATCCACCAGCTCCGTGATGTCATCATGGAGGATGGAAGAGGATCCAGCGGCTCCTGTAAATCTCTAGCAAACTCTATGCGCAAGAGACTTCAGGCAGTGCTGAAAAATAATGGTGGCAACACAAAATATGGAGACTTTGGTCACAATTTGGCCATGTGTTTCTCATAGTGTACAATATGTATTTCTGCAAAAGATATACAGCTTCTCTAACATGCATCTTGAGTAGTCAGCGCAGTACAGCTGCTGAACATTATCGGCTCTAGCACGGAACAGGTACTTAATTCTGGTCAATAATAATACAAGGAACAAAGACATCTTTCTCTTGTTAAAATGCATATTGCAAAAACAAAGTTCTCAATACATGGAAGACATCTTGGGTCTGTCTATATCAGATTTCAGCTATCGTGAACATAATACATCTGCGTAATCCTACAGGCCTGCACTTGAAAGTGAGAACTGCTCCATGTGTAACATAACATACTATATGCCCTATTCAGAAACCGGACCCTCTGACAAACGCTCCGTTATAGTCTGCCAAATCTAAAATACAGAGGAACAGAGGCCATTAAACTATGTTGCTTTAAACTGTCAAGCAGCTTGTGGGATCAGGTGGGATTTCTCAAAATGCGGCCTGCTGGTAAAGTACTTCACGTAATAACATATAATAAAGCATATCGTTCCGTATATAAGTGTCAAACTGAAGTCTGAGCAGAAGCCATCAGCTTATATGAACCTTATTACGGTAGACCTATTGCACGGAGACTTAAATAAATACAAACGTGTGTATAGACACAAACGTATTCACCTAGTAGTGGTAATATGTTGACATATGTCTTGGTATAAAGGGCTGATTACACTTTGCAATATATACATTTTTGTAAATGTCAAAAACATAACAATTTATCTGATAAAAAAAAAGATTTCATTGAATCTGGCATGTGAAGTTTTCATTTTCATGCACAAAATCAAAAATTGCTGTAGGTGGTAAATATTAAAAAAATGAAGCAAAATAATCCGTAAAAAGCTAGATGAACCCAAAAAAGAAAAGGACACAGATAGTGACTTAAGGCCGCTTTACACGCTACAACATATCTAACGATGCGTCGGCGGGGTCACGTCGTAAGTGACACACATCCGGCATTGTTAGTAGCGTGTGACAGCTACGTGCGACTGCGATTGAATGTAAAACCGTTCATCGCATACACGTCATTCATTTCCTAAAAATTGCACATCGGGTTGTTCAATGTTCCCGAGGCAGTACACATCGCAGTGTGTGACACCCCGGGAATGATGAACAGATTTTACCTGCGTCCCGCCGGCAATGCTGAAGGAAGGAGGTGGGCGGGATGTTTACATCCCGCTCATCTCCGCCCCTCCGCTTCTATTGGCCGGCTGCCGCGTGACGTCGCTGTGACGCCGAACGTCCCTCTCACTCCAGGAAGTGGATGTTCGCCGCCCACAGCGAGGTCATATGGACGGGTAACTACGTGTGACAGCTTTTAATCGATTGTGCGACACGGTCAACAAATTGAACGTGTCGCACATGCGATGGGGGCATGTCACATCGCATACGATATCGTATGCAGAATTGTAAGGTGTAAAGCAGGCTTAAGATAATGGTTTGAGATATCTCATGAAAGGGAAACTTTCACCATACTTTCTAAATATAATCTATATCCACCACCCTGAATTTCCTCATACGTTTATAGGTCCCCAGATACCTAATAAAATGCCTTTCATAATTGTTCCTCTCCATATGCCAATTGGCATCCGATGGGCGTTTCTGGACTGTGTGCGACCTAGGCATTTTCTTAGGTATGCAGGAGAGCTGTAATCTTGTGAAGGGTTTGCAATGAAAAATAGCACAAAGGCGGTGAATACAGCTTATATGATTAAATCTTGCTAATAGGTTCCCTTTATGGAGACCACCAAGCTGGTGTTGGAAGCGTTAGGATACATTTACCATTGACCTGCAACATTTGATACCCTGTTTACACAGGCCGACTGCACATCAGATGCTCACTGAGCAATCTGTAGTAGATCGCTCAGCGGACAAAGGTTGCCTTGGTTCTCGGCAACTTGAGTCCTATTTAGTGATGCGTTAACCTGAGGTTCGATGTACGGAGTTCGGGTTCTGAAACCGACTTCCAACAAAACTAAGTTTGGGTTAGAAGTTTGAGTGAGTTATGAGTGCAAACCACTCAAGCTAGCAACGCTGTGCTTGGTTATGAGTGATGCTCAGCCCTGTGTGAGCCACGTGCAGTGTGTGAACGGCTCGCACTTGGGGTAAAGTCAGTGTGATCAGATGTAGTGTGTACACAAAAACAACAAAAAAAATTTAAAAAAACCCGCCCGCCCTCCCCCGGAAGTGTTCTGCTTATGGCTGGCCGCATGTAGACAGAGACACAAACTGCCCAATTACTAACTGCCATTGAGGTTCGGTTTAAGTCAGAGTCACAAACTGAACCTTATCTAAGGTTCAAAAGTGCCCTCCAACCCGAACCTGCAAAGATTGTATGCATTTAGACATTTGTAGCATAGTTAGTTTCTTCCAAAAATACTATCTGCATGATAGATAGAAGTTGATGATGCTAAACTGAACAATAAAGGGAGCCCCAGGTAAATCTTACAAACATTTCTTACTGAATGTCATGATCCAGGCCGGCTTTTCCCTGCTGTGGTTACACCCAGCTCTGGCCTGGTCATGTCAGGGGTTAACTTCCCTTGCCTCGTTCTGGATATATTGCCTCTCTACCCATGGCTCAGTGCCAGTGATATTTCTGTCTTGTAGCATGTATACTGGTTCTGGTGAGTGTTCCCGATGTGTCCTGCCTCCCTGCTACTGTGTCCTGACTTCAACCCTTCCCCATTTGTCTGCCTGTCCCGGTCCCTGACTTCCCGCTACTGTCTGTTGTTTGTGTTTCCCTCTGCATACCTGATCTCCCGGCTTCCGTCTCGGTTCTGTTTTCTGACTTGATTTTGATACTCCCTTTGCAGTGACTTGACTTGTCTGGCTAGACACTGACTTTGACAACTCTATTGCCCCCTGATGGTTCGCCTGTTTACTGCCTGCTGAAGTTACTCTGCTGTACTTCAGCTGCCTTTCTGTTACAGTGTGACTTTATCTCTCCTTCACTACTCTGCTGCCACTTAGTGGGGAATATGCTGTACTCCGTCTTAATACGCCTGTGTACAGCGCGACACTAAAATTATTTTTTTTAGATCATTGGTTCTTAAATTCTGGAAGGTGCCTTCATGGAGAGCAGGACACCAGTTCTTTGTAAAATAGAGCTGGGAAGGCAGTTTTGAGAGATGTGATTATATCCTGCACACACCTCAGGTATAGTAAAACAATTGACTCCTTTTTTGCTTACATTTATGTTCAACTGGGTCTGGGAGAAAAATGATAACTACAACCAGATTTTAAACATTTTGATGATGGTTACGATCAGTTATGAGGCCGAAGCATCTCCATGTTAAAAGTGGTGAAACAGCAATAAAAAAGGTTAAAAATCTATTGTTTAGATAATTTAATTATTATTTTACTCACATATATAATTCCACAGCACTTTACCGACATCATCATCACTGTCCCTATTGGGGATCACAATCTAAATTCCCTACCAGTATGTTAAATACAAAGAGGATTATGAGTAATCGTGAAAAATACAGAACTTTTTATTGAAGATCCCACACAACATGACAAAATATCAAAGAATAAAATCTACCACAAGATAAATGGGAGGTACATGATGTCTGATAGGCAGCTGAATAATAGATGGCAGAAAAATCCCCATTCACCCCTCATAAATCCACAGACCATGAGTGGGTGGGACATAAAACAAAACCCAGTTAGGGATTGATATAAGGGATGAAGGGGGAGGGAAAAACTACACAATTTTCATGAGAGCCTACCCAATAATCTTATAACGTGCATGTGCACAACATTGGACAAGATCCCTACTGAAGCCATAATTACAATGTAGATATCACAACAAGTCGTAATTACCTAAAGTGCAGGTGCAGTGGCAGGGGGATCAAAATCCGATCAAGACATCAGTCCAAACTACCCATTAAAGAATGCAGGATCACCACCAATGCGCGTTTCGCAGAGGTACTGTTGCTTTCTCAAGGAGGATGTGTCTGGAGTGTGGGAGCAAATTGGAGAACCAGGGAGAAATCCACAACATGGGGAGAACATAGAAAAAATAATTTCAGTTGTCCTTGGTGGGATTTGAATCAAGGACCCCAGTGTTAAAAAGCAATAGTGATAACCACAGAGCCACCATGGTGCCCAAATTACCCCATGATATTACTTGTGCTTTAGTGCAGTTTGCAACATTTTGGCCAAAGAAGACAAATCAACACTAATTGAAATCCCTCCAGAACATGAATAAGAAAGCCCTGGATAGATTATCCTAATAATTTTCATTATCAGAAGTCAATATCGCTTTCTGACCTATCTCCAATACCTTATTGATGACCATTCATAACTTTATTTTCTTGTAGCATCTTAAAGAAAATAAAAATAGAAGAGAAAAAGTAACTCAAGAAGGAAAGACGGAAAATGATTTTACGTAACGATGATAGGAAATAATAAAAATAAAAGCCAATGGTGGCAATAGGCAATAAACAAGATGGAGGGATACCAAAATAGGAAAGGTAAGAGTAGAACGGAGTTGGTGTCCACCTGCTAAATCGATACTACAATCTTTCATCATAGAATAATTATTCCAAGACTTGTCCAAGTGAACATGAGGCCTCAACTAAACCATTGGAAATATATTAAACCAGTAGCAGTTGTGTCACACTGATGGTGAGAGTGAGGGTTTGGCAAAAAAATGTATGAAACCACAGTACTTTTTGGTGTCAACACAACAAGGTTCTCATCGTAGACGCAGTGTTTATGGCAACACAAGAACGTATAAAAAAAGATACTTTGGCAGACCACAAAACCATTTTCTACATTTCTACTTTTCATTCAGCAGTATGCAAAAAGTCAAGACCCCTTTCCTAAATTAATAAACTACAGTAATACTTAAGAGGCTGGAAAAAGGTGCTCATGGCTTAACTGTTCCGCTATCCAACATGCAGTAACCACAGATGTCTTATTTCAGTATAGGCAAATACAGCCATGGAAAGTTATGAAAATCATTTGTAAAGTCTATGCTTACACAGATTGAGACTGTTCAGGAAGAAAAGTTACAGAAAAATGTTACTAAACCCTCTCCGAGGCAACTGCTTGTTTGCTTAAGTTTGATGGAAGTTCTGTTTGTATGTACTTAAAGAGGTTCTCCACACTTGGTGAAATCTTCACAAGGGCTGAATAGAACATTATGACTGCAAATATGCAACCCTTCAAAATGCAGAAGAACACCCCAGTCTCATGTCAAGACAGGCCAAAGTCTGAATAAACACAGCTTCTGAGACCTGTGTCTCAACTGAAAGAGGAACTGTATTGTAAGCATACATACAGGAGCTGCCAAAGACGTTTGTGATAGGAGAAGAAATAAATCTTCTCAGCTGACAGAGCACAATGCATTTTATTTCTCCAGCCTTAGGCGGGCTTTGCACACTACGACATCGCAGATGCGATGTCGGTGGGGTCAAATTGAAAATGACGTACTTCCGGCATCGCATGCGACATCATAGTATGTAAAGGTTCGATGATACGATTAACGAGTGCAAAAGCGTCGTAATCGTATCATCGGTGCAGCGTCGGCGTAATCCATAATTACGCTGACGCGACGGTCCGATGTTGTTCCTCGCTACTGTAGCAGCACACATCGCTGTGTGTGAAGTCGCAGGACCGAGGAACATCTCCTACCGGCGTCACCGTGGCTTCCGTAGGATATGCGGAAGGAAGGAGGTGGGCGGGATGTTTACATCCCGCTCATCTCCGCCGCTCCGCTCCTATTGGCCGCCTGCCGTGTGACGTCGCTGTGACACTGCACGACCCGCCCCCTTAATAAGGAGGTGGGTCGCCGGCCAGAGCGACGTCCCAGGACAGGCGAGTCCATGTGAAGCTGCCGTAGTGATAATGTTCGCTACGACAGCTATCACAAGGATATCGCAGCTGTGACGGGGGCGGGGACTATCGCGTGCGACATCGCAGCATCGGCTTGCGATGTCGCAACGTGCAAAGCCTGCCTTAGTCCACCGGGAACTAAATGAGGAGAAGATTTAGTTATTGTGTTGTCACAGCTTTTTTTCCTTGGCTCATGGAGGTATGTGTGCTTATGACACAACTCCTCTGTCAGTTGAGATACAGGATTCTGGAGCTGTGTTTCTTCAGATTTCAACCTGTCCTGGCAAATCACTAGGACTGGCTGCCATTTGAATTATGGTGGCAAGAGCCATTTTATTATATTCATATAGAATGCCTTTAGGGCCAATGAATCAGAAATAAAATGTGTCCTATAGCTCTGTTCACCGAAGTTAGAATGGTTTCCATTGAGATTTCATGTTACCACTTTTCTTTAAGTTAAAAAAAGGTTGGTATCCTTTTTCATATTATTTCTAACAAATTATACATAAAAATGAAAAGTGAAATAAAGAATTTACAAAATGAAAGCTAAAACACTGAATGAAACTCAAAGGTCCCTATTAAAAGTTAAAAGTCCTACTGATATTTGGTGTCACTATAAACTGACGTCATACACACTTGCCGGCATTCAGGTCCAGAGCAGATGCACTTTGATCTGCCCTGAGCAGGGCAGATCAAAGTATTGTAGTGCGCCTGCGCGGTACCGGCGAGTGTGTATAACGTAGGACACATCATGCACCGCGGCTTCAGAAGGAGGACGAAGATGGCCGAAAGAGGAGGCGTCGGCACCAGAGAACAGAGACGCCCATATGGCCAACTGCGTGACCGTTAGGTAAGTATTATAAAGTGTTTTTTATGTTCTCACAGCGGCCTGGGCTCTTATATATAGCATGTTAGAATGCTGTATATAAGAGCTTGGTGGTGGTGGCCGCAGCTTATACGCCAAAAAAGTGGTGACAGGTTCCCTTTAATACTAGATTCTTAATATACACATGACTTTTCAGCAGTTTCATCATCCTTACAGGCAGGATTACAATGTCAGGTAACACCTCTATATGCAGTAGGTAACACGGGATCCACCATTCAAAATATTCCTTAATATGAATATTGTCTAGAAATGAGATTTGCCCTGAAAACTTCTACACATGTCCATAAATCGTAGCCAGTCAATTTCTGCCCCCTGAAAGGAACAGGACATATGAGTCTAGTATTAGGCCTAGTTTCCAGTGTAAAAATGGCAAGATTTCAAATTTTTTAATAATTTTATAATATTTTTTAAAATATGCGCAAAAAATAAATACTAACTAATTCGTTAAAAAAATAAAAAATAAACAAGCAACGCATTTAACATAAAAAGATTAGAACAATGCGCTGTTTTCTAGTAATGACACATTCTCTTTCAGAATTTAACAAAACATTTTTGGTCCTGTGCTTCAGCGATAGCGCTGGTTCCCCGTGATCTGGTCTCCATAGACTGAATATTGTTTCAGATGATAAAACGTCTGACTTCACAGTATGTGGGCGATGGTGCATTTTAACATGTAGATAAATATTGTTAGTTTTACAACTATTCCATTAGCTCTGACTGAGTTGTTTGAAAGAAAAATATGTTATTCCTGACTGCTGGGTGCTTGTTTTTGTGATAGAAGTAGCTTGTGGAACAGGGGAGATGTTATCTTGGAAAAGAGCTAGCTGGCAAGGGCATAGAAAGCTAGCATCAGTCCTTACAGTTCAGATTTAAGGACATTGTACTTCCCCATTATGTAATCGCATTAATAATACCGCTCATTATCTGCAAATCAGTGCATGGGAATGTGGAAAGCAGGAAACGGCATTACAAAGCCGAGAAGTCGCTATTGGGTTAAGTACCGCACAAACCCTTTGCTTATCAAACTCTGAATGCCGCTATTACTGCAATTACTTTATTCAGCAGGCATTAAGCTGTTATCATTTATTCACAGATATATGGCAGTCACAAAGCGGTTTTGCTTGTGACAAAAAAAATAAAAAAAATTACTACCTGGAAATAAAAATCCCTAAAGTAGTTTGATTGTGTGAGGTTTTATTAGTCTTGGTCTAAAGGTATCGTCACACCAAGCGACGCTCCAGCGATCCCACCAGCAACCTGACCTGGCAGGGATCGCTGGAGCGTCGCTACACGGGTTGCTAGTGAGCTGTCACACAGGCAGATCTCACCAGCAACCAGTGACCAGCCCCCAGCCAGCAGCGACGCGTGGAAGCGATGCTGCGCTTGGTACCTAAGGTAAATATTGGGTAACCAACCCGATATTTACCTTGGTTACCAGCATACACCGCTTAGCGCTGGCTCCCTGCACTCCTAGCCAGAGTACACATCGAGTTAATTACTCGATGTGTGGTCTGGCTATGTGTGCAGGGAGCTGGGAGACGGCACTGACAGTGTGAGAGCGGCAGACGCTGGTAACGAAGGTAAATATCGGGTAACCAAGGAAAGGGCTTCTTGGTTACCCGATACTTACATTGGTTACCAGCGTCTGCAGAAGCCGGCTCCTGCTCACTGCACATTCAGTTGTTGCTCTGTCGCTGTCACACACAGCGATGTGTGCTTCACAGCGGGAGACCAACAACTAAAAAATGGTCCAGGACATTCAGCAACAACCAGCGACTTCACAGCAGGGGCCAGGTTGTTGCTGGATGTCACACACAGCAACATCGCTAGCACGTCGTGCCTCAGCAGCGATGTTGCTAGCGATGTTGCTTAGTGTGACGGTACTTTAAGATTTATAGACTTCTATAAGGGATAGCTAGACTTTCTTAATTGGTAAATCCATTCAACATCTCACCCTAAAGGCCGCTTTACACGCAACGACGTATCTAACGATATGTCGTCGGGGTCATGGAATTCGTGACGCACATCCGGCATCGTTAACGACGTTGTTGCGTGTGACACCTACGAACGAGTGCTAACGATCAGAAATACTCACCTAATCGTTGATCGTTGACACGTCGTTCATTTTCAAAAGATCGTTGCTCGTTTTGGACGCAGGTTGTTCGTCGTTCCTGAGGCAGCACACATCGCTACATGTGACACCCCAGGAACGACGAACAACAGCCTTCCTGTGTCCTCTGGCAACGAGGTGGGCATGACGTTAATTCGGCTGATCTCCGCCCCTCCGCTTCTATTGGTGGCCCGCTGTGTGTTGTCACTGTCACGCCGCACGAACGTTCCCCTTAAAAAAGAGGTTGTTCGCCGGCCACAGCGACGTCGTTAGGAAGTGTGTGACGCTTCCTAGCGATATTGTTCACCACGGGCAGCGATTTCCCCGTGACGCACAAACTATGGGGACGGGTGCGATCGCTAGCGACATTGCTAGCGATGTCGCAGCGTGTAAAGCGGCCTTTAATGTACTCTGTCAAAATAAACAAGATGAACATAGTCAATGATTTTTCTGATTGGAGGCAGGACATGTACGAAGGAAGTACATGAGTTCTAAAGAAATCACTTTGTACAAAGAAGAAACAAGCACAATAGGGATTTATCTGAGAAATGGGTGGAAAAATCCTGACAAGGGCTTGTTCACCTAGGAGAGTTGTGTCAGACACAACTATTTAGATGGCCCCAAGATTGTAGAAATACATTTGATGGACTTGAAAGGGTTAAATACCAAGCTGCCGAATTGAAGAACAAATGACTTGAATTCTTGAACCATTGATTTATTTTCAACGCGTTTCGAAGTGGATACTGAAGAAGGAGTATACATACAATCCAAAACAAATTGAAAATAAATCACTGGCTCAAGAATTCAAGTCTTTTGTTCTTCAATTCTGCAGCTTGGTGTTTAACCCTTTCTACTCCAGCAATTATAAAGATATCACGTTGGTGCGTCAATATATAGACTATAGGGACTGACTTGTCCAGTAGTTTTTCCTAGAATTCTGATGCAAAACTGCTAGAAATTTTGCAACTTTTTTACTCAAGTTGAAATTGCACAAAAATCTTGAGACTTTTTTATTTTTATGCCAGTCCCAGCCGGCTTTGCAAATGTTCAGAAAAATGAGCAAAACAAGGGTGGGACTGAGTACGGCTTTGCTGGCCTGACAAATACATTATATTACAAGAGAAATCTATACCAGTGCATGGCAGTTGAAAGATATGGGAAACTCCTTAAAGAGATATATGCTTCTTAATAATTTTGGACAGGAACAAGCTGTGGATATTGGTGGATTACCCTGAGGAAGAAGAGGGGTTATCTCTTCGAAACGCGTAGAATAAACCACCCACATTGCTTTATTACTTGGAGTGATTCTTTGTACAGCAGTGCGGAGTACACCACAAGTATCCTGTTTTTGTTTTTCTTAATGATTTTGGCACGTCTTACGCCAACACTCCCTGGCTTATAAAATGCTAAAGTTTATTAAACTAGAAATAAATATCATGATATAGTCATTTTTCATATTTATGCTGGATGCTGGATCTAATGCTGGTTATGTTATACTGAATCAATGAACACCTAGTGAGGCTGTGTAAATGGAACAGCATGGACTTCAGACTGATACATTGTAGCAAACTACCAGAGAGGCTGTTGTTGCCAATGTATTTATGTTACAGAGCACTGCCTGAATTGGACACAATTAGAGTTGAGCAAGTTTCAAAATATTTGTATTCGTGATACTCGTAACGGGCACTTTGTAATACTATATATTTGTTTCGAATAGCGAGTACAATGCAAGTCAGTGAGAAATGCAAGTAATTTTCTGCTGGACTCCAGCAAAAAATTACTCGCATTTACCAATCAGAAGAAAATTACTCTTCTCATTGACTTGCATTGCACACGCTATTCGGAACGTATACGCGAGTATTACAAAGTACAAAGCAAAATTTTAACTCTTTTGGCCCAAAGCAAGATCTCCATCAGGGTCCTCAACTATCCTGGATTTCTGAATTTTGAAAAGTATTGGTAGAGTCATATGAGCTAAACAAATCTTTTTGGCCTCCCCTATTCTTCATCAAGCAATTGTGACTCCAACTTTTTCACCTCCTGTTGTTACAGCGCTGAATGTTTTGTTGCCTCTGAATATATACAAGAATATTATTTCCTGACCCCAAATTAAAGTCCTCTAAGTGGTGAGAAATGGAAACACTAAATATATTAGGAAGTTGTATATTTTTATTTTTTGGGATTAATATTTATATAAAACAAGAAACACTCTTTAAACTTTTAGGTTTTTAACCACCACGTTGTCACCATAAATTTCATACTCAATGGGTCTGAAAGAAACATTATTGGACATTAAATAATGAATTCATTAAAACAAAAGGTGTTGCCATCTGGTTCTGGCTCATGCAATCAAAGCCTCCAAGTACTTTTCAAAATAGTATATTTATCTTCTGTCTGTTATTAATTCTTCTAACCCATTTTAGTAGAAAAATGTACAAAAATCCAGTCAGCTCACCTTGAAAACAAGGACTGCCCGGCCATCAGGAGGCAATACGATAGGAAGAAAAATTAGGCCAGCATCCAAAATGGAATAACATTAGTGCTATTTATTACATTGTTCTTAAAACAGCAGAAAAACATATAAAACATGGAGAACAAAAAAGAACCATTCCATTTCTTGTTTTAAATCATTGTGGCCCTTAGTCATGGGATTCTAAGTTTTCATTTAATGAAAATAATCCATTTTTTAATACCTTGTTTGATACAGCCGTTACATAGATGATCTAATTTTTATTTGGTTGTTTAACATGACGACTGTGTATGCTACCATAATATGGAAGTATTTTATGCACCAAATGTGTGATAACATAATTTATTTTATTCCATTTTGGATGCTGGCATTATTTCTCTTCTCATTTTAGTAGAGAAGGGTGATATAATCTTGTCCCAATTCCCCGTGTTTGCCCTTGTTAATTACTGAAGGGTATTTGGTAATTTTATTTTTATCCTAGGTTATGTTTGTTTATTTCCACAATGTTGAATGTGCCCCTATACATTGTCTTATACCAACATGGGATCCAGCTTATTTCTTTGCTATTGCTTTAGATTTTTGCACCTTCTACATATAACAGCATACCTCCCCATTTTTGGGTTGTGCATTTAGTCTATATAGCTTTCCATGGGCAGGTGTTTAAACACTCAGACCTGGGTTCTGTTCTGCCCCAGTCTATTGTGGGGTCTACTGGCACATAGAAAGGTGAACTACAATAAATGGGACGATCTTGATTGGGTACACTTTGTTGCGGTGGGATGGTTTTCAAAATTGTTGATTAAAATAGCGTCAACTAAGTTCCTTATGTTATTTACAAATCTTACTATAGGGTGTTTGTTTAATTTGCTTTTTTCCTAGGTTATGTTTGCTAATGGCCACAGTATGAATGTGCATGTACAGATGTCACATATACCAACATGCGTTCTAGCTCCTTTCTTTGGTTTTGCTTTATTTTTTTGTACTTTCTGAATATTTAGTCTATTTAGCTTTTGATGAGTGTTTAAACAATCAGGCCTCGGGGCTGCTCTAACTCATCTATTTTGAGGTCTGTTGGCACATACAGAGGTGAACTGCAAGAGTTAGGAATCATCTTAATTGGGTTCACCTTGTCACGGTGGGATGGCATTTACGCTTTTTTGATCAAAATAGTGTCAACTAAGTATCCTTTGCGATTTACATGTACTAATACTATTAACTTATTTACTTACTGTTGAGAATTTGCTCAATTAATTTCATCCTAGGTTATATAGGTTATAAGATTGTAGAACTTGTCAATTTTGGGATTTTTTGGAAACTTGACACCTCGTAAAATAAATTAGGTAAATCTAATCATGGTACAATGGTACATATGCCTTGGTTTTGGCAAAATGAAAGTCAAGTTCTGGATGATCACCGCATAGGTCACTGAAAACTTCATGGCTACGAAGAACTGTCTTTCATCAACTTGACTGCCAGTAAAATACTACTACTATTAGGAGGTGGCAGGGACGGCGGCGGCCTGGGTCCTCTGCACAGAAACCCTGGTGTGGGTCTTTGCCAGATGGTCCGTGTACTCCTGGTATGGAGACTTGGTGAAGACTGTTTCCTTCCAGAGGTCTGGAGTCAGGTAGCTGTAGGTCCTGGAGATGGCGTCAAAGGTGGCCTTAGCAAAGTTGCCCAGGGTGGCAGTGCAGCCCCTGGCCGAGGTGTAACAGTCGTCAATACCGGCCATCATCAGCAGCTTCTTGGGGACGGGAGCAGAGACGATGCCGGTACCCCTAGGTGCGGGGATAGGACGCACCAGGACAGAGCCGCAACGTCCGGTCACCTTGCAGGGCACGGTGTGCGGTTTGCCGATCTTGTTACCCCAGTAGCCTCTGCGCACGGGTACGACTGACAGCTTAGCCAAGATTATGGCGCCTCGGATGGCGGTGGCGACTTCCTTGGAGCATTTCACACCGAGACCAACATGGCCGTTGAAGTCTCCAATAGCCACGAAAGCCTTGAACCTTGTGCGCTGTCCGGCACGGGTCTGCTTCTGCACAGGCATGATCTTCAGGACCTCGTCCTTCAGAGAGGTGCCCAGGAAAAAGTCGATGATCTCGGACTCCTTGATGGGCAGAGAGAACAAGTAAATCTCCTCCAAGGACTTGATCTTCATGTCTTTGACCAGACGGCCAAGTTTGGTGAGGACTCTCAGTTCTTTTAAACATTTTTTTTAGTAAAATACTATAACTTTAGTTCTTTGTTTAGATTTTAGCCTGCCAAACCTATCAATTCCAGCAGAACTAATAAGCCAACCATCTGATATGTATGAGGGTATTCCGACTTTTCCACAACGGTGGGAATAAAAAAATCAGGCCTTTGGATTTCAACAAGCAAGATGCTTTGATTTTAGAGGAGATAAGTTGCCACCAGAGGTTTTTGATAGTGGCTTATTCCCTTCGCACTTTGACGAACAAGGTTAGCTGAAAAACTGGTAAATTGGGAAAAAAAATATTGGTTAGACAAACCAGATTTTGGCCTATAGGTACTGTATAGAGCTTTACAGAATGTGATGAAGCCAATCATAAATTATTTTAAAATATTCATCTTACTGGTGGTCTACTTTAATCCTTCATAATTACCACAAAAAGAATTTCTTTTGCAAACTAAATTTGGCAATAAAAATTGATATTCCCTCCAATTTCACCCCATTCCATAGGGTGGAGAACTTATACTTGTGTTTGTAGTTTTTAAGTCTAGAGTTTCACCGTTTCTTCCAACATTTGATATATTACAGATGATGTGTTAGATGGAACTGACCTATTGCCTGCCAGAGAGCTATATTCTCACTTTTCTCATGACCAAATTTAAAACTTTTTAAGTAAAACATAAGCTTAAATGTGAGATCCAAATTTTATGTTTGGTATTTTAATTAAGGCATAAAGGCGATTTCTGGTAGACCATAATGTCTGATCGGTGGGGTCTCTTAAAGGGAATCTGTCAGCATGCTTTTGCTACGTCATCTGAGAGCAGCATGATGTAGGTAACGAGACCCTGAATGTAATGATGTATCACTTAGTTTACTGAGTGCATAAGTTCTGACATAATCAGAGCTTTAAGATTTAGAAATGCAGCAGAGCTGAAAATGCTGTCCTCGCCCCCACCAGGCTCTGTCTATAGACTGTGAGAATCTGCTTGGACTTGGGCTCACGGCGCTGCTGTGTCTCAGCAATGATAAGCTACTGGTGATTAAAGAAACATACAAAGTAAACAATAGCTGGGAACTTGACAAGACAGTCATCGCTGACCTCCATGTTTTACCTAGTGATGAACAAGCACTACCATGCTCGGATGCTCGGCACTCGTAAAAGCAATTGGGTTTTTGGAGAGGCAAGACTCATTTACTGAGAATAATGTAAGTTAATGGGGAACTTGAGCATTGTTCCGGAACTGTTGCATTATATTCGGTACACGAGTCGAGCCCATCCAAGCATTGAACTGCTCGTTATGAATATTGAGCATGAAAGTGCTCGCTCATCACTAGTATTACCTATTACATAATGCTATCTTTAGGTTACATAGCAGTAATGACAAGTGAGCATGCTCACCACTGCTTGATAATTGATCGATCTTGAGGGTGCTCAGGTAAGGTCGGTGCTAGGCCAAATATCGTGGGTGCTTGGATGTGTCATTCATGAACGATCTGACACAAAGAGCCGGCTCCCTTCAGTGAATGACGAGAGCTGAGCCCTCAGTGAGAATCACTTGTAGTCTCTGAATGACTCTCATTGGGGGTAAAAATGTCTTGTTCAGATTCCGTGTTTAATAAAAAGAAAAACACAGCCGTCCCTCCCTTGAAAATTCTCTGTTTATGGCTGGCTGTATGTGGGTGGAGAGCCGGACTGCTGAATAATTGACATCCATAATACTTGTTACTTAAGTCAAGCTCGTCAGAGCATCCAGTCTGCTCAACTCGAAGAAAGAGCACTTGAGCATTTTAGTGCTCAATCTTAATAATATAGCTAAATCCTGCTGACTAGAGATGGGTGAGCACTAGTGATGAGTGGATCTGGATTGTAAAACCTTGCGGTTTCAAAAGTATCCAAATGCCGAACCCGGGCCTGAAGTTTTCAGGAAATAAAAAAGGAAAAATAAAGAAAACTAGAATAAAGCAGGTGCGCAATACTTACCAAGTCTTCCATGTGACTATAACTGTTTCTAGGAGCGCTTATTCTACTTCCGAGCCTGCTCATTATCGATATCTGTGAGTCCACCCATCAGTTGTGAGCACTAAAACGCTTGGGTGTTTGGTCCTCAAGTTGAGTAGGTTAGGCACTCTGAAAGTGCTCAGCTCAAGTAACGAGTATAATGGAAGTCAATTATTTAGCAGTCCAGCTCTCTGTCCACATACAGCCATAAAGAAATCATTTCTGTGGGAAGAGAGACCAAGGTTTTTTTTAATTTTGTCTCACTACATGTGAAAATGTTACATTTTACCCCAGTGAGAGCCATTTAGAGACTGTGACTGTGATTGTTGTTTCGCAGACGTAACATCAAAGCAACCACGATATTCCACGGAGCTCAGTGAGTACCTGAGCACCCTGATTCTTGACCGAGTAATGAGCAGTGCCGAGAATGCTTGCTCATCATTACTGTTGACAGATTAGTGATTAGTAGTAAAAAGTAGCTAAATTAAAGAAGTTTCTAAGAATCAGTGGCCGCATTAAACACTGGATCACTCACTGATTGACTGCAGCGCTCATGTGCCATCCTTGCTGTAAAATAAAGCTGAGAGATCAAGAGTTGAGGGTGCTTTACACGCTGCAACATCGCTAGCGATTGCTAGCAATGTCGCGAGCGATAGCACCCGCCCCCGTCGTTCGTGCGGCATGTGGTGATCGCTGCCGTAGCAAACAATATCGCTACGGCAGCGTCACACGCACATACCTGTACAGCGATGTCGCTGTTGCTGCCGAACAATCCCTCCTTCAAGGGGGAGGTGCGTTCAGTGTCACAGCGACGTCACAGTGGCGTCACAAAACGGCCGCCCAATAGAAGAGGACAGGAGGATATGAGCGGCCGGAACATGCCGCCCACCTCCTTCCTTCCTCCTTTCTGATGGTCGCAGGCAGGATGATGTTTGTCGTTCCTATGGTGTCACACACAGCGATGTGTGGTGCCGCAGGAACGACGAGCAACCTGCGGACTGAAACACTAACGACATTATGATTTGGAGCGACGTGTCAACGATCAACTCTTTTTGCCGTTTTTGCGATCGTTGATCGTCGCTCCTAGCTGTCACATGCTGCGATGTCGCTTACGATGCCGGATGTGCGTCACACACACCGTGACCCCGTCGATATATCGTTAGCGATGTCGCAGCGTGTAAAGCACCCTTTAGATAGAGTTTTTTGTTATTTTTTTACTTTTTGTTATTCAGACCAAGTGCTCTTTGGAGCCCCTTGTGGCTTCCTATTATACATTATTCTGCAGTTATTCTTTGCAGATAATGACCCAATAAATCAGGGCACTGAAGCCTAAAGTGAGCAGTTATTTATAAATGTTTAATATACATTTATTCACTGTATACTGAGAATGTTACCAATACTCAGCGCTCAAAAATTTGATATTGGAATCTAAATCAAAAGCATCTAATTTACAGCTTCCTTTGATGTCTGGGTAAATCTCCTTTAATTAAATTCTCATTTGCAAAGTACTTTTGTTGGTAGTCAAACGAACAATGAGTTTTCTGTTGTTTGCACAGCAAGTATTAAAATATCAGATTCAGGATGGCTGATTTTATCCAATGAATATAAGTGGATTTGGAGGGAATTCAAATATTCGTGCACACCTTGATCCTCATGTGAAACAAAGAGCAGGTAAAAGTTGTCACTCTGCCATCAGCACATCTGCAGGAAGGAATTAGGAACATGAATCAGCCGCATGCCGAGACCAAAAGTGACCTTAAAGTAAGGACAAGCAGGTCCAAGACATCTACAAATGAAAGGTCAGCTATAAATTTTAGCAATTTAATATGTCCACGTGGGCCCGGTAGGCAGTGGATTTTCTGTTGCTGATTTCTTAACAAATTAGGCAAGGTTCACACAGAGTGTTTCAAATAAGATTTTGAAGCAGATCCACTCCAAAATTCTCCTTAAACACTGTTTCAAAGGCTCTTTGAATACTTTTCCTATTCAACTCAATGGAAATTTACTGTTCATTCAAGAGGGTTTTTTTTTTTAGAAAAAAGAACGTTTAAAAGAACTGAGGGTCCTCAGAGGTTTTTTTAAGTTTTGAGATAAAACAAAGAAGTGGATTCCTCTTAGAATCTGCTCCAAACTTATTACTCAAAGGCTGTACAACAAAATGTGAAAATTAAGCTTTAAAATTGGCTTCAAAATCACATCAGGAAGAATGGAGTTGTTACTGTTCGGGGTTCTACAGAGCTTCGAACTGCTCCTGCACCGGCCTCATCCCAGCTGTGGTGTCGGCAGAATGTCCGGCGCCACCTGTCTGCTGCAGGTGCTTGGCTGCTAGGTGACAGGTGTCCAGGGTCTTTGTTCATTCTGAGGTTAAGATCCTGTTTTGTCCTATTGCGCATGCTCAGGTTCCCGCTGCCTTTTCTGGCTCTAAGTGCGGGATTCGTACTACCGCGCATGTAAGTGACGTCACCAGTGACGCGGCAGCTCCTGATTGGCCATCGCTGACATCACCGATGACATGGCAGCTACTGTGGTCATGATGTGGTGGTCGCTGAGTGGCCACTGCGGGCGCCATTGCCATCTGGTGATTGGCTTGGAGCAGGGCTTAGTTTTTCTTGCTCTGTGGCACTAGCAGAGCAGTGCAGCCATATAGTGGCCATAGCCCCAATACAGCCCTGTAGTGTCTGTGACAGGGTTGCATGTTATACTGGAAGCAGTAGGCAGAGTTAGGCATCCGGTGCCCGTCATGCCAAGATAATGTGGTGAGGCATGGTAGGGCTAATCATCCCACTTTCCCTCCTCTGTTCCAGTCTTACTGACGCAGCTCCGTGGAGCTAACTGGGCTGCGGCTACTGTCCCGGTGTGCCCCCTACATGCACGGACAGTCTCCCTCGGGACTCCCTGTGTTGTTAACAGGAGAGGTCCAGTACTCGGTGGGTGTACTGCTAACACCACTGATTGTGTTTTTTTTATTTTTCTTGTTCCTCTGAAACTGTGAAAAAAATCTGATATTTCATTGCCCCATGTGAACAGCGCAAAAAGACTGAATTTCTTTGAGCTGAAACGCTGCCACCAATTCACATGAGGCAATAAAACATCTACTTGTTGTGTGCAATATGATGTTAAGTGCTGCCCACTTTTTGGAATGATTTATCTCTACCCATATCTATCTATCTATACTTCATCTATCTATCTATAGCTCCATATCTATCTATTTATCTCTACTATCTCCATGCAAATATATCATACCTTATATATATATACACAGTACAGACCAAAAATTTGGACACACCTTCTCATTCAAAGAGTTTTCTTTATTTTCATGACTCTGAAAATTGTAGATTCACATTGAAGGCATCAAAACTATGAATTAACACATGTGGAATTAAATACTTAACAAAAAATTGTGAAACAACTGAAAATATGTCTTATATTCTAGGTTCTTCCAAGTAGCCACCTTTTGGTTTGATTACTGCTCTGCACACTCTTGGCATTCTCTTGATCAGCTGCAAGAGGTAGTCACCGGAAATGGTCTTCCAAGAGTCCTGAAGGAGTTCCCAGAGATGCTTAGCACTTGTTGGCCCTTTTGCCTTCACTCTGCGGTCCAGCTCACCCCAAACCATCTCGATTGGGTTCAGGTCTGGTGACTATGGAGGCCAGGTCATCTGGCGTAGCACCCCATCAATCTCCTTTTTGGTCAAATAGCCCTTCCACAGCCTGGAGGTGTGTTTGGCATCATTGTCCTGTTGAAAAATAAATGATGGTCCAACTAAATGCAAACCGGATGAAATAGCATGCTGCTGCAAGATGCTGTGGTAGCCATGCTGGTTCAGTATGCCTTCAATTTTGAATAAATCCCCAACAGTGTCACCAGCAAAGCCCCCCCACACCATCACACCTCCTTCTCCATGCTTCACAGTGGGAACCAGCCATGTAGAGTCCATCCGTTCACCTTTTCTACATCGCACAAAGACACGATGGTTGGATCCAAAGATCTCAAATTTGGACTCATCAGACCAAAGCACAGATTTCCACTGGTCTAATGTCCATTCCTTGTGTTCTTTAGCCCAAACAAGTCTCTTCTGCTTGTTGCCTGTGCTTAGCAGTGGTTTCCTAGCAGCTATTTTACCATGAAGGCCTGCTGCACAAAGTCTCCTCTTAAGGGTACGCTCACACGAGCGTGAAAATCGGACGAGTGCAATGCGAGAAATTCTCGCATTGCACTCAGACCAATGTTAGGCAATGAGGTTCAGCTGTTGGTCAGCTTTTCTCGCATCCAGATTCTGGATGCGAGAAAAGCGGCAGCATGCTGCGTTTTGCTGCTACCGCCGTATCTCTCGCACCCATTCAAGTGAATGGATGCGAGAGATACATCGGACTGCACTCGGATGTTATCCCAGTGCAGTGCGATCTACGCACAGGCTGACAGTGGAGGAGATGGGAGGATTAACCCCTCCCTCTCCTCCGCAGCGCCTGCACTCAGCTTCACAGCTGTGACCCGATCGCAAGATCGGGTTACAGTCGCATGACACCCGGCTCACGCTCGCAGCAGAACCTGAGCCGGGGGACATTAGCATATCGCATCCGATGCTCTCGCATCGGATGCCATACGCTCGTGTGAGTCCAGCCTAACAGTTATTCTAGAGATGAGAAGGTGTGTCCAAACTTTTAGTTTGTACTGTATATATATATAAAATAGCAGAAGATGATTAAAGAACTTTTCCAGCTTTAGGCCCTGTGCGCACTTGCCGGTTTTTGCCGCGGATTTCCTGCGGTTTTGCTACATGTTTCGCTACATGAAATGTTCATAACATCTCTGCAGTGACTCAACAGCAAATCCTATGGGAAAAAAAATGCTGTGCGCACTATGCGGATTTTGACAATTGCATGTTTTGCTGCGGGATTCCCGCAGCAAAAACAATTGCATGTCACTTCTTTTCCGCACGTCGCTGCGGGATTTCACTCCATTGACTGCAATGTAATCGTGAAATCCCGCAGGGAATAACGCAGGCAGCAAATTCTGTGCAGTTCATTGCGTTTTCCTGCGTTATTCCCTGCGGTATTTCGCGTTTTCGGGACATAATGTTCATCACTGATATATCGGTAGCGATGTCGCAACGTGTAAAGTACTCCTTAGTCACACTTCTGCAATCAATTTTTGTGACTCTAAATTGCTGAATCCTGACAGTGTGCCAGGATTCCCCTCTATTTCTAGCTAAAGTGGGCAGTCACATCACCATAAGTATGTAATTTACATAGTTGTAAACACATGCTGAATTGCTTCTCCCAACAGAAAACTGATAGAAGCAAGAAAATCTGGTAGTTGGAGTGTGAGCCCAAGTATGCAAATTGCTGGAAATAGAGAGGAATCTTTACTGTATGCACAATACACACTATCAGGATTCAGCCATCAGCATTCACAATAAAAGACTGCAGAAATTTCACTGAAGCCCAGAAAAGTCATATATAGAAAGATAGATAGAATGTATCAGTGATAGATAGATAGATAGAGGGATAGATAGATAGATAGATAGATAGATGAATGACTGTGCACTCCAGCCCCCACCTTGCCCATTAGCCCCAGGTGTGTTTAAGTTTTTGTGTTGCCCTTACATGTAGGTTTTTAGGAGGACAGTCAGTGACAATATAACCCAGCATAATGAGGTTGCCGTGATGTGGCTCCTGGTCAGGTATTACAATGGCCATTCTAATATGCCAAACAGCTCAAAAAACTTTTGCTACATTGCTATTAGTATTTTTTGCCATTATAGTGTGTGACTTTTTTCTTTTTATATAGATAGATAGAATGGATCAATAGATAGCTAGATAATAGATAGAATGGATAGATAGATAGATAGATGGATAGATAGATAGATAGAGGGATAGATAGATAGATAGATGATAGATAGATGATAGATAGATAGATAGAGGGATAGATGGATGGATAGATAGAGGGATAGATAGATAGATAGATAGATAGATAGATGGATAGATAGATAGAGGGATAGATAGATAGATAGATAGATAGATGATAGATAGATAGATAGATAGAGGGATAGATGGATGGATAGATAGAGGGATAGATAGATAGATAGATAGATAGATAGATAGATAGAGGGATAGATAGATAGAGGGATAGATGGATGGATAGATAGAGGGATAGATAGATAGATGCATAGATAGATAGAGGGATAGATAGATAGAGGGATAGATAGATAGAGGGATAGATAGATAGATAGATAGATAGATAGATAGATAGAGGGATAGATAGATAGATAGATAGATAGATAGATAGATAGATAGATAGATAGATAGATGGATAGATAGTAGATAGATAGAGGGATAGATATATAGATAGATAGATAGAGAGATAGATGGATGGATAGATAGAGGGATAGATAGATAGATAGATAGAGGGATAGATAGATAGATAGAGGGATAGATAGATAGATAGATAGATAGATAGATAGATAGATAGAGGGATAGATAGATAGATAGATAGAGGGATAGATAGATAGATAGATAGATGCATAGATAGATAGAGGGATAGATAGATAGATAGATAGATAGATAGATAGATAGAGGGATAGATAGATAGATAGATAGATAGAGGGATAGATAGATAGATAGATAGATAGATAGATAGATAGATAGATAGATAGATAGATAGATAGATAGATAGATGCATAGATAGATAGAGGGATAGATAGATAGAGGGATAGATAGATAGAGGGATAGATGGATGGATAGAGGGATAGATAGATAGATAGATAGATAGATAGATAGAGGGATAGATAGATAGATAGAGGGATAGATAGATAGATAGATAGATAGATAGAGGGATAGATAGATAGATAGATAGATAGATAGAGGGATAGATAGATAGATAGATAGATAGAGGGATAGATAGATAGATAGATAGATAGATAGATAGATAGATAGATAGAGGGATAGATAGATAGATAGATGCATAGATAGATAGATAGATAGATAGATAGATAGATAGATAGATAATTAAGGCGGCACGGTGGCTCAGTGGTTAGCACTGCAGTTTTGTAGCGCTGGGGTCCTGGGTTCAAATCCCACCAAGGACACCATCTACAAGGAGTTTGTATGTTCTCCCCGTGTTTGTGTGGGTTTCCCCCGGCTTCCTCTGACACTCCAAAAACATATAGATAGGGAACTTAGAATGTGAGCCCCTATGGGGACAGTGATGCCATTGTATGTAGAGCGCTGTGGAATTAACAGCGCTATATAAATGAATAAATATTATTATA
Organism: Anomaloglossus baeobatrachus; assembly: GCF_048569485.1. Lineage (NCBI taxonomy): Eukaryota > Metazoa > Chordata > Amphibia > Anura > Aromobatidae > Anomaloglossus > Anomaloglossus baeobatrachus. Next base: position 63,175,083 of record NC_134354.1, read on the forward strand.
ATTTAATTATTATTATTATTATAATTTAATATATGTAGAATATGTAGATATTGGAGGCAGTGAAAGAAGAGAGTCCGGTAGTAGAAACTCTTATGGAGCCATTAAATAAGCTCTTCCATTCCCTTCTAGGAAAGCAATTAGGAAGTCTCCTGGGTGTCGTCTGCTCTTGGGATGGAATAAAGCACTATACAGACCCGCGCATACACTGTAAGAGCAGATATGTCATTCACACATGACTCTGCCAGTGTTTACTTAAAGAGTTCTGTGCTGCAAACCATCATTAGAAATAACATTCCGCATGTTCCTTCCAAACATGAAAATCAAAGGCGACCGGTCTATGGACAACTTTTATAGGACAATAAAAGCAAATCTTCTTTGTGAGCATGGCAGATTTATTCCAGTCTGGAAAAAGCCTCTCTGCGGCTCAGGATGCTATAAACCCCAGTTACTTTGTGCCGGGGCTCGGCAGCGCTCCGGCATTCTTGTATTAAACAGCTCGTTGCGAAGTTTGTCTTCTTGGCAATTAGCGGAGAGGGCATCTGAGGCAACGATCTTACGCCAATAATTATTATTTCACCAATGGCTTTATGTATTTTTAAAGCCGAGTTGTTTATGACTTGACCCACGCGCATTTATAGGGGTTGAAGATATTTTTTAGGACACCCTTTAACAGCTTGTGTAGTTAACCTCTTAATGACTGGGCTCGAAAAGCGCTAAATGACCACATTTTTTTTTTTTTTTTATTAATTTCCGCACATTTTAGTAGCCATGAGTTATTTTTTTCCCGCTACCCTTGCTGTATGAGACATTGTTTTAGGTGGTAGAATTTGTATTATATTTTGGTGCTGTTTATACATTATTGATTAATTTCTTTAAATATTTTCAAAGCAAATTAAGAAAAAAAAAATGTGATTTTTCCATAAATTAGTTGCTTTTTTTTTTTTTTAATTCTGCTCAGGTTTTACCTTTAATATCTTATTGATCTAATTCTTAAGATTCTTGTGTATGCCTAACGTGTTTTGTTTTATTTGATATAATGTTTAAGAAATAAAATGCATTTTTTTTTTAATCATACAATAGATTATATTTTTATTGTACGGGGAACGGATTTATTTTTATTTATTTATTGATTCATTTTGCTTTGCTTATATAGAACCATCATATGCCACTGCACCTTACAGACATTATCATCACTGTCCACATTGGGATTCAAAATCTACCAGTTTGTCTTTAGGTTGTGACGGGAAACCTGTTGTGAACCCAGAAGAAACCCACGCAAACACGGAGAACATACAAATTCCTTGCAGATGTTGTCCTTGGTGGGATTTGAACCCATTGATGAAAAGCAACAGTGCTAACCACTGAGCCACCATAAAGTGCTAACCACTGAGCTACTATATAGTGCTAACCACTGAGCTACCATACAGTGCTAACCACTGATCACTATACAGTGCTAACCACTGAGCCACCATAAAGTGCTAACCACTGAGCTACCATATAGTGCTAACCACTGAGCTACCATACAGTGCTAACCACTGAGCCACTATACAGTGCTAACCACTGAGTCACCATAAAGTGCTAACCACTGAGCCACATACTATATTATACATAATACGCTCTCTCTACGGTTCATAAAATACTGTATATCTGGAGAACATTATCTTATTTTTTATTACAGGTTTTTTTTCCTACTTGTCATTGGAGTATACAGAGGAGCTTTAGTAATAGGTAAAACAGCTTGCTGCCATGGCATAACTTACTGAAAGAAACTAATCTGCACCTGCTAATACCTATTTTAACTAGAGAGAATAGAGTCATTATATTTGCTAAAGAATCAATAGAATGCCCAAACAAGCAATATTACAATGAGTATAGTTTATTAGACAAAAAGGCTGTAAGGCATAACAATAAATACATACACGTAGTGTAGTAAAACAACCAGAGGGGGAGCTGTGCTGACGATGGACATCTCAAGCGAAACACGTGTTGGGACGTTGGTCCCCACGTGTTATATCCCAGGTTTTGTGATCCAGGTTGGTGAGTAATCCTGCCATGATTATATCTACACATGGTGGTATGTTTACTACATGTGATCTTATACTTATTTTGATGCAGCTACTCATCATCTGTAGGTGGTAATTCATAACCCCTTTAGGATCAATTGGAGTCGGAAAATTGGCCTCTCCTCTCTCTGGGACACGTGGGGTTTTCCTTTCCCTTCAGCACAGCTCCCCCTCTGGTTGTTTTACTACACTACGTGTATGTATTTGTTATGCCTTACAGCCTTTTTTCTAATAAACTATACTCATTGTAATATTGCTTGTTTGGGCATTCTATTGATTCTTTAGCAAATATAAAGACTCTATTCTCTCTAGTTAAAATGTTTTATGAGTTGTTGCTATATTAGCCATGCGATCCTATATCGGTTCCTTTTTTGTTTTTAACCTGCTAATGCCTAGTAGCTCTATTATGTCGAGCAGATTATCAGGTCCAGTTGAAAGTTTGGTTAAGGCTACTTTCACACGTCAGTGATTCTGGGACGTTTGTGCTTTTTTTTTAACGTACCCGAATCACTGACATATGCAGACCCATTATAATGAATGGGTCTGCTCACACGTCAGTGATTTGTCACTGCACGTGTCTCCGTGCGGCGTACACCCGTGTGCGTGATTGCTGCACGGAGACATGTCCATTTTTTTCTGGCATCACTGATGTCCCACGGACCACGCAGTGGTGTGGTCCGTGAAACACGTGCCAGAAAAAAACGTGCATTTAAAATAATAAACATTTTAACTCACCCGGCGTCCAGCGATGTCCTCTGCAGCCCGTCCTCCCTGCTGCTTCTAAGCCGGCTGATTACTGTCGCGCATATTCATTATGCGCGACACAGCAGACCCGGAAGCAGCTCCTGCGGAGGTCACCGCCGGCCGGATGCTGCACCGCGGGAGGATTCAGCACCATGGACAGCGGGAGCGGGCGCAGGTGAGTTGATTTCTAAGTGCCATCTCGGGCCACGGAGAACGGAGCCCGGATTGCACTTAGAGAACCCACGTGTGCCGAGATTCACGGCACACGCAGGGACATGTGCGTGTTTTACACGCCAGTGAAAAACGTCTGTGTTTTTCACTGACGTGTGAAACGGGCCTTACTCAGAGGAAAGTAGTCAGCAGAAGAGAAGACAGAAGCGGTGATAAACTGCTTCTGCCTTCTCCTTAAGTTCCCCTCATGTCTTTGATATCCATAGACCTGACCTTCTTCTGGCATACTAAAGGATGTTGTTGTAGACTCAAGATCCACACCACACACTGTCAAAAGATAACGGGAGGTGGGGAAAGGGGTTAACCAGGGGAGGTCAGCAATATGGAGCCCCATGTATTAGCCAGGGTTTATACATCCATGCAATATACAGTGTGTCCACCCATATCCTGTCCACCGCCATTAACCTGAGAATGGCAGCAGCTATAGGTATAGAAGTGGTGTCTAGGTATAGTAAAGTAGCCATGCACTATGCAATGAAACTACCTATAGCACCACCTGGTGGAAAACAACAGAGTTAGCATTTTTATCTCAAAAACAGAAAGAGATAGAGAAAAAAGTGAATTACAAAGTTGTAGGGCATCATCAATTCAATACGAATCGACACCTTGCATACAGAAATGCTATGATTAGAACGTGTAAAACTCACAAGGCTGCGGATGTGAAGCGATACCTCATGGAGACCTTCCTACAAGTCATTGGGTATGGTGGCTGCGTGGAGTGGTCTCCACGCTCACCTGATCTGACCCCATTGGACTTCTTTCTGTGAGGTCACATCAAACAGCAGGTGTATGCGACCCCTCCACCAACATTGCAGGACCTACGACAACGTATCACAGATACTTGTGCAAACGTGTCACCTACCATATTGCACAACGTGCAGCAAGATGCAGTATGCTGTCCAGAGTCCAGATGTGCATTGCAGCTGACGGTGGCCACTTTGAGCATCAAAGTTAAATGAGCGCCATATGCGTGACCAGCATTCAATGTTTTGGGGGGGGTCATGGGTTTCATATCATAGCATTTCTGTATGCAAGGTGTCGATTCGTATTGAATTGATGATGCCCTACAATTTTTTAATCCACTTTTTTTCTTTATCTCGTTCCGTTTTCAAGATAAAAAAATCTAACTCCGTTGTTTTCCACCAGGTGGCGCTATAGGTGGTTTCATTGTGTAGCGCATGGCTACTTTACTATACCTAGACACCACTTCTATGCCTATAGCTGCCGTCGTTCTCAAGTTAATGGCAGTGGACAGGATATGGGTGGACACACTGTATAGCCACAATATAATGCTTTATTTCTTCGGCAGTGGTGCTGCAGAAAAATGTAACACTTAACGATTAGTGATGAGCGAGCATGCTTGTAACTACTCGGTACTCGCACGAGTATCGCTGTACTCGGGCTGCTCGGCGGGGACCGAGTAATCTCGCGATACTCGTGCTGTACTCGTGGTCTTCATCCCTGCATGTTGGCGCTCTTTTGAGAGCCAGCCCTCATGCAGGGATTGGCTGGCAGACCACTGCAATGCCACAGCCCTGTTAGTTGTGGAATTGCAGTGATTGGCCGGCCTGCACAGCGTGACCGAGCCTTTATACCGGCCGGCGCGCTGTGCTCTGCTCACAGCTATCCAGACAGTGAGTGCAGGGAGAGTGTCGCTGATTCAGGGAAAGCTTTGCGGCCCTTTATAGCTTTTTCAGTTGCAGGGCTGCAAACAGTGTGACCAAAAGTCCTTCTCAGGACTATTCTAGTTGTATACAGGCAGGCAGGGTATAGCCAGGTCGGAGTACAGTAGCAGAGTCCTTCTCAGGACTATTGTTGCTATATACAGGCAGGGTATAGCCAGGTCTGAATACAGGCTAGTGACCAGAAGAGTCCTTGTCAGGACTATTGTACCAGTATACAGGCAGGCAGGCAGGCAGGGTATATATAGCCATTCCTAGTGGTGACCGTATACCAGCCTTCATCATATCTGGGGCTGGTGTACACAGTCCAGATAGTGTCTGACTTGTCTGTAATTGTCGCTCCCCAAAAAAACCTGTTAGGTTCTTATTGCGTCCGTGCTTGGTTTTTAAAACCGCACGTGTGTGCCTGTCGGTGGCAGCGTACAGGTGCACTTGTGTGCAATTTCCAGAAACTTTGATATAACGCACAAGTAGTGAATATACACGTCAGCACAGCATTGCAAAATGCGCAAGGGCATTGGCAAGGAACAAGGAAGTGGACGTGATGGTGGTGCAGGCAGAGGCCGAGGTCGTGGGCAAGCTCTAATTTCGCCACAACAAAGGGCCACATCTAGTCGCTCGCACGTCCTGTCCCAAATTCTTGGGGACCGCAGCAGTACACCGCTCTTGAACCAAGACCAGTGTCAACAGGTTGTTAGTTGGATAGCAGAAAATGCTTCCAGTCAGATTGGCACCACCACAAACACTCTGTCTTCCACACGGTCAAGTGTCAGTAGCCGTGATACTGCACCGCACATTTCTGAACCTGATCCTCCTTCCTACCACCAGGCTGAGTACACGTCCTCCTCGGACATTAATGATCCCACACTTGGACACTCGGAAGAGCTGTTCACGTTTCCATTCACACATTCTGGCCTCTCGCCAGCTCATATTGAAGTGGGTCATGAGGAGATCGTCTGTACAGATGGCCAAATATTTGAGCAGCCACGTTCTCACGAAGTTGGCAACGTGTCTCAACAAGTGGTGGACGATGATGAGGCACAATTGTCAGGAAGTCAGGAGGAGGAGCAGGGTGCGGAAGAGGAAGACGACGTGATGGATGATCCAGTAACTGACCCAACCTGGCAGGAGGATATGCAGAGCGAGGACAGCAGTGCACAGGGGGAGGGAGGCGTAGCATCACAACAGGCAGTAAGAAGCAGGGTGGTGGCCCCAGGCAGAAGTCAGGCAACCGTTCCCCGGAACAACACGACGACACAAGGTGCCTGTACAAATGTTAGGTCTTCCCGAGTCTGGCAGTTTTTTAAGTTGGATCCAGATGATTCAAAAAAGGCCATTTGCAACACCTGCCGTGCCAGCATCAGCAGGGGTACCAAAACTAGCAGCCTGACCACCACCAGCATGATCAGGCACATGTCAGCCAAGCACCCGACTTTGTGGGAAGTACAACAGAGTCGAGGAGCAGTGCTTGCTGATGTCACTGCTACGTCTTCGCTGGTTGTGCATGCGAGCCAATCCCCTGTCCATGCTGCCTGCGAACAAGCCTCCTCCACTCCTGCACCTGCAGTTGCCTACGCAGAAAGAACACCATCATCAAGCATGTCCTTGTCCCAGCGCAGCGTTCAGTTATCCATTCAGCAAACCTTTGAACGCAGGCGCAAATACACTGCCAACACCCCACATGCCACACTTCTAAATGCTAACATTTCGCGACTGCTTGCGCTGGAAATGTTGCCTTTTAGGCTGGTGGAGACAGAAGCATTCCGTGACCTGATGGCGGCAGCTGTCCCACGTTACTCGGTCCCCAGCCGCCACTATTTCTCCCGGTGTGCCGTCCCCGCGTTGCATAACCACGTGTCACAAAACATCACACGTGCCCTGAACAACGCTGTTTCACCCAAGGTCCACCTAACCACAGACACGTGGACAAGTGCTTGTGGGCAAGGCCGCTACATCTCGTTGACGGCACACTGGGTTAATATTGTGGAAGCTGGGACCCAGTCTGAGCGAGGGACGGAACACGTCCTTCCCACACCAAGGTTTGCAGGCCCTACCTCAGTCAGTGTTTCACCCACACTCTACAGCTCCGGAATGTCATGCTCTTCAGCCTCCTCCTCCTCCTGCGCATCCTCATCCACTGTACCCTCCACACCAGTCCCAAGCTGGAAGCACTGCAGCACTGCCTCGGCGAAGCGGCAACAGGCTGTGCTGAAGCTAATCTGCATAGGTGACAAACCCCACAATGCAGAAGAGCTGTGGACAGCTCTGAAACAGCAGGCAGATCACTGGCTCACACCTCTGAACCTAAAGCCAGGAAAGGTCGTGTGTGACAATGGCCGGAACCTGGTGGCGGCTTTGAGGCGAGGCCAGCTGACACATGTTCCATGCGTGGCCCATGTGCTCAACCTCGTGGTTCAGCGGTTTCTAAAGTCATACCCAGAGCTGTCTGATCTGCTGGTAAAAGTTCGCCGCCTGTCTGCACATTTTCGAAAGTCACCTACTGCTTCAGCCGGCCTTGCCGGCTTTCAGCGCAGTTTGCATCTTCCGGCTCACAGACTGGTGTGTGATGTCCCCACGCGTTGGAATTCAACTCTGCACATGTTGGTCAGGATATGTGAGCAGAAGAGGGCAGTTGTTGAGTACCTGCATCACCTAAGCCGTCGGGAAATGGGTCAAACTCCACACATAACACCTGAGGAGTGGAGATGGATGTCAGACCTATGTACCATCCTCCAAAACTTTGAGGACTCCACCAAGATGGTGAGTGGTGATGACGCCATTATTAGCGTCACCATACCGCTACTCTGCCTTCTAAAACGGTCTCTGCTGAAAAACAAACATGATGCATTGCAGGCGGAGCGCGATGAGTTGCAGCAAGAAACAGTAGTGGGTGTGGGTGATGATAACACACAGCCCAGCCTCGTCTCATCACAACGTGCAGTGGAGGACTATGACGAGGAGGAGGATGAAGACATGGAGCAACTCTCCGGCCAAATTGAGGATATGACATGCACACCAGTCATATCCTCGGTTCAGCGTGGCTGGCCAGAGGACAGGGTAGATGAGGAGGAGGAGGAGGAGGAGGAGGACAGCATGTTCAGTCATCTTGTTGGTCAGGCTACTGAAGTCCTGGCTGTTAAGAGTCTGGCGCACATGGCTGACTTTATGGTAAGCTGCCTGTCTCGTGACCCTCGCGTTAAGAACATCTTGGCCGACAATCATTACTGGTTGGTAACACTGTTAGACCCACGCTACAAGGAGAACTTTTTGTCTCTTATTCCCGTGGAGGAGAGGTCAACCAAAATGCAGCAGTTCCGGAAGGCCATAGTCACGGAAGTAGGCAAAGCATTCCCCTCACAAAACGCTAGCGGCATAGGTCAGGAATCAGTGGACAACCGAGGCGTACAGCCGAGAGGCACAAGTCCAATCCGCCAGAGGTAGGGGAACAGTCTTTAAGATGTGGGACAGTTTTCTCAGCCCCTCACGTACCACAGCCCCTGAGGTGCGGGGTAGTGCCACAAGAAATCCTAAGTTTGCCCAGATGCTGAAGGAGTACCTTGCAGATCGAACAACTGTACTCCGACATTCCTCTGTGCCTTACAATTATTGGGTATCCAAGCTGGACAAGTGGCATGAATTGGCTCTCTACGCCTTGGAAGTCCTGGCCTGCCCTGCCGCTAGCGTTTTGTCAGAGCGTGTTTTTAGTGCCGCAGGTGGAATCATTACAGATAAACGCACCCGCCTGTCAACTGAAAATGCTGGCAGGCTGACTCTGATCAAGATGAACAAGGGTTGGATTGGGCCAGACTTCACCACACCACCAGCAAATGAGAGCGGAATTTAAAGTTTGCCATGTACCTCCACTCACCCATGGGTACACACTTCTGGACTTTGGATAATCACTGGACTGCTCCTCCTTCTCCTCATGCGCCACCATGATGACCGTTACAAATTGCAATACTTAGGCCTTTGTTTCAGGTATACCCCCAGTGGTAAATTTTTTCGCCCATTCTTTGCAGAATGGACATTACAACGACAGGAGACCCGCTCCTTTGCAATGGGAACAATGTTTTGAGGCCCTCATGCACGTCTCTACCCAGGGACAACGTGGAGCCTCCCAATTTTTGGCTGCCCTGCCTAAGGGCTATACTATAATACACCCACTTCCTGACAATGGACACTTAATGTTTTGAGGCCCTCATGCACGTCTCTACCCAGGGACAACGTGGAGCCTCCCAATTTTTGGCTGCCCTGCCTAAGGGCTATACTATAATACACCCACTTTCTGACAATGGACACTTAATGTTTTGAGGCCCTCATGCACGTCTCTACCCAGGGACAACATGGAGCCTCCCAATTTTTGGCTGCCCTGCCTAAGGGCTATACTACAATAGACCCACTTCCTTACAATGGGCACTTCAGGTTTACAGGCCCTCATGCACGTCTCTATCCAGGGACAACGTGGAGCCTCCCAATTTTTGGCTGCCCTGCCTAAGGGCTATACTACAATAGACCCACTTCCTTACAATGGGCACTTCAGGTTTACAGGCCATCATGCACGTCTCTATCCAGGGACAATGTGGAGCCTCCCAATTTTTGGCTGCCCTGCCTAAGGGCTATACTACAATAGACCCACTTCCTTACAATGGGCACTTCAGGTTTACAGGCCCTCATGCACGTCTGTATGCAGGGGCATTGGTGAACCTCACAATTTTGGACTGCCCTGGCAAAGGAAAATACTACAAAGACTCACTTCCTCAAAATGGGCACATTAGACTCAAGAGGCCTTCATGTACGTCTCTTCTCAGGGACATCGGAGTGCCACACAATGTTTTCACGTAAAATCTTTCATGTATTAATCTCAAAAAGTAACATACACCAGCTCTATCTCACTATTGGGTATGTGCCCTTAACATTTCCGCCATGAAAAATCATTTTGGGGTCATTTTGGAAGGTTTTCTGGTGAGTCCGTAAAAATGGCGTAAAACGCGGACAAAATTGTTCACAGCTGTGACTTTTCAGTGATAAATGCTTCAAGGGGTCTTCCCCATGCTGTTGCCATGTCATTTGAGCACTCTTCTGAGACTTTTGTGACATTTTTAGGGTTTCTCCATGCTGCCGGGGGGTCATTTCACAAAAATACTCGGGTCTCCCATAGGATAACATTGGGCTCGTTGCTCGGGCCGAGTACACGAGTATCTTGGGAGGCTCGGCCCGAGCTTCGAGCACCCGAGCTTTTTAGTACTCGCTCATCACTATTAACGATATATATATATGTAGACATATAAATGTATGTGTGTAGATAGATATAATGATAGGTAGATAAATAGATAGATAGATAGATAGATAGTTAGATAGATAAGCATATATTTTGGAGCAATGAATTTGCAAAATTGTGCAAAAAAATTTTTAAAATTGAAAATTACATTTACATACATTACCGATTGTAAGTATCACTAGGGGTTAAAAAAGAACAATAAGACCGAAATATCAACCATGGTAACAAGTATATTACTGGTTGTCATAGTCACCAATATTATTTTTTTTACTTCACCCCACAGTTTTACTAGATCACCACTTCTTATTCATGACACTGAATATGCTGCTGTTCTTCACAGCTCGTATCACAATATAGTGCACTTCAGGAGATGAATAATACATTTAAAACTAGATTTTTTGTGATGCAAAGGTTATCTATACATCAAAATATATCGGTACATTATGTTAAGGTAGGCAGAAGATTTAAAGAATAGACCTGATCTGCTCTTCATGGCAACTTTTTCATTGCGGCAGCTTTTAGGGACATTAAGAGGTCAACTGAGGTCTCTGCATTTTCCGGTTACAAACTTTAAAGGGGTGGTTCACTACTTAGCTTTACAAGCCACATCAATATAATGTTCAGAAACAAGGCTTCTCTCAAATACCTTGTCTTGGTAATTGTGCGTTTAAGTGGCACTATTGCGGTCCGATCATCCCCATCATGTGACCGCCGGGCTCGGTGACCTTTGAGATCCAATGATGTCACATCAACTTCCAGTTGACCCGACATCACCGAGAAGGGCCCCAGTCTCCTTGAGTGACCGGGCTGTGAGCGGAGTTTAACCGCTCATCACAACTTATGGGATGCTGGGATGTGATGTGCGGGGAGACTCCACCCACAGCCCAGTCACTCAAGGAGACTGGGGATGGCCTCGGTGATGTTGGGTCAACTGAAAGTTGACGTGACATCACCGGATCTCAGAGGTCACGGAGCCTAGGGGAGGAACGATGGCGATGTGTGGACTGCATGTAATAGTACTGCTCAGAGGCACTATTGCCAACACAAGGTATTTGAGAGAACCCTTGTTTCTGAGTGTTTTATCGATATGGCTAAGAAAGCAAAGTAGTGAACCACGCCTTTTACACACGTCATCTATTGTGGCCTTTGAATTCATTAATATTCATGAGATGCAGAGTTTATCATCAGTCTTGATCAACATGTATCCATAATGTAGATGAGATCTACTGCCAATCTGTTTTGAGATTGGTGGTATATCGCTACCATAAATTGTGAGAAGCCCCAGAGACCACTTTGGGACCATTTGACTTTTCACAGTTCTACCAGTACTATCCTAAAATTTAATGAATATCACTAAATTCCGATCAGCAGGGATCAAACCACTGTGATCCCCGCCAGTCACTAAAGTAAAGTGGGACAAGTATTCAGAAACCATCATTCAATTTTTATCCTGTTGGCTCTGCTAAACATTTTTGATTTGGCTACAAAGTTGGCTATTGACTATAATTGGTAAACTATGCACCATTCACAGGGAGTTGAGCTGAGCAGAAAGGAGAAGTATGGAAATGCATTCCTAGCTTCATCGGGATCACAGTGGTCAGGCCCTTGCCGACCAGACGTTGATGGCATTTCCTAGTTTTGTATCACCAATGTCTATAATGACACAATTTAATTAATTTATTCTACCTAAAACCGTAATGAAAATGGTGCATTGCTACCATCAATATCTGGTTGTGGCCATCTTATCATTGTGAACATGTTACTCTTTAGAAGTACAGTAAAGCCCGCTTTACACGCTGCAATGTATCTTACTTCAATGTATCACGTCGTAAGTGACGCACATCCGGCATCGTAAGGTACATTGCAGTGTGTAACGGCTACGTGCGATTGCGATTGAACGGTAAAACGTTTCTCAAGAATTGAACGGCAGATTGTTCATCATACCCGGGGTAGCACATATCGCAGTGTGTGACACCCTGGGAACGATGAACAGATCTTACCTGCGTCCTGCGGCTCCCGGCCGGTAATGCGGAAAAAAGGAGGTGGGCGGGATGTTTACGTCCCGCTCAGCTTCGCCCCTCCGCTTCTATTGGCCGGCTGCCGCGTGACGTCGCTGTGACGCCGAACGTCCCTCCCACTCCAGGAAGTGGACGTTTGCCGCCCACAGCGAGGTCGTATGGACGGGTAAGTACGTGTGACGGGGGTTAATTGTTTGTGCGGCACATTCAACAAATTGAACGTGCTGCACATACGATGGGGGCGGTTACAAACGCATACGATATCGTATGCTGGATCGTAAGGTGTAAAGCAGGCTTAAGTGCATGAAATTGTGGAACTTCATGATTTGACTCCAGTTGACTTTTTCAAAGGATGCAGGTTGGACCAATACTATAACAGATGGTTCTAAATTCTGATCAGCAGAAATCCAACCACTGCGATCCCGCCCGTCCCCAAACTAAAATAGTAGAGGTATTCAAAAAGTATGAGTCCATTTCATCCCTTTGGCTGTACTTGACTTTTTCCATTTGACCATGAGGTTGGCCATTGGCTATAAATGGACAACTATGTACCCCTCACAAAGAGTTGAGTGGAGTAAAGTGGAGAAAGGCCACAATGCCTTCTTAGTTCTTACACCCACTAGAGGATAAAAGTGGTCAGACCCTTCCTGACTGGATGTTGAATGCATATCTTATCTCTAGGTCACCAATGTCTATCATGACGCAACTCCTTAAATGTATTATTAAAAGCTAAACAAAAAAGTATAGAATCTATTCTTGGACCAGGGCAAGTAAGACGCAACGATGATGAAAAGATTAGGTACAGGGAAGTTGTAGGTCACAACAATGATGAAAAGATTAGGTACAGGGAAGTTGTAGGTCACAACAATGATGAAAAGATTAGGTACAGGGAAGTTGTAGGTCACAACTATGATGAAAAGATTAAGTACAGGGAAGTTGTAGGTCACAACAATTATGAAAAAACTAACCTAACACTAGAAAGAAAATAAACTAATACTTACACTCTTCCGATTGTGACTAAGAACCCAGATGTCATGGCAGGTAGTTGTGTCACTGTACTTTGGTGAGTGAACCCTTAGGAAATTTAAAGTAACAAAATATATGGAGGGTGGCCGTAACAAAGATAAACCGAATTTAAGGTGAAGTGGTCAATGGGAAATATTTCTCAAGAGGAACAATGAATTGAAATTAACATATGATCTCAGGAAGGAAACTTTGTGTGAAATGGACTGAGATGTAATTGCTATGTGCTGAAACAGTGATTTAATCTAAACACTTCTGGAGGTCAGGAAAGAATTGTTTATTATTGCGTAGAAAGTTCTCTGAAGCGGCTGAATAGGGGTTTTTTGTGTTATTTTTATTTCCTCTGGATAGCCACAAAGTTGTAACCTAAGCTGAGGTCATTACAAAGTTGGAAATGATTTCCCTAACAATTAAGGCATGGTTGTGGTTTCAAAATCCATGCTCAGAGCTCCTTGGCTTTTATTTGTCTGCACAAAGAGCCAGCGGTGGGCACAATACCATGTGAAGTGCTATAGATGTACGCCCGGGGGACGCTGGGAAATTATGTTCCTGTTGTATTAATGAGAAGTATTTCGAGATAGGAGGCATTGTACAGTAAAATCTAAGGGAAATGGATGATTTATTTCAGCAGCAAGAAATATAGTCTCATGCTATAACTATTATTCATTATATTTAAATAAATACATTACACAGACACACACACACACATATATATATATATATATATATATATATATATATATATGCACATACTGAACAAAAATATGTACGCTATACTTTTGTTTTTGCTCCCTATTTTTCATCTAAGATCTAAGACTTCCATGTTCACAAAAGGCCTTTTTCTCTTAAATATTGTTCGCAAACTTGTCTCAGTCTGTGTTAGTGAGATTTTCTCCTTTGCCGAGATAATCCATCTATCACACAGGTGTGGCATGTCAAGATGCAGAATTGTGGTCAGCCTAAGGCCCACCTGTGCAATAATCATGCTGTCTTAGGCCTGCGACACACATCCGTGCCGCCGGTACGTGTTTGTCATTTTTTGCACGTACCGGCGGCACGGAGACACGTTCAGCAATGCTACCCTATTGTAGCAGGCACACACACACGTAAAACCACACGGAACGTGTGTCCGTGTGCGTTTGTACGTGTGTACGTTTTTCTAAACGCTGACATGTCAGTGTTTTCTCCAGCAGCACGGGTGTCACACGGCCCATACCCATACCACATGGATGTAGTGTGGATGCGGTCCCGTGTGACACGCGCCGGAGAAAACACACGTGTCAGTGAAAAAAAAAACCAAAACATTTACTCACCTTCTCCAGCCCTCCTGTCTCTGCCGCTGCTGCCACTTGCTGCCGACCCCCGCTCATTATGCTCATTTAATATTCACTTCACTGCGGCCGGCAGCAGCGGGGAGATGGGAGGGCTGGAGACCGAGGATCAGCACCACGGACAGCAGCGCGGACAGCAGGAAGGACCAGGTGAGTATGTAAATTACTGGTTCTACGTGTGCTATCACGGATAGCACACGTAGAACACACGTGGCCCGCACATACCAGAGACACGTACTTACCACACTCAACACGCAGGGTAAATACGTGTCTCGCGGTACGTGCGTGATTTTCACGTGAGTGTGGCAGAGGCCTTAATCAGCACCTTGATATGTCACACCTGTGAGGTGGATGGATGACCTTGGCAAAGGAGAAGTGCTCACTAACACAGATTGAGACAAGTTTGCGAACAATATTTAAGAGAAAAAAGCCATTGTATACATAAAAAAGTCTTGAATCTTATAGTTTAGCTCAGGAAAAATAGGATAAAAGAAAAGTATTGCCTGCTTTTACATTTTTTGTTGTTTTTATACATTTTATGTGTGTGTGTGTGCATATATATATATATATATATATATATATATTGAATATCACAAAAGTGTGTACAGCCCTCACATTTTTGTAATTGCTTTATTATATCTTTTCATGGGACAACACTGAAGATATGACACTTTGATACAATGTAAAGTAATCAATATACAGCTGTACCCCTGCGATCGCTGCCAGGTCTCCGGCTGATGTTACAGCCAACATCAGGTTATCACTGCCGGAGTGGTGCCCTCCACCGCTCCCAGTAGTGTAACCCCTTGGATGCTGCGAACAACGTGATCACAGCATTCTGGAGGCAGGGAGAGGCATCACTTAGGCGGGCTTTGCACACTGCGACATCGCAGGTGCGATGTCGGTGAGGTCAAATTGAAAGTGACGCACATCCGGCATCGCATGCGACATCGTAATGTGTAAAGCCTAGATGATACGATTAACGAGCACAAAATCGTCGTAATCGTATCATCGGTGCAGAGTCGGCGTAATCCATAATTACGCTGACGCGACAGTCCGATGTTGTTCCTCGCTCCTGCGGCAGCACACATCGCTGTGTGTGAAGCCGCAGGAGCGAGGAACATCTCCTACCGGCGTCACCGCGGCTTCCGTAGGATATGCGGAAAGAAGGAGGTGGGCGGGATGTTTACATCCTGCTCATCTCTGCCCCTCCGCCACTATTGGCCGCCTGCCGTGTGACGTCGCTATGACGACGCACGACCCGCCCCCTTAGGAAGGAGGCCGGCCAGAGCGACGGTCGCAGGGCAGGTGAGTGCATGTGAAGCTGGCGTAGCGATAATTTTCTCTACGCCAGCTATCACACAATATCGTACCTGCGACGGGGGCGGGGACTATCGCGTGCGACATCGCAGCATCGGCTTGCGACGTCGCATGTCGCAACGTGCAAAGCCCGCCTTACCGCTACCTGGCGATCCACTCACTGTAATGCAATCACAGGGACCCGATCGCTGCCATGGCAACCCTGGGTTGTCACCATGACAACCTCAGGTTACTGAGCTCCTGAGAGCCTCACACACCATGCCGGATGCATGATGTGTTAGGTGAAGTGTCAGTGCTGACACATTTTATCCATTGCACTGATTGAGCACAAGTACTGCAGTGGATTATATCCACATGAAAAAATGCAGAAAGAATTGAAATGCTGCAAATTTTTTCTACAAAATTCACAGAAAACAAAGGGCAACAGTGTTTACCTGCCCAGGCCACAGAATCAAATGCGGTAACTGGATGCAGCAAAACCCCTTAATAAAGATGGAGGCAACAGGTGCAAAACACTGATGGAGCAACCACTCATACACTGCCAGTTCGTGCATATATATATTATATTTTTTTTTTTTCACTTACAGGATGCAGCCAGGCCCATTTATGTAGCCCTTGTAAACTGGGGTCTCCGTTCCTGTGTGGTGCACTTATATAGTGCTGGGCAGCCCGCCTAGTCTAATAGTATGGGCGTCATCAATACTCTGTAAGCCAAACACTGTGCACCTACATGTGTGAACGGCGCCTTATACAAGCTATTTGTGTACAATTTTAATACTAAGCAATCACCCCCTCCATGGAGTGGCAGTGTGTGAGTGGTTGCTCCATCAGTGTTTTGCTCCTGTTGCCTCTGTTTTGCTGCATCCTGTTACTGCATTTGATTCTGTGGCTTGGGCAGGTAAACATTGTTGCCCCATGTTTTCTGTGCATTTTTCTGAATTTTTGGGAGAAAATGTTATTCCTCTTTTGGTGGTTTAGCTTTTAGATTTTTTTCTGCACCAAAATCTGTAAGGAAAAATTCTGCGACGTTCACAGTAATTCAGGATTCTCATAGACTTTGCTGGGATATGTTAATAATTTATGTTTTCATGGGACAACACTGAAGATATGACACTTTGATACAATGCACAGTAGTCAGTGTGTGGCTTGTATAACAGGGTAAATTTGGTGACCTCCAAATAACTCAACACACAGCCATTAATGTCAAAGCTGCTGGCAACAATAGTGAGTACACCCCTAAGTTAATATGGTCAAATTATCCTAATTAGCCTCTTTCCCTTCCCAGTGTCATAAGACGCATTAGTGTTACAAGGCCTCAGTTGTGAATGGGGAGCAGGTGTGTTACATTTGGTGTTACCTCTCACACACACTCTTATACTGGTCCCTGGAAGTTCAACATGGCTCCTCATGGCAAAGAATTCCCTAAAGATCTTAAAAAAAGAATTGTTGCTCGACATATAGATATCCTAGATGATAAGAAGATTGCTAACACCCTGACACTAAGGTTCACCAAGGTGGCCAAGACCATACAGCGGTTTAAAAAAACGGGGATCCAGTAAGAACAGGCCTCGCCATGATCGATCAAAGAAGTTCAATGCACATGCTTAACGTCTTTTTCAGAGGTTATATTTTCAAAAAAGATGTATAGGTGCTGCCAGCATTGCTGCAGAGGGAAGTTAAAGGGGTTCTGGAGTCAGCCTGTGAGTGCTAAGACCATACGTCACACACTGCATCAGATTGGTCTACATGGCTGTCACCCAGAAGGAAGCCTCTTCAGAAGATGATAAACAAGAAAGCCTAAAAACAGTTTGATGAAAACAGGCAGACTGAAAATATGGATTACTAGAACCATGTCCTGTAGTCTGATGAGATCACGATACACTTATTTGCTTTAGATGGTGTCAAGTGTGTGTGGCGGCAACCCAGTTAGGAGTACAAAGACAGGTGTGTCTTTCCTACAGTCTAGCAGGGTGGTGGGAGTGTCATGGTTTGGGGCTGCATGAGTGCTGCCATCTGTGGGCAGCTACAGTTCATTTAGGGAACTATGAATGCCATCATGTGCTGTGACATACTGAAGCAAAGCATGATCATCTCCCTTCAGAAACTGTGCAGCAGGATAGTACTCTAACATGATAATGACCCCAAACACACCTCCAAGATGACCACTACATTGCTAATGAAACTGAGGGTGAAGGAGCTGGACTGGCTAAGTATGTGTACAGACCTAAGCCCTATTGAGCATCTGTGGGGCATCCTCAAACAGAAGTTGAAGGAGCACAAAATCTCAAACATCCACCAGCTCTGTGATGTGGTCATGGAAGAGTGAAAGAGGATCCAGCGGCTCCTGTGAAGCTCTAGTGAACTCCATGTCCAAGAAAGTTAAGGCAGTGCTTGAAAATAATAGTGGATACATAAAATATCGACACTTTTGGCACAATTTGGCTTTTTTCCCTTTTGTTGCCAGTGGTTTAGACATTAATGACTGTGTGTTGAGTTATTTGGTGAGCACATCAAATTCACACTGTTATACAAGCTGTATTTAAGAGTGGTGGACAATGGTCATATTCCTGCCCCTGACAACACTAATTCTGTAACTGTTTTGTGTTGTTGTGTAACATGGTGAAATGTTTGTTGTGAGAGTGTAATATATATAGTGTGTGTGTATTAGAATAAGATGTAATGTAATTTGTAAGAGGTAGAATTTTTTGTATAGAAATGTAAGTAAAAGGTTAAATCTGCCCAGCAACAGACCGCAGTGACAGAAACAGTAAACTGTTGGGTCTAGCCCATCCTAGGATGGTTCGGCTGGCAAGGAAAGTATGCTTCATTGTAGAAAATGGATGGTCTGTGGCAATGGAGAAAAGGAGACAGAATTCAAGATAGCATGAATCTCGCGAGAGAGGCCAGAGACACAGGGTGTGAACAGCATTGCAACTAGCGACTGATCTTTGGATGGAGTGGCTCCAGGTATTAGGAGTTGGAGAATGAAATTCTTACATCCAGGTCCTTTAACTGTCAAGGTACATGGTGACGTAAACTGGTGTTGGACTTTAGTGGCTAGGTCCCTTAACCATCAAGGTACCGGATTACCTCAAGTGGCATGTGACATAGTCAACTAGCCGGACGGTTTCCAGATAGATGTCTGGGTGTGCAAAGTTTTGCTCTGGTCATTATGGGACCCCTGAGGAGACTGGACAGGAAATGCAGAAAGGGAAAGATGACCATCTCAGTGTAAACTGTAACATTGGATTGGGTTGCACCCCAGTTCACTGACCAAGGTAGATTGTATGCAACCCAGTGGGAAATTGAGCTGTGTCTGTTAATGCAAAGTGAAAATGTAAAGTTCTGAAAGATAAGTGCCTGCTATCTAGAGTGTGAAGTCATTACTGACAAAGAACAGTCTAATAAACAATTATGGTTTAAAATGAAAAGTTGGTCTCCTTGGGAAAGTCATCTTCAGGTCCTGGCCAGCCAACACCAGCAGCGGTATGCGGCCTACATGGGTTCCCAGCCCGCATAGCTAAAGTCCACATACCTAGCTAGAGCTGGGTTCACACATAGCGACAGCGACAACGACGTCGCTGTTATGTCACCATTTTCTGTGACGCAACAGCGACCTTGTATGTCGCTGTTATGATCGCTGCTTAGCTGTCAAACACAGCGACGCAGCAGCGATCATAACGTCGCTACATGTGCAGAGAGCAGGGAGCCGCGCACACTGCTTAGCACTGACTCCCTGCACTCCTAGCTACAGTACACATCGGGTTAATTAACCCGATGTGTACTGCAGCTACATGTGCAGAGGGCAGGGAGCCGGCACTGGCAGCGTGAGAGCGGCACCTTGGTTACCCGATGTTTACCCTGGTTACAGCTTACTGCAGCTGCCAGATGCCGGCTCCTGCTCTCTGCTTGCTTCATTTCGTCGCTCTCTCACTGTCACACACAGCGATGTGTGCTTATCAGCGGGAGAGCAACAATAAAAAAACGAACCAGGGCTGTGTGTAACGAGCAGCGATCTCACAGCAGGGGCCAGATCGCTGCTCAGTGTCACACACAGCGAGATCGCTAATGAGGTCACTGCTGCGTCACAAAAAATGTGACTCAGCAGCGATCTCGCTGTGTGTGAAGCACCCCTAGGACTAGATATTTCATGAAAAGGCTCGTTAAGGGGCCACTTTGGACTTTTAGGATTGCTACTTCCAACATGTGGCACCAGAGTTTGTCTCCTTCCTCCCTGAAAAGACAATTTGAATTTTACCATATAGTGAACATGGTAAATAAAAGACCCCAAAAGCAATCATGCAATTGCACTATTTTGAAATTTCATGGCACTTGGATTTTTTTTCTCGTTTTACATACATTATATGGTAAAACTAAGGGGTTCATTCAAAAGTACAACAAGCCCTCATATGGCAATATTGACGGGAAAATGAAAAACGGAAAATTGCCCAGGGGTGAAGGGGTTAATGTATCTGAGTGGACTATTACCATACCATATTTATTACAGTTTTTGTGTTTGCCATATTTATTGTGTTAGCTGCAGCTTTTATGGTCTCACTATTTCCTGAAATACTTATAAAAGAACAAATTCAACAACGAAAAAATATATACGGGACTGTGCAAACGTTTTCACTACCGTAAATGTGAAATAAATGCTGCAAAGAAAGAATACTTAAAAAAAATAATAAGTAATAAGTGTTAATAATAGATTATTTCTCTGAATTAACAAAATGCAAAGTGAATGGACAAAAGAGAGAAATGATGGATGAAGATGAAGAGAAATAAAAGTTTATACAAGCGTAAATCCACAGAAGATCTGTGGTTAGTTTTCCAAGATGTTTGGAACAATCTTCCTGTTGAGTTGTTTCAAAAATTGCAAGTGCCTAAGAAAATTGATGTTGCCTTAAAGGCAATGGGTGATGACATCAAATATTGATTTGATTTAGATTCCTCTTTGTTCATTCACTTTTAATTTTGTTAATTATTAAAAAATATAAACTATTAGAACGTCTATTTTTTTAAAACATTCTTTGTAGCATTTTTTTCCATACCTGCATAAAACGTTTCCACAGTATGTACTGTACATCATTTATATATAGAAGTAACAGCATATATTAATGTTGATCTGTAGCTGAGATATAGTAAGAAAAAAGTCAATAGCATTCACGTTTTATCTGGAAAAAATATACTTGTGCAACTGCAGGTAGTATCGTATCTCGGTTGCACACACAACTTGCAACTTTAATCTTAGAGCAGGGGCGTAACAATCGCAGTTGCAGAGGTTACGGCTGTGAAAAGGCCAAGAGGTATATTGGGCCCGCTTTCCCCAGTGCCTGCTTCAGATGGATGTGCGTTCAATGGCACATATCCAGCTGAAATGCATTGCAGCACAGAGATCAGTCGGGTCCCTGTGCTGCAATACAAGCTGCCGGCCAAACTGTGGCCAGCAGCTGATGTCAGTGTGCACGTGACTGGGGCTGCATACAGTGATGTCATGCACCATGGTGCACATGCCGATGTCAGCTGCCAGCCATTGCGTGTTGGCTACAGAGGACGCAATGTGGTGTGGGAGCAGAGGGAGCTGAGTACATTTTGTTTTATGCATTAGAGACAGAAAAGAGAGCTGTATATACCAGGCTGGGCCCAGGATAAGGACAAATATATCAGGATGCGAATCATATATACCAGGATGGGCCAAGGATTGGGACAAATACGTATACCAGGATGGGCCACAGGATGGACCTGGGATGAAGACATATATATACCAGGATGGGGGACATATATACCAGGATCGGACCAGGATGAGGACATATATACCAGGATGGAGAACACATATAAGGATGGGGGAAAGATATACCAGGATTGGGGACAAATATACCAGGATGGGCCCAGGAAGAGGACATATTTACCAAGATGGGGACATACATACCAGGGAGTGCCCAGGATGAGAAGATATATAACAGGATAGGCTCCGGTTGAGGGACACACATACCAGGATGGGGGACAACTATACCAGTATGGGGAACATATTTACCAGTATGGGGGATATACTAACCAGGAAGTGGCCCCGAATGAGATGAGGGACATTATTACTAGGGATGATCGAATACTTCGATTATTCGGCTTTGCGAATATTTTTTGAATACCTCGCCGCTATTCGACTATTCGCGAATATTTGATGTGCAATGTAAGTCTATGGGAAACCCGAATAACAACCATTCGGTACTATTCGGGTTTCCCATAGACTTACATCATGCAATGAATAGTCGAATAGTGGCGAGTTATTCGGAAAATATTCGCGAAGCCGAATATTTGAGGTATTCGAGATCATCCCTAATTATTACATAATAAAGGGTCGGTGTAACTCATATGTCATTATAGAATTTAGAATGCTAAAAGGGCCTATACATCTGACCTACATGCAGACAGGGAAACCGAGGCCCAAACTTTGTATCGGGGCCAATAGGAGACTAGTTACACTACTGCCTTAGAATAAGTTTGTTTGCCAGCAGTGACCCAATGTTACAGCAGAACTGCCATATGTGCACCTGGAGAGTAGGTTAATGTATGATGTACATTTATAATCAAGTCCTTCTATCAGCCCTCAATTCTACCAAAGGGAATGCCATATATCTGTCTATACATGTAACTGAACAATAGGCTGCTAAATATGAAGGTGCAAAATCTTGTTGATTATAACACTGACATTATAGAATCTTTGGTAAAGAATCATTCACTTTTACAAAATAATTACAATAAACATAGGGAATTTTTATTTAAAGTAAATGAATTGAGCAAAAACATTTAGGGGTACTTTGCACGTTGCGACATCGCTAGCATCAGCTAGCGATGCCGAGCGCGATAGTACCCGCCCCCGTCGCACATGCGATATCTTGTGATAGCTGCCGTAGCGAACATTATCGCTATGGCAACTTCACACGCACTTACCTGCCCTGCGACGTCACTCTGGCCGGCGACCCGCCTCCTTCCTAAGGGGGCGGGTCGTGTGGAGTCACAGCGACGACACACAGCAGGCGGCCAATAGAAGCGAAGGGGCGGAGATCAGCGGGACATTAACATCCCGCCCACCTCCTTCCTTCCGCATAGCCGGTGGAGGCAGGTAATGAGATGTTCCTCGCTCCTGCAGCTTCACACACAGCGATGTGTGCTGCCGCAGGAACGAGGAACGAAAATCTTATCTCCTCTTGGTGCGACATTATGAAAATGACCGACGCTACACAGATCACCGATTTTCGACGCTTTTGCTATCGTTTATCGGCGCATCTAGGCTTTACACGTTGCGACGTCATTACCGGCGCCGGATGTGCGTCACTTTCGATTTGACCCCGACGATATCGCAGTAGCGATGTCGCAGCATGCAAAGTACACCTTAGAGTAGCCTGATTCCGCAGCTACATTATTGAATGTATCCACCAGAGTCTGCTCCTGCGACTTTTGCTTCAGTCATGAGGCGCCACAATATTCCATCAGTACCATTGTCTCTGGTGGATAAAGGCTCCGCCAATCCACTAAACTTGGTTTGACTGTGACTTGCACTACCACTGGCTTACTGTGGGGGTGTGTGCCTTCCAGCTAAAGTTATCACCTTTTAGCTACGGCCAAATGGAAGGCACCACAGCCATCTTATTCCTTCTCCAGTCTGCTGGTCACTGCCAGACATAGAGTCTAGTATATATTGCTTGTCTCTGGTTCTCACCGGGCTCTGTATCTTGATCCCCGTGTTTTGTTTTGATCTCGGCCTGCTCTCTGACTACTCTCCTGCCTGCCGTGTTTTGTACCTTGCTGCCATCTCTAGTTTGACCTTAGCCTGATTTCCTGACTATGCTCTTGTCTGCCGATTTTGTCCCTTTTCTGTATGGTTTGACCCTGCCTGATGACTACTCTTCTTGGGATTGCAGCCTTTCTCACATAGTGATCTCCGGGGCCCTGTAGTAATTCCAAATCCATGTCTAAGGTTTAAAGGGTTTCAGGGGTCTCGGGATCCTGCTTAGTGGGCAGCTTGCCTCTAGCCTGTCCGTGACTGCCATCCTGAGACTGTGGTTCCAGGCAGATGTTACAATTAGTCTGTGCTCATCAAACCAGAGCTCTGTATACAGCCTCCTACCTGTTGTTGTGCATGGTCTACTAATCAGAAGTGGTGCCAGGAATCATGGCACGTAAGAAGAGGTTTGCAGGGCTCTGGTCCAGTGGTACTGGCTATCAACACTGCCACACAGGTGAGAAGAGGTTTCCAGGACTCTGGTCCAGTGGCACTGGCTACCAACATGGCCACATAGGTAGGAGAGGTTTGAAGGGCTTTGGTCCAGTATCACAGAGTACCAACATGGCCACACAAGTAGGCGGAGGTTTGTATGGAGCTAGTCCAGTGGCATAGACTACCAACTTGAAAGTACAAGTAATAGGAGGTTTACAGGGTGGCTATGGACTATCGGTCCCATGAATCTTTTTTGCTCAACTATATAAATGAATTTTTTGATCTCCATTTCCTTATGCCCTATTTGTGAAATCTGAGTTACTGGGGGGTCCTCTATTCAAGATCATCAAATCTTGACTAAAGTAGAAAGCCATTATCGATGTCTCTTTTTCTGCAGGACCTGTTGGATCTTACATTATTCAGACAACTCAAAAATATAAATGGGCACTGTGTAATACAGAAATGGTCCTACAGAAGCACGGCAGGAACATTTAGTGCCAGCTTTTCCCATAGATTACAACGTATTGTCAATTGATTTTTGTAACAAGCAGGAATTGTCCAAAGTAGCTAGCCCCTTTAGGCCGTTCTCGGAGTTAACATAGCTTCTCTCAAGGTTAAACATGGCTTTAAGGTACAAATCTTTAATTACACATAAACTTTTCATCAGAAAACCCTTAAGTATAAAACATTTTAGATAATGATTTCCATATCAGTAACCGTCAATTACAAACTAAATCCATTTATCTGTTGGAACTTGTCATCTTCTTTTCTCCAGGTTTTAGATTTTTTGTGATAAGACGTCCAGCAAAAAAAAATTAAAAAATGTAATTACGGTTGTTAGAGTAGACGCAAAGCCCTCGTTCCTTTTGATCCCCTGCTGCTCATTCTTTCATAGATGTCTGAGGTTGGTGGACGCCGGTGAATGATTATGAAGACCTGTCGGTATTGTACTTTATATATAACTATATGACTGTAAAGTAGTTAAGGAGCATGTAAGGCCCCTGGGGCATTCTGACTCAACAGGTTTAAGTACATCAAACAGAACTATCTAAAATTGCATGAAGTCAATTTAAAGTTACGAAAACTAAAGGAGTCTTAAAGGGGTGGTCCGACACCTAAACTGTATTTTCTAACTGTCTATTATTACCCCCTAACCACTTTTGTAATTATCTTTCTTTTACAATTCCCTACACTTCTCTGCTATCTATATAATCCCTAAAGGGTTTTTTTACTGCACTTCTCTCTGATGTTTCGTTTGAGAGAAGTCTCAAAAGTGATGTCACAGAAGGGTACTGTAACTCCCCCCACAGTGGCCATCACCCCTCCAGGACCAGGACATCACCAAAGAGCAGAGCTAGAAGCATTGAGTGATACCAGTGCCACCCCACAGACACTAAAGGCTCTGTCACACAGAGATAAATCTTTGGCAGATCTGTGGTTGCGGTGAAATCATGGACATATTGTTCCATTTGTACACAGCCACAAACCTTTCACTGATTGTCCACAATATCACTGCAACCACAGATCTATCACAGATCTACCACAGCTCTACCACAGATCTACCACAGATCTACCACAGATCTACCACAGATCTACCACAGATCTGCCACAGATCGGCCACAGATCGGCCACAGATCTGCCACAGATCTGTCACAGATTTGCCACAGATTTATCTGTGTGTGTGACAGGGCCTTGACACTGCTCTCAAATGAAGCAGGTTTATTTTTCTATGTAAGCTGAAGAGAGCATGCTGCAAGGGTTAACACAGAGAATTCAGGAATGCCCGTCTTGTCAAGGTCCGAACTGTTGTTTATTTCTTATGTTTGTTTATGCAGCAGAGCACAGCAGGACTTTCAATTGCTCGGACTACAATGTTTTCCAGCAGGCCCTCTCCTCTGATTGACATCTCACTGTCAATGTACAGTCTCTCTAGAGAGCCTGGTGTGGACAGGAACAGCTCTCTCAGCTCTGCTACATGGCTAAATCTAAGGGGCACTTTGCACACTACGACATCGCAAGCCGATGCTTGCGATGCCGAGCGCGATAGTCCCCGCCCCGTCGCAGTTGCGATATTATGGTGATAGCTGACGTAGTGAACATTATCGCTACGCCAGCTTCACATGCACTCACCTGCCCTGCGATGTCACTCTGGCCGGCGACCCGCCTCCTTATCAAGGGGGCGGGTTGTGCGGCGTCATAGCGACGTCACATGGCAGGCGGCCAAAAGAAGCGGAGGGGCGGAGATGAGCGGGACGTAAACATCCCGCCCACCTCCTTCCTTCCGCATAGCTGGTGTGAGCCGCAGGACGCAGGTAGGAGATGTCCCTCGCTCCTGCGGCTTCACACACAGCGATGTGTGCTGCCGCTGGAACGAGGAACAACATCGTAACATCGGTCCTTTCCAAATTATGGAAATGACCAACACTACTCCGATGATACGATTACGACGATTTTGCGCTCGTTAATCATATCAAAAAGGCTTTACACACTACGATATCGCCTGTGACGCTGGATGTGCGTCACTTCCAATTTGACCACCACCGACATCGCACCTGCGATGTCAAAGTGTGCAAAGTGCCCCTAAAACTTATGTCAGAACAGCTGCAGCCAGTAATCTAAAGGGCCCATCACACAGAGATAATTCTTTGGCAGATCTGTGGTTGCAGTGAAATCATGGCCATATTGTTCCATTTGTACACAGCCACAAACCTGGCACTGATTGTCCACAATTTCACTGCAACCACAGATCTGCCAAAGATTTATCTCTGTGTGTGAGGCCTGAAACACACTTCCGTTAAAAACACGCACGTGCCGTGAGACACGTATTTGTCGCGGGCGGGGAGGAGGATGGCAACGCTGCGCTCTCCCACTGCTCGGGTCCGGCCGCCGCTGCTCTGCGGCTGCTGCTGCTCGGTGGCTCGAGCGATGGGCCGGATCCCGGGGACTCGAGCGGTGCTCCTCGCCCGTGAGTGAAAGGGGGGTTGTTTTGGTGGTGGGGATTTGGTGATTGTCCGTGACGCCACCCACGGTTGTGGTGATTTTAGTGACACCACCGCTGCTCTGAACGGGGATCCCGGGAGCGGTGACTGGAGCAGCTAAGTTGTTAGTCCTCCCCTCCATGGGTAGGGGGTTGATGGTCCCGGGACCCGGTAATGGGGTAGGACAGGATGGCAGGCGGGTTATGGGGCCTGGTGAGGTGCAGGGACGCGGGGGCAGCGCTGTGCCGTACGGCACTGTGGTACTCACTCAGCCTGAGACGTTGACACAGTTCACGGTAAAACACGCGGCTGGAAAGACGGTTCCCACGGACGGCTGCTGTTGCTTTTCCCCGGTAGTTAACGGTGACTGTCTCTTTCCCTGAACCTAGTACTTCTGTTGGTATCGATGGGTTCCCACCGGTAACCCGCTCCCCGGCTTGGATATGGGCCGGAGGAGCCCCTCTTTGCCCGCAGGCGCTGGCCCTGAGAAACTGGTGCCTTGGCAGTGGCGGTGTCTCTCTCATACGGTTGGACTTTTGCCTTCAATCGGGACTTAGTTGTTTGGAAACCCGGAGGTCCCCTTCACTGACGGATTTGGCAAATTCACGGCGACTCCATGCCTTGCCGGGGTCCGAAAGGCCCCTGCCAATGGTGCTGGCCTCACTTTGTGTACAGGTCCGGTACCGCCGGGCCACCACCCGTCCACGGTCCTTTCGGCAACTCTGATCAGCCACTCCTGCAGACGGTCACCGCCGTCTGCTAACCTTGCTGTCACTGTCCGGGGCACACACCCGGACGCAGTCTCACTTTTGCTCTCCTGCCACTTCACTTTGCTCCTTCCACTTCCACTTCCCTAGCTCGACTCTACTTTTCCCGCCTCAAGGACTGTGAACTCCTCGGTGGGCGGGACCAACCGCCTGGCCCACCCCCTGGTGTGAACATCAGCCCCTGGAGGGAGGCAACAAGGGTTTTTGGTTTAGCTTTAATGTGCCTAACCGGGGTGTAGGGTGTGGTGATGTAGTTGCCTGTGACCCCTGGCTTGCCCAGGGCGTCACATATTTACCCTGCGTGTTGCGTGTGGTAAGTACGTGTCTCGGGTATGTGCGGGCCACGTGTGTTCTACGTGTGCTATCCGCGATAGCACACGTAGAACCGGTAATTTGCATACTCACGTGGTCCGCGCTGCTGTCCGTGGTGCTGACTTTCGGTCTCCAGCCCTGCCGTCTCACCGCTGCTGCCGGCCGCAGTGAAGTGAATATTAAATGAGCATAATGAGCGGGGGTCGGCAGCAAGAGGCAGCAGCGGCAGAGACAGGAGGGCTGGAGAAGGTGAGTAAATGTTTTGGGTTTTTTTTCACTGACACGTGTGTTTTCTCCGGCGCGTGTCACACGGGACCGCATCCACACTACACCCATGTGGTACGGGTGCGGGCCGTGTGACACCCGTGCTGCCGGAGAAAACACTGACATGTCAGCGTGTAGAAAAACGCACACACGTATAAACGCACACGGACACACGTTCCGTGTGGTTTTACGTGTGTGTGCCTGCTACAATAGGGTAGCATTCTTGAACGTGTCTCCGTGCCACCGGTACCTGTAAAAAATGGCAAACACGTACTGGCGGCACGGATGGGTGTCGGAGGCCTGACAGGGCCTTTAGTGACACATCATTGTATTCAGAATCTCTTTGCCTACATCATGCTGCTCTCAGATGAGGTAGCAAAAACCTGCTGACAGATTCTCTTTAAGGAATGTGTGCAGACGATGGAAGGCAGAATACTTGTAAATCTATCTATTTATCTATCTATCTATTTATATATCTATCTATCTATTTATCTATTTATCTATATATCTATCTATCTATCTATCTATCTATCCCTGTATCTATCTATCCCTCTATCTATCTATCTATCTATCTATCTCAGACCAGCAAAGAAATGCAATAAAAGTCACAAAACTGATGTAATACAAAATGTATAAACTGTATTAATCAAACAATTAGTGTCCAAAAATCATGCAACAAGATAATAATAATAATATTTATTCACTTATATAGTGCTATTAATTCCACAGCGCTTTACATACATTAACAACACTGTCCCGATTGGGGCTCACAATCTAAATTCCCTATCAGTATGTTTTTGGAGTGTGGGAGGAAACCCACGCAAACACGGGGAGAACATACAAACTCCTTGCAGATTATGTCCTTGGTGGGATTTGAACCCAGGACCCCAGGGGCTGCAAGACTGCAGTGCTAACCACTGAGCTACCGTGCCGCCAGATAAAAGCAGTCACACATCCAAATAAAAACAGTGATGCAAAAAGTCTAAAAGAACACAATGTATTGTGATGACAAATAAATGGAATAAAACCCACCATTTTTTTTTACCAAATTTTAGGAAGTTAGCATCATAGCTCAGTGGTTAGCAAAGTTACTTTGCTGCACTGAGATCCTGGGCTCAAATCCCACCAAGGACATCTGCAAGGAGTTTCTATGTTCTCCCCACGTTTGTGTGGGTTTCCCTTCACTTCTCTGATTTCCTTCCAAACTCTAGAGACATGCTGATATGGAATGTAGATTGTGAGCCCCGATGGGGACAGTGATGATAATGTCTGTCAAGTGTCCTGGAATTAATGGCGCTGTATAAATGAGTAACATAAATAAAAGCTCTGCACCCAGTGTTCCTGGAGTATTTGTGCATCTCATATTTATTCATACAATCTATAGATATTTCAAGCTTGCTGTCCACCACCTGTCCCTGTGAGATTTATAATGTAATTTCCCTATGTCACATTAACACATTCAGAGCAATTCCATAGGAAGCCAATTAACTTTGATGTTTTTTTCAGCATGGAATTAGCAGATCTGATTTCTCTACAATTATTTATTAGCAGAGAGCAATTCACTTATTAAAGATAATCTGTCATTTTGTAATGTAAAGACATGGCTGTAATGATGCTGTGATACTGATTAAATTGATATCATTGGTGAAAAAAATCTGCTTTGTTTTTCTTCTTTAATCACCATTTAAAGTGTTTGGCTAATTAGACTTGGGTTTACAGGGGCTGGACTGTATATTGGGTCTTCTCCTCCCTGTCTGTGATTCCTCGCTTCTTCCAACTGGCTCCTGAGTGACAGGTTGCCGCTGGGAATTCAAACAGAGAAGGCAGAAAGGGGTCGGGGAATCACAGACAGGGAGGAGAAGACCCTGTGCACGAAAATATAAATGGCAGTAAACTTCAAATGGTGATTATATAAACCCACATAGCGGATTTATTCACCAAAGGTATCAATGTAATCCGTATTATAGTGAAATTACATAGCCATGTCTTTACTTTACATTACAAATAGGGCTGGCAGGTTCTCTTTAAGTACCACTCCATCAGGTGTTTTTTTTTCAGGGCTGGGGTAGCGCTTTAAATCTAAGCCCCCTGTCATACACTCATTTTCCGGTGGCTTCACCTTTACCCATGCTGCTCCAGTTCCACGGCACCATCTTATGATAGTAACTTCTGACTGGCGAGAAGTTCTGCCACAAGTTCCCAATGCATCTCTATGAGACCCACAACAAAGCCAGAATGAGGCTCTCATAGACTTGCATTGACTTGTGACCTTTGGCGCCTCCATGAAACACCGGAGCAGTCAGCAGGTCACAAATTACAGGAGACCGACTGGAGCAGAAAATGAAGATTGCGGCAGGTGAGCATAAGACAGGGGGCAAGGGACTTAGATTTAAAGTGCTACTCAATCGGTGCAATAAAAAAACATTGGTGATTTAAGATATAATCAGAGAAATTCTTCCCTTGAGATTTTCTAATATATTCTATAAGGGTTTTCAGTATTTAGTGACATACAGTATGTAACACTGCAGGCAATGGAGTATCTAACGCGGGTGTGATAATGGCCTCAAGGGCCCATGTGTTAATGCTAAGTGGCCTAAAGGTCTCTCCGCCACATAAGAAGACATTAGTATTGTAAATTACATATGGTAAGTATGAATCTTGCTACAGATCTTACAACAATGTCACCCAGAAGCCACTGTCTCTGACTGCACATATACTAATTTTTTTTAAAGATCAACCATTGTTTTATTTATTTTTTTTCCATAAATCAATATTTCAGGTGAAAATAAGAAACAGTGTAATATAATCTTATGATGGAAATCTGCTTTGCCATTACTGTGCTAGGAGATGACAATTGTTGGTCATAAAGTGTTATGGAGAATTGTAACCGTCATTTCAGCAGAACGTATGCGACCACCTCTAGCTCCTCCTTCCATAAAATTTTAAAAGCACCAACTGTTATCTTCTCTCATTAATGGAAAAATCTGTGATCACTGAATACAGATTTAACAGATTTTACCCAATAACTGAGTGAGAAAGCTCAGTCTAGGAGGAGAAAGAAGCAGATCTCTCTGACATTACAAAGTTGCTCATCTGTGTATTATTGATTTATGAATAGGGATAATCGAATACCTCAAATATTTGGCTTCGCGAATATTTGCCGAAAAGGTCGCCGCTATTCGACTATTCGTGAATATTCGATGTGCAATGTAAGTCTATGGGAAAGCCGAATAACAACTATTCGGAACTGTTCGGGCTTCCCATAGACTTAAGCGGGCTTTACACGCTACGATATCGCTAGCAATTTCTAGCGATATCAAGCGTGTAAGCACCCGCCCCCGTCGCACATGCTATATCGTGTGATCGCTGCCGCAGCGAACATTATCGCTACGGCAGCGTCACACGCACTTATCTGGACGGCGTCGTCACTGTGACTGCCGAACAATCCCTCCCTCTAGGGGGAGGGACGTTCGGCGTCACCGCGACGTCACTAAGTGGCCGGCCAATCAAAGCGGAGGGGCGGAGATGAGCAGGACGTAACATCCCGCCCACCTCCTTCCTTCCGCATTGGGGCCGGCGGAAGGTAAGGAGACGTTCCTCGCTCCTGCGGTGTCACACACAGCGATGTGTGCTGCCGCATGAGCGATGAACAACATGGATAAACAACCCTTACCGATTTTTGAGTTTGGGACGACCTCTCCATGGTGAACGATTTTCACCATTTTTGAGGTTGCTTAAGGTCGCTGGTCAGTGTCACACGCTGCGATATCGTTAATGATGCCGGATGTGCGTCACTAACAACGTGACCTCGACAATAAAACATTAACGATATCGTAGCGTGTAAAGCCCCCTTTACATTGCGCATTGAATATTCGCATAGCGGCGAGTTATTCGTCGGATATTCGCGAAGCCAAATATTTGAGGTATTCGATCATCCCTATTTAAGAAATAAAAATTAAAATGACGGTTACTCTATAAATTTAGTTTTTCTACAATTGTGGGTTGCAACTAGAGATGAGCGAACCTTTGGTAGTTTGGTTCGGCAGGTAAAGCCGAACCTTAAAAAGTTTGGTTTCTGAAGCTGACTTGATACGAACCTGAATGAAAGTCAGTAATTGGGCAGTTTATGGCTCCACCCACATGCAGCCAGCAATAAGCAGAACACGTCCGGGGGAGGGTGGACAGGGGTTTTCAAAATTTTTTTTGTGTTTGTATGCACACTACATCAGATCACGCTGATTTTACCCCACTGCACGCAGATCACACAGGGCTGAGCATCACTCATACCCAAGCACAGCGCCTCTTGCTAGAGTTGTTTGCACTCGTAACTCACTCAAACTTCAAACCCGAACTTTGGGTTTTTTGGAAGTCAGTTTCCGAACCTGAACCTCGAACCTCATGTTGGATCATCTCTAGCTGTGACACTATGCACTAAGTGATTGAGGCTTACTATTATTTAATATTAACTAGATATAGTTTATTAATCTACCACTTGCTAGTGTTATAAAACTTTTGTGGGTTAGATGGGTTATCCGTCAGAACAAACCAAAATCCAAATATAGATCTGCTCGTTCTTTTCACACAGTTCATCCTTAGATATTGAATACTTGAGCCTACTGAGAAGCTAAAAGAACCCTCACAGTTCAACTACTAAAGGTAGCGTTACACATAAGATACTGTAGCTTTCGGCGCATGTTTGTTCAGGAGACGGCTATCTTGCTGACTTCCCCATACAAATGGACACTCAGTGTATCTGTGTTTTCAAAATGAAGAAAGGGGAATCTGCTCCCAGACAACTCTGGTTATCTCCTAGAGAAAAAGGTCACCTTCCTATGTTATCTATCGGAAGAGAGTTGTGAGGCCCCATACACATCGGTTGACCGGTCCTACCAACATTATCAAGTGCTTGACTTTCATCTAATGTGTATGGGGGTCTTTGGACTCAACTCAGATAAAAAATATATTCATTCTTACTTCTTTACTCTCATATTTCAAAATTTAAAGGAAATGTCCTACTCAGTGAGGAAACATCTATAATCATCCAGGACCTACAGACTGCGATTAGTCCTAACTTTTTATTTTCTATAATTTGTATTATCCAAGTCTAAAATCTTCGATTTCCATGCCGTAATGCATTGAGCCTGCTCCTTTCTGCTGTCACCCCACTACCGATATCAGTAGTGTTTGTGATTGTCCCTTCCAATCTACGCTTCTGGCACAGCATCGGTGCAGGCTCAAGCTTTTGTACTGATGTCATCTCATAACCCATAAAATAACATTCATTTCCTGAAAAACATTATATACTACAATATACTAAGGGATTTATATTTTCTAAATTCCAAAATGCATTCGTCATGCATAAATGGATCCATACATTGTAAAATATGGACCAAGAAGTCCAAGTTCATGATGACAAAGTATAAGTAATCATAAGCAAAAAAACCCTCCTACTTAAGCTCACGGAATCTATGCAAGTCCATAATATAGGCCTGTAGGATATACTTATGCTCCATATAGTACAGTACATTTGTAAAACACTGTCTGCCCTCATAGGAGGAATGCCCTTATAGGAAAATACCTACAGCACATGATGGAACATTGCACAATTTTTTCACCAAACAATCTTACATGCATCCACATAGTCTAGTATCCCCATAATGGACCCACATATCTATGATAAGAAAACTCTAGCTTCAACTTAAAGAATACTTACATAGCAACTCACACCGTATATAAAAATAGTCTTCAAAATATTCTTTTTCCAAAAATTCAGCACAGCAAGTAAATATGGAGCAAATAAGCATATAACAATAGCGAAAAATTAAATCCTATCGTAAGTATTTCAGCCTAAGTTATTGCCATAATTATTAACTCTTTCATCAACTTTCGATTATGGACATCACTATATAGAAATAACATCTGACCCACACAATATTATCCAGTTAAAAAATTTGCATTAAGTTCTATTTTTCTTAGAAAGTGCAAATCATTAATCATTATTTACCTGTATAAGTATGTATGGAATATTTCGATATTCTATTTTATTCTAATATAATCATATCAGAATATATAAATATAGCAAATAGGGATGATCGAATACCTCAAATATTTTTGCGAATATTTTCCGAATAGGTCGCCGCTATTCGACTATTCGCAAATATTCGATGTGCAATGTAAGTCTATGGAAAACCCGAATAAAAACTATTCGGAACTATTCGGGCTTCTCATAGACTTACATTGCTCATCGAATATTCGCATAGCGGCGAGTTATTTGTCGAATATTTATTTGAGGTATTCGATCGTCCCTAATAGCAAATCTAGAAATATAAAAAATATAATCACTGTACGTAGTACATTCAATATACTGTGTATATATATATATATATATATATATATATATATATATATATATATATATGTTTATTTTCTTTTATTTATTTATTTTATTTTATTACTATTTTTTTTTTATACTATTTTTTTTTTAATAATTTAACTTCTCCATTTTTTTTATCTTCCATCCATATATTTAAAAGGCGTAACATTTAGATCAAGACGTAAAATTTACAGGCGCTAACATAATGTACTTTTTGAATCTAAAACCTACAAAAATCTTCATTTCCAGCTTGATCATTGATGCTAATGAGTAAATGTATAGTGTAAATGACAAAGAAAAAAAAACAACTTCCTTCCTAAATTGGAATTTTTTTTGTAGGATTTCCAGATAGATACATCACTTTTGTATATTTTAGATAGTATCTGTTGGATGTATATATACAGTATATATATATTGCTCAATAAAACTTGGCCTAAATCAAAGACACATGAGCCTGCCTATCAGAAAATTACCTAAAAATGGTAGCTGGCCTTATTACATCCATTTAATTTGAGAGTACATCAATAATGAGGAAAATGTTTAATTAAGGTGAATGGGGTAGCAATCAGTGGCATGAATGCTAATTGTATTGATGCAAAATACGACTGTAAATGATTGGTTTCTACTTTGTCGTTAGAGCTAATCAGAATAATTACAGGACTATATAAATAACACATAGCATCCATTATTCTAGAAAATCACAAAAACAAACACAAAGGTTTTTTTTATGATGGAAGAAATTTTAGTACATACCACATTAAGTCAATGGCGCACCAAAACATAACGTTATATTTATATTAGAAAAGAATATATATATAATCAATATGAACTCAATTCGGAACCTGGACTTGATACGATATGAAAAATAACATACATGAAACCACTGTATATAAATCTAAAAATATTAGGAAACTGACCCATTTGATACCATGTGGATATGATTGCCTATTAGGCTAATATAGGTTTACCTACAGGCCTAATAAAACCCGGGGAAAACCCTAAGTTGTGCTAAATTTGCCAAAACAGAAAAACGAGACCAAAAAGCAAGATATGACCACAATCGAAGTAGAAACCTTACGAGGGTATTTTAGACTTTTTAGATGATAGACCACGAGCTAAAACTTTAACTGAGATATATTATTTTGTTCTATACTCCATTATTTTTATCAGTATTCAATTTACTCATAGAACTGCCTGCTCTTTAATATCATTTATGTGCAAAATGGCCACCACCATTGTACATGAAGGACGGGTTTAGACTAAGTGGTTAAAATAAATAACAATATAAATATTTTTGGATGAATATCAATATAAATATTTTTGGATGAATGTCCAAAAATTCTACATTTTTGGAACGACTGCTGTAATTTCTACTTCTGGTATAATGGTAGATAGGCAATAATAGGTAATAATCTATGCCTAAACATTGGAATAATCTATGCCTAAACTTTTGGGTGAATGTCAATATAAATATTTTTGGATGAATGTTAATATAAATATTCTTGGATGAATGACCAAAAAATATAAATTTACTGAACGACTGCTGCAATTTCTATTTCTATTATAATAGTAGATTGGTAATAATAGGTAATAATCTGCGTCTAAATCTTGGAATAATCTACGTCTAAACCTTTGGATGCATGTCAATATAAATATTTTTGGATTAATATCAATATAAATATTTTTGGATGAATGTGCAAAAATTCTCAATTTACTGAATGACTGCTGTAATTTCTCTTTTTGTTATAATGCTAGATAGGCAACAATAGGTAATAATATACGCCTAAACCTTGGAATACTCTACGCCTAAACGTTTGGATGAATGTCAATATAAATATTTTTGGATTAATATTAATATAAATATTTTTGCATGATTGTCCAAAAAGTCTAAATTTACTGAATGACTGTTGCAATTTCTACTTATATTATAATGGTAGATAGGCAATAATAGATAATAATATACACCTAAACCTTGGAATGCGCTACGCCTAAACTTTTGGATGAATGTAAATATAAATATTTTTAGATTAATATAAATATTTTTGGATGAATGTCCAAAATTTCTAAATTTACTGAACGACTGCTGTAATTTCTACTTTTGTTATAATGGTAGATAGGCAACAATAGGTAATAATATATGCCTAAACCTTGGAATACTCAACGCCTAAACTTTTGGATGAATGTCAATATAAATATTTTTGGATTAATATCAATATAAATATTTTTGCATGAATGTCCAAAATTCTAAATTTACTGAACGACTGTTGTAATTTCTCATTCTGTTATAATGGTAGATAGGTAATACTCTATGCCTCAAGCTTGGAATTACAAAGATAGAAAAGAATACCAGACAGAATAGAATATTAAAATATGGAAATTGCTAACATTATTTAAATACAATGCCATTTTTTATTTAATAACATCCTCCAATATTTGTAATAGCAGCTGTTATTTTATTAAAATTTGAGCCCTAAATTGAGCTGGATTGGAAAGGTTAAGGGCTTTCTATCCCCTTATACCTCCGCGTAGAACAATAATAATTTTGCTTAAATTAAAAAAAAAAAAATTTAAAAAATTAAAAAAAATTGACAACTAAACTGAACATTATTTCAGCCCCCTTTTTTCTTTTCAGGCTGCATTATATTATTTTACATTGTTGAGTAGAATATTGTTATTTTTTCATCCGCGGACCCCCATTCCCAACCTTATGATTTAAACATTTAGAGTTTTCAGTTTTGCATCATACAAGTTTTAGAACACAACTTAAGACAGATGTTTTGTCTCAGGAGATGATGATTCCTCGATGGTTCAAGTGTGCTCCAAGGAAAGCTAGAAGGTTGTACAGTTAACTCCCAGGGTGTCATTCTAAACCATACAACCTACTACCTCAACCTGGATGCACACAGCTTCCAACGCAGTCCAAATCTTCATTTCTTCCATGTTTTGCACAGTTTCAGGGCTCCCCCCCTTTTTTCCCCTCCATCGCCCCCTCATTTTTAATTTCTAAACACCAAAGTGCTATAAAAATGAAAAGTATATGGTATCAAGAATTATATCTGGGGGGGAAAAAAAGGATAAATCTAGAAATTCAAGAATGCTTATATATGAAATACCGTACTTAACACTATAGCATGCCAGAAGAAAATGGGCGTCAATAATCTCAATGAATTACACATGCGCATTAGCGACTTATGTCAATAGGTAGAGATGTGGTTGGCATAATGGAATAAACTAAAAGTTTAAAATAAAACATAAAATGCAAATAATGAAAGGTTAAAAGATATAATATAGTTTACATGTTCTATAATAAATATGTTACATAAATATTAGAGATATATTGTAATTTCTCTTAAAAATATAAACTTATGTATACGTAGAAATAGATGGATAGATAGATATAGATAGAGGGATATATAGATATAGATAGCTAGATAGATAGATAGATAGATAGATAGAGATAGATAGAATGATAGATGGAGGGATAGATGGATGGATGGATGGAGGGATAGATAACGGATGGATGGATGGATGGATGGAAGGATAGATGAGGGATAGATGGATGGATGAAAGAATGGATAGATGGAGGGATAGATGGATGGAGGGATAGATGGAGGGATAGATGGATAGATGAAAGGATGGATAGATGGAGGGATAGATGATGGATGAAAGGATGGATAGATGGAGGGATAGATGGATGGATAAATGGAGGGATAGATGGATAGATAGATGGATACATGGATAGATAGATAGATAGATGGATACATGGATAGATAGATAGATAGATACATGGATAGATAGATAGATAGATAGATAGATAGATGGATACATGAATAGATAGGTAGATAGATAGATAGATAGAGGGATAGATAGATAGACAGATAGATAGATAAATAGATAGAAGGATAGATAGATGGATAGATGGATGGATGGAGGGATAGATGAGGGATAGATGGATGGATGGATGGATGGATAGAAGGATAGATGAGGGATAGATGGATGGATGAAAGGATGGATAGATGGAGGGATAGATGGATGGATGGATAAATGGAGGGATAGATGGATAGATAGATGGATACATGAATAGATAAGTAGATGGCTGTATAGATGGATAGATAGATACATGAATAGATAAATAGATAGATAGATAGATAGAAGGATAGATAGATGAATAGATGGATAGATGGATGGATACATGGATGGATAGATTGATAGATTGAGGGATTGATGGACGGATGGATTTATGAATGCATAGATGGAGAGATAGCTAGATGGTAGAATTGTTGCCCATAATTTAAAACTTGAAGAAAGTCAGAATTATTAAAAATTACTTTCCAATCTTAAGTCTCAATTAATACTTATAGTTTCAACAGGTTGAGAAATATGATGACTCTGAACCTCAATCACACAGACCCACAGAAACGAGCTTGAGCAGAACAATTCACCACAAGATCGGATCTACGGGTTCATGTTATTAGGCATTAAACCTTTTACATACCCTTTTTGTGATATTTTTTAGTTTTTAGTTTTAGAGCAAAATAATAATCTTAGCAAGAATTGATTGTTGACATTACATCTTTTTTTTTTTTACATATAGTTTTTACTTTGTAGAAAAATACTTGCACGTAATATTTTTACCTTGAGGAAAGCATCACTTTAAATCTTTATTTTCCGAGCAATAATATTTTTAGGGGAGAAGTTATATCCTCTATGAATAGAGTAGGGTTGCCCACTTACCCAATTTTAAAGAGTCATAGAATGTATAGGATGAAATCTATTAGTCACAATGATATTACATGATATGACACAGCCTCAACAATGCATTATGGGATACAACGCCTGAATTGGGATTTTTAACTCCTTTTTTTTACTCTTTTTTTAAATTTTTATACAACACGGTCAAGTGTAAAATTCTATCCACAACCCTTATCGATCAGTAAGCAAATACATTAGGTAACTTACTAGTATGGCAAGTGTTACTATGCTGGAATAAAACGCGAACCTTTAAATAAAACAAAAAAAACCCCAAATAAAACAGATGCTAGAAACTGACTGAATCCAACGCACAATGACGGAAAATAACTTTTATTCCCTGATTTAACTCTTGCAAAGTAAAAAACAAACACATACATATTTATACACTTGTCAACCAACATGATGGATTTTGGCAGCGGAAGGTTTATAAATTGTCAGGGTGTTTTGTTTTTTTTCTGCTTTTTTTAGCTCTTCTAAGATTGATGTGGTTAATTTAGAAATGAGATTTACTTGCAGCAAACATAAGAACATGTTAACCGTTCGCATTAAAGAGCGATATTACAATCTCCCCTTACCTTGGCTGAACTTTCCAACTTCAGTAACAAGTTTGATCTTCTTGGTTTGTCTGAAACGATCACATTAGAAATTTGTAAAAATTATGGGAAAATGATATATTCAAAAACACTACAATTTTAAATATAATAATATAATATTGTATAACCAACATATATCATATATCAGTATAGATAGATATACATATTGCGTATAATATATAATATTTTACAAAGGAAAACAATATATATATATCTATCTAAAAATCTTATATGTATGTGTATATATATATATATATATATATATATATATAAAAAAAAATATATATATACACTTCTGGATAATTTTATATAATATATATATAACTAAAAGATAAATAAAAAGCATATATATATATATATATATATATATTTCTATGCACACACCGGTGTATATATATATATATAAAGAGAGAAAAAGAGAGAGAGGGAGTAGGAGAAATAAAATGAAAAATATAAATATATATCATATTTATAAATTTATTTACATATATATCAATGTATATATATATATATATATATATAAAGTTAAAACTATATATATATATATATATATATATATATATAAAATATTTTTTAACTTTATATATATCTATATATAGCTATATATATATATATATATATATATATATATATATATATAAATATAAAAAGTATATATATATATATATATACATCAAGTTCTATATTTATATATATATATATATATATATATATGTTTATAGATATAAAATATGTTCTTTTATTCATTTATATATATATATATATATATATATATATATATATATATATATATATATATATATATATATATAATATATGTATTATATTATATTGTACACACACACACATATATATATATATATATATATATATATATATATATATATATATATATATATATATATATATATATATTCTCTACAAAGAAAAAACTCAAATATTTTTTTTTTTGTTTTACAAAGAAAAAGCACAGTACAAATATAGGTTTATTATAGATATTATTACCAAAGAAGATTAATACTAAACTTGCAATTGTTAAATTTTAAGGAATTTCCATAGATGTCAAAATTCTAGCCAAATTCAATTTAATAAGTGAATTTGGTAGTTCTCAGCCTATCATTAGCCATAATCAACCAAATTTTGCAACTATTCGGGTCATTGGTAAATATTTTGCCATCATACCGTCCTTTTTTAAGTCTCAAACATTGAATTTTCCATTGAAAGACTGGAAATGTCCTTTAGTTTCAGACAATCTGAATTATCTTTAAAAAAAACAACCTCTAGTATTCCTTAAGGCATATGACACAAGTTAAACTTAAAATTATGATCATTTCAGCCAAACAAACCATGATTACAGACTTTGTAGATATTTAAGAATAAACATAATAAAACAAATCAAACAAACAAACATTCGAGTAGAGATTTGGATTCCAAAACGCCGTCTCACAAATACGTTTAAGCCGCTGCAACATTAAAAAACAAAGAATCCCATAATTCTGCGCTCTACGCATTAATCTATAATACAAGTCCGTTATGTTAAAAATGAAAAATAAAAAACCTCATAATAAACACAGAGAATGGCATTTACGTGCGATGAATAACAGGTAGAAAATACTAGAAGGTAAAAAGTAAAGTAGAATTATACCTGGCGAGATATACACGGGTGCAGGTCACGGCGGTGTGGCCTATTCCGCCAAAATTGAATGCGTGCAAATTGAAAATA
Organism: Anomaloglossus baeobatrachus; assembly: GCF_048569485.1. Lineage (NCBI taxonomy): Eukaryota > Metazoa > Chordata > Amphibia > Anura > Aromobatidae > Anomaloglossus > Anomaloglossus baeobatrachus. The sequence continues at coordinate 63,216,750 of NC_134354.1, forward strand.
TATTTGTAAATATATAGATATATAGATTTCCATTTCATGAAGCTGTCTTTCCAGAATGTCCATGACGCATCCTGATTTTTTATTTTTTTGTGCAATTTAGTTCTCAGGATTCCAGGCACAAAGCAATGCACAAAATCATCGGCTATCCTTGCGGCAGCAGTGTGCCTCACGGTGGAGATGGGAGATCCCGTAATATGTATGTAGGCAGCTTGGATTTTATAAAATAAGGGAAATGATCTGCCGGAGCAGGGGGGTCAGGGAGGCAGGTTGCCAGTATGCTTCAGAGTAGAGCAATGAGCTCATGTTGTATGCTGTCACCCCATTTGCCTGCTTCATGTGCCTGTTAATTATACGAAACAGAAACTTTTTACTTTGCAACCCGTCGTAACGTTCAATCGGATGCGTGAAATGTTGCATGCCCGTTAAAAACGCCGATGCAAAATCGTATTTGGCGAAAATAATATTTACATTTGTCTTTATCTGTATGAAGATAAGCAGTATAAAAAAAAATGTATCAGGCGTGAAAGGGACAGCCTCCTGGTGGCCTGCCAAAAAAAAAAAAAGGGAAAGCCGGAATAAAGACGAAGTTGTGCTTCAAAGCTGAATCGCTTGCTGAGTCTGACTAAAGTCAAGTTTTTTAAAATCCGCCATTTTTTGAGCCTTGAAAGAAGAAGAGGGGGTGAAAGTCAGCACGGATGTTGCTATCCAAGACCCCTTGGCATGAACACAAAATCTCAGCCGTGCGGTCACATGATCCTCTGCCAAGTCGGGAGTGCATTCCCATAAACCATTCTGTTGATATTGCGGAGGCAGCTATTGTCTAGCGTACTGTACACCCCGAGCTCAGCCCACTCTTCATTAAATTAGCTGGAAAAAAAAAAAACACATCACCTTTGGGGGTTGGGAGTCATGGAAACGTCTACCTGGCACGCTGCCCACTTTCTCTGCCCATCAGCTAGAGATGGAATCGTGGCTGCCTAATAGGATGATGACTAGGAATGCAAAGTTGTCCAGAGTGAATCTGATTCATTCTCGCAGAAACTCTTCAAGCTACTTAACAGCGATGAAGAGAGAGGGAGAAAAAAAAAAGATCTCCTACAAGATGTTAGATTTTCAAGCGTTTCAAAAATTGCCTTCGGAAAAAAAAAAAAAAAAATCAGACCGTGTCGTGTCAAGCCCCTGGACTGCATTAACCTCTTTCTAGCCTTAGCCTCGAAGGATCCTGTACCGGACATTTCTGCATTCTATAAAACTACTTGTCTAGTTTCCAAAGCTTTTGGAAAGAAGAGAACCTGCGACGGGGTCGACAGCTAAAACTTTAAAACCGGACGTAGAAGAGTTAAATCTGACAATTATTCCCTCCTGTCACGGAGCGGTAGGAGCTGCCAATAGCTTGTCCTTTTCAGACTTGTTAAAGTATTGTATAACGGAACCTTTTAAATCTTGTTCGGTGCAGTCAGACTTAAAATCCCTTAGAAAGTAGATGCACAGCAATAGCCGGCAGCGATGGCAAATACAGTATTGCAGAATTCGTGCTGGAAGTAATGCCCCGAAAAAAACTGTTTAGATTAGACTAGTAGACCCCTCCTTGCTCTTAGGTTTAAAGAACCCGTTACTAAAAAAAAAAATAATAAAAAGCATAAAGACTTAAAATAAAATTAAATGCATGCCTTCACCACGTGAGATAAAGTTGATGTAAATCTCATGCTGCTCATTAGGAAATCTAGAATCAGATTGTGCTAGTTACGACAACCAACTATGTCCCCCCTCCTCCTCAGAACCATAGAATAATTATCAAGTGGGAAAAACTCCAAAAGTTCTCGAACAAATATTTCACAATTGGCAATAAAATTAATTTAGGAGTCCTAGTAAATATGCCTAACTATAGGCTTAATAAAGCTATATGGTAAAACAGGTGTCTGGCTAAGAACAAAGGTCAGCAATCCTCGAAATACAAGAAAGAGTGGAAAGTGTATTTTTCATCCAAAGACTAACAGTAACCAGGGAAGTCAGCTTGTTAGTGTCACAAAGAATATGGGGATAGCAGGAAACCAGGGCTCCCTGACCATCAGACTAGGGGGGCCCTCGCTATCCCTAGTGTCAGGGATACCCCTAAAGGTGGGGATGCCCGAGTCTCCTTCCTGGTTCTTCTCCTGATCTAATACCCTCTCCCAGGGCAGGAGTGAGATTAAACCCACAAAAATAGAAAGAAATTCTATCACACAGCACATACAAACAGCGGTGTAAGACAATAAAAGATAAGGAAGAAAACAAGAGCATGGAGGAAATAACAAGACGACGGGCAAACTCCTCAATCACTCCAGGCAAAAAGCATCACTTTTCAGATAGTATGAGACACCACAACACACAGACCAACAAAGTATAACCTATAGCTGGCATGGGTGGAAGATTTCTTCCAGCTTAAAAAAGAGAGGAGTGGATGTGATTGGCCTCCTCACAACAGTTGATCAAAGAAGCCTAACAAACAGGCTAGCAGAAGTTAATATTTGCTAGCCTGTCTACGACTGAGCACAGAGCAGGTCAATGCGTGAGTCTGTGCCTGTGTTGATCAGAGAAACCATCGGTTATTATTTGCACAGATATTGGAGCACCAGGAGTGGGATTTATAATAGTTGCCATGGTGAGAAAGTGTCAATAGGCTAAAGTTGCATTCACACATTGCTGTATGGACCGCAATGTCTGGAGTGGTGGTGATCTACCAACTCATAGCCTCATATATGCCTAGGAGGTTGGCAGTTGGGGTCAAGAGATCCATAGTTGGTCCAGGCACTGCAGTCTGTGCAGGCTTCATGAAAGAAGGACATGTCAAAGCACTTGCCAGGAAGACATGTGCTCATCCCTGCCCCCACCATGTAGTAATGTGCCTATTATTGTACCCATCCTTTAGTAATGTGCCCATCCTTGTCCCTCATATAGTAATGTCCCCATCCTGGTTTCCATTCTGTAGCAATGAGCCCATTCTTGTCCCCTTGTAAAAATGTGTCCACACTGGTATTCTTCTTGTAGTAATCTGCAAGTCCGTGTCCCCATCCTGTAGTAACGTGCATATCCTTGTGCACATCTTGTAATATTATGCCCATCCGTGTCCCCTTTTAGAAATGTGCCTATCCTTGTCCCATTGTTGTAATGTGTCTATGCTGGTCTTCTTATAGTAATGTGCACATCCTTGTCCACATCCTGTAGTAATGTGCCCATCCTTGTCCCCATCCTGTAGTAGTGTGCCCATCCTTGTTCCCTTGTAGAAATGTGCTCATCCTTGTCTCCTTGTAGTAATGTGCCCATTCTGGTCCTCTTTTTGTAGTAATGTGCCCATCCTTGTCACTATCATGTAATAATGTGCCTATCCTTGGTCCCAACCTGTAATAATATGTTCTTCCATAAAAAAAATAAAAAAAAGATCGCCTGTCCTTGATGTGCTCTTTCCTAATTCTTGCTATACTAATAGCAGCTGCCGGCCAATCAGAAGCAAGCCGCTGATGTCAGTTTATGAGATCAGCTGCTGGCCTCTGATTGGATTGCGTTTGCCATGGTTATACCTATGCAGAGAGCTTGTCTCTGCAGTGCGCCGGCAATACATTCAACGGAAATACAGTGCTGATGGTGGTGATCCCCTGCACCTGGGCCACGATCATCAAGAGGTCTATGTGCCTGCAGGACACAAGAAGTAGCCTCTGGGGCCACATGCAGCAAAAGGGACACCTATTTGATACCCCTGGCCTAGACTATAAGAAGATTTTCAACACTCTGAAACTGAGATGTAGAACAGTGGCCAAGGCCATACAGCGATTTAACAAGATAAACTCCACAGAACCGGCTTTGCCATGATCAATCAAAGAAGTTGACTGCGCATGCTCAGTGTCATATGAAGAGGTTATCTTTTCAAACTAGGTGTATAATTGCTGCCAGCATTGCTGCAGAGCATAAAAGTGTGGGGGTCAGCCTGCCAGTGCTTAGACCATTTGCCACACACTGCACCACATTGGTCTGCATGGCTATCATCTCAGAAGGAAGCCTCTTTTAAAGATGACACACAATAACGATTACTGGAACTATGAGACCTTATTTTGTTCAGATGGTGTCAAGCGTGTGTGGTGGCAACCAGGTGCCGAAAACAATGGTTTGTACAGTTAAGCATGGTGGTGGCAGTGTCATGGTTTGTGGCTGTATGAGTGCTGTAGGCTGTGAGGAGCTACAGTTCTTTGAGGGAACCATGAATGCCAATATGTACTGTGACATATTGACACAGAACATGAGCCCTTCCTTTCAGAAACTGGAGAGCAGGGCAGTATTCCAACATAATGACAACCTCAAACACACCTCCAAGACTACCACTGCCTTGATAAAGAAACTGAGGTTAAAGGTGCTGGACTCGACAAGCATGTCTCCAGACCTAAGCCCTATTGAGCATCTTTCGGGCATCGTCAAACGGAAGGTGGAGATCTCTAACATCCAACTCTGTGATGTCATCATGGATGAGTGGAAGAGGATTCCAGCTGCTCCTGTGAAGCTCTAGTGAACTCCATGCCCACACAAAACATTGACACTTTGGGTACAATTTGGCCATTTTCACTCATGGGGTGTACTCACTTTTGCTGTCAGTAGTTTTGATATTAATGGCTTTGTGTTGAGTTGTTTAGAGGGCACCAAAATTACCCTGTTATACAAGCCGTACACTGACTACTGTACATTGTATCAGTGTTATATCTTCAGTGTTATCCCATGAAAAGTAATAAAATATTCTACAAATTGTCTCTCCAGGAAAGGAGACAAACTCTAGCGCCACCTATTGGCAGTAGCAATCCTAAAAGTCACAAGTGGCCTTTTAACAAGCCTTTTCATATGACCTAGGATATATGTCAGATCAGAATCCCAATTTGCAGACGCAGTGTTTTGGGGTGATTGCCCCTCGTCAGTGCAAAGTGTGGGTAACAAATCTGGCTTATGAGAAGCTTTGTGGGGATCACGGGGGAAGACTATTCGGAGACCTGACAAACCAAACATTTGAGAGTGTATTCACTTTTGTGATATACCGCAGACCTCTGGCATGCTTCATAAAGCTGTCTGTCCTCTGCTGATTTTGTCCCAGGCTACACGTCAAAGCTTAAGCATCAGCTGAATAAAGCAAAATGCAATAGCCTATTCTGTGCAGTATGATATCTTATGAAAACAGGAATATTTTCAGGATATTTTTGTAAATTAATTAAATTGAAAAAAAAAAACCCCAAAGATAATTAAAAGTAAATCTGTTGATAACAAAAACATGATTACTATATTGCAATTTTTTGGTGATATATTCTATTAAAACACAGGCAGAAAGTAAACATGTTGATGGCAAAAAAAAATCCTCATGAAAAATATTTGTCCTAATTTTTATGACAGAAAAAAATTTCCATCAAGCATCTGCCGGATGACGAGTATCTTGCACACAGCGAGGTTCTATTTTCATTATGACTTGTTTTAATTTATAAATACATGACTCAATTTTTGTAACAAACATTATGAGATGCAAATCTAAATCAAATGCTAAATAAGGTACAGAGAACGTGCTTTCCTAAAAGAGCGCTCAACTTCCACAATTCAGTGGTCTACAAAAATCTTTAGCATTATTAAATATTAATAACTATTATTCAATAAGCAGCATTATATTATCCCATTATCATTCATAATTATTATTTTTTATTATTATTATTATTATTATTTATCATTATAGCGCCATTTATTCCATGGCGCTTTACAAGTGAGATAGGGTATACGTGCAACAATCATTAACAGTACAAAACAGACTGGTATAGGAGGAGAGAGGACCCTGCCCATTCATAATGGCCTTTGACCCAATTTAGTATGTGTTCTACCTTCCATATGTGACGCCCTGGACTAGTCAGGTCGTCACAGGGTTCTGCACAATCTTTCTCTCCCCATGCAGGGCTCAACGCCCCATGGTTCTGGGAACCTAACCTGCAGTACTGCCTCCACGAGCATTCACAAATCCTAGTGACATCCTGCACTACACCTGCCAGGCACACCAGTGGGCTGCTTAAGTGGAATAGGGTCGCCCACCTAGAGGTCAGGCAGGGAGGTGGGAGGTGACAAGGTAGTTGAGTGGTGGCTCCCAAAGAGAGAGGAGCAGGGGAGTTAGAGCTCCCAAAGGAGGAGAATGCTAGGTCGCAGACAGCAATTTGGACCTGAAGGAGTCGGACCCCCGGTCGCAGGGGATTGAGGCTACGTGTCAGGACCGGTCTTGGTGGACGGTCAGCAGCGTGGGCGTAATCACCAGTCTGGGTCCGAAGGCACAACTAGGTACATGTACCCTAGGTCGGGTAAAAGCTGTATGCAACCCGGCAATTAACTTGTGGAGGACAGGACCTCTATGGACTGTTCCCACCAGCTCCAAAATTGGGACCATTAGTGCAACGAGGGGGGATAGGGATGTCCACATAAGCGGCCCACTAAAATCTCAAGCGTGAGCTCCGGAGAGCAGGCTCCTTACTTAGCCACAGTGGGGAGCGGGGCCCAGAAAGCTCCAAGCTGACGTGCCACAAGAGAACATCTAAATTGTTGGTGCCAAGAGAGAGGCCACAAACCACTAAGCAGTAGTGCAGGGGATGGGACCCGGATGAGTTCCCCTCAAGAGGCAGCGGCAGCCAGAGACTTGGTTCACCCTGTTGTCAGTGTCTGCTTATTTGCTGAGTGAGTACCAATTGATCCCTGCAACCAGCGACCCTTTGCCTCTCCTGCATCCCACTCCACAATCCTGAGTCGGCGGAACTGCAGGGGTCTTTTTCGGGTTAATAAAAAGGGGAAAGAGGGTGCTGTATTTTATTTCAAACAAAGGATTTTTCTCTGTGTTTGTGTTTATTTCTTTGTACTTACAGGATTAGTGATAGGGGTCTCATAGACCTCTACCTATCCCTAACAGTTGTGTGCAGTCATTAACCCCCAATATTACTCCAATTGCCACCTCACCAGGGCAATCGGGAAGAGCCAGGTAAAGTGCCAGGACTGTCGCATCAAATGGATTCGACAATTCTGGGGAGGCTGCAGGTTGCTATTTTTAAGCTGGGGGGTTCCGAATAACCATGGGTCTCCCCAGCCTGAAAATACCATCTGCCAGCTGTCCTGTTGTGGGTTATCATAGCTGGGTATAAAGTTGGGGGGGAAGTGGGGGGACCGCATGCTGTTTTTTAAAATTGTTTATATAAATAATAAAAAAAAGTTGCATGCGGTTACTCCTATTTTGATACAAAGCCAAGGTAAGCGCACGGCTGGGGGCTGCAGCCTATAGCCATATGCATTATCTGTGTTGGGTATCATAATATGGGGGGACCCTACACCAGATATTTTATTTATTTATTTTTACTGTATAATATAGACCCGCAGACAGCACCTGTAATTGTTGGCAGGCAGACTGGGGGCGCATCTGACTGCAACCAATCACAGACGCCAGGATGCCCGGTGGGTGGGGAAAGCAGGAAATGTAAAGCATATGCAATGAAGGTAATGAGCGGCCCTCAAAGTGATTGCGTGGCATGGAAGCAGTGTACAGCCTCGGTAAGTACAGCGCACCTGCTCCTATCCCCCCATCCTTTCTACCATCATTTTTAATTGCCGGAATCTGGTCCCCATAGACTTATATGAGGAACGGAATCTGGCCCGAAACCAGATTTTCAAAACCAAATAACGGACCCGCCGATGCCAGTTATTTGCGAGTCTGCCCATCATTAGTTTCTAAGGTGTATAGCCAGCTTAATTCCTTCAGCCCCAAGTGATTTTCCGTTTTTTTTCCTCCAATTCTTCCTAGGTCCATAGCCTTTTTATTTGTAAGTCAATTTAGCCATATGAGGGCTTGTTTTTTTTGTGGGATGTGTTGTACTTTTGAATGACACCATTCATTCTGCCACATAGTGTACTGGAAAACGGGTAACAAATTCCAAGTTGTAAAAAAAGTGCAATTCCACATTTGTTTTTTGTTTTTATTATTTACCATGTTCACTATATGGTAAAACTGACCTGGCAATATAATTCCCCAGATTGGTAAGAATTTGTGGATACCAAACCCCATGTATACTTATTTTTATCTATGTGGTGAAAAAAATACAGAATTTGTCAAAAAAAAAAAAATTAATTGCACTTTTGGCACCATTTTCAGAGACCCATAGTGTTCTCATTTTTCTAATCTGGGGCTCAGTGACGGCTTATTTTTTGCCTCTTGAGCTGACATTTTTAATTATACCATTGTTGGGTAGATGCGATGTTTTGATCACCTGTTATAGCATTTTAATAAATAAAAAACTTAATTTTGGCTTTTTGATTTTTTTTTTATCGCTACGGCCATTACCGATCAGATTGATTTTATATTTAGATAGATCTGGCATTTCTGAATGCGGCGATCAATACCAAATATGTGTATTGTTTTTATTGTTTTATCTTCAATGAGGCATAAGGGGGGTGATTTGAACTTTTAGGTTTGGGGTTTTTTTTCATATTTTTTAAAACTTTTTTTTACATTTTTTATTGATTTTACTAGTCCCCTTAGGAGAATTAATGCCTGCAGTGTCTGATCGCTTCTGCTGATCCGAGCGGTGCTTCAGTATTGCTCTGATCAGCAGAAATGCTGATCTCCTGTGAGTGCAGGCACTCTGCTAGCATTCACAGGTAGTGAGTCATGACAGCAAAAGGAGTCATCAATTGACCACGTGCTATCATGACAACCCATTTGCACCCCATGATCACGTCACGGGGCCGTCGATGGTAGCGGGGAACAGTGCGAATCCTGCATTAGCTAGTGCTGTCAGAATGTGACAAAGTGGTCTAATGTGTTACCCACCTACATCTGTTAGCAGCACATGTGACACAAGCCCGCATTAAAGGGCCATACATGACCAAGGACGTATATATACGTCCCTGGTCCTGAACAGGTTACAAGATGTAATAGGCCATTGTTCTATAAGCCATCCTCATTGTCATGGCTTATAGTAGTTTTCAGACTTACTATTGAGCCCTCACAATACGGTAAAATTTCCTACATTCATTAGATGATAGCGTTTCAATGAAAGCAGACAACACAGCATCCACCACTGAGAATGGGTGATGGACCCAAAGCTTGTAAAAAAAACTGCCTCCTCCTTCATCCATCTTCCCACACAGCAATATCTGTAAATGACACAGAGCTTTCCCACAACACTCTCCCATAGAAGTCAATGGCCTCAGTTCATTAAAGCGTATATGTCTTTTTGGCCGATAGGGCTTGTAAAAGCAACAAAATTTTCCGCAATGCAAGGTTTTCAAGCCACTTTCTTCCAGATCTGCCAGAATGGGCAGAGTTCGGGCAGGACAGGTTGGGGCTACACTCGCTCACCCCTACCTTATGACTGGCTTGTGGTGAGGCACACAGAGGCACATATCACTTTCAAGACGTGCCTGATTCATTATGAGGCCCGCGTCTCCTAATGAATCTGACACATCTGACTCAACAGCTCCGGTCTTCATGAATCGGGGCCAATTAATTTTTCGTTCTTATGTCCTGGTGTCTGCAGAAAAGCAAATCTCCAGAACTGCTGCTGTGGGTTTTTGCCCACAATACCACAAAGAAAATATCAAACATTTTACATGTATATTTCCTTATGACTATTTGTCATGTGAAAAACTAAGTATACCCTTTTTAAATTCTGTGGTTTTACAATATCAGGACACAATAAAAACAATTTAGTCCTTAAAAGATCTTAAGGAGAGTTAAATACAATCTCAGATAAAGGAGAACTGCGGACACATCACTACGTGTCATTATCTGTAAACTAGGGCGAAATGCAGAAGCAATGTGTGAAAAATGATGTACGATCAATAGCTTGTAGATCCACCTCTAACAGCAATAATTTGATGTATGTTTAGCCTGTATGACTATTAGGGTCAGGCCAGAACTGATTGTCTGTCATGTCAAGGACTAGGGGAGAGTCTGCTGTGACCAAAACACACACCAACGGGGATACACAATGGCAAACAAGGGGTACACCGGGGACACTTTAACAATGGAGGGCTCTAGGACTAGTGAGAGGGAGATGGACACCTCTTCCACTTACCTGCCGCTGTACCCTGCACTCCTAGCCAGTCCCGACACAGGTTGCTCACCTGTCGCCAAGCAGGAACCTGAAGCCCTGAGTGACCCTACAATAGTCCCTGGCTAGGGAGTGGGCAGGTGAAGGATGATAGCCCCACCACTGCACAGAAACAACAAACCAGGAAAGGAAGATAGAGAGGGGGGAAAACACACCAACAGCACCAAAACTGTAGCCACCAAAGCTACTTCAATAGAGGGTTTGCAGCTCTTTACACCTCCTAGCTCAGCATCCAAATGGCAAAGAGGATAACCGGCACCCTCTGCAGGTAGCAGGGGGTATAAAAAGGGACTGGGAGTGGTCCCAAGCCGGAAACACCCTAAATGGTAATGAGACTGATTGTTGGCAAGGAATTCTGACATTAACTCTACAACTGCCAAAAGCAAAGGAAAACACATTTAATAGTGAGAGTCAAGAATGGAAATGACTCTCAAGTCTTGAGTCTGTCACTATTCTCATAATGCAGAGAAACAGCCGAGACATGGTCATTACAAGAGCACACTAAATACCTATATTTGATTTTAACAGTCAGGCTTAAGACACACGGCATGAAAATCAGAGCGAGTGCAATGCGATAAAACATCGCATTCCACTCAAACCAATATTACCCTATGTGCCAGCACACATGAGCGATTATTTTCTCAGCCCTATTTGGACAGAGAAAGCAATTACAGCATGCTGCAGGTGCAATGCGTTCTTGGTTTCTTTCAAGTTTATGGGGCGAGAGAAAAATCGCACTGCACTTGCAGTACACCGGTGTACCGCGAGTGCAGGGCGAGAATGGCAATAGCAGGCTACAGAGGATAGAGGGAGATAAATCCCTCCCCTCCGCAGCGTCGGTCCGCCCCTCCTCAGTGCCGGCCCGCCCCCCGCAGCTGAGGTCTGATCGCATGATCGGACCTCAGTCGCAGTGACACTCGCATGACACTGGGCTCCCGCTGTGCTGCCGGCATGTGCCGAGTGTCATGCAAGGATCGTATTAGTCCCCCCGTGTGGCCCCGGCCTCATGTTGTGCGTGGTATCTTACCATGCACATGAGTGGCTATTTCCTTTGACAATCTGGACTGCCCTATATTTGTCTCTGAGGGCCAACAGATCCGTTAACCATACTCTGCATACTTCCTAGATGCAATTTAAGGAGATGTCTATATGCATCAGAGTAGTTTCCAAAATGTCTTCAAATAAACATCTGTTATGGGGCTTTTTTGTGCAGAACTGTCCAAAAAAACATGGAAAAGAATCTGAAAAACAAATCTGCCACATATGAACTTACCCTAAAAGACCCAACATAGAGGCGCAAAATGAATACATAAAATTCCACCATCCATTCGCAGCTTTTAACACCCCATCTGGAATTACTGATGATTTTTAAGTCTTCTGAGTGATTGAGCAGAGTTCCCTTCGCCCTGGGACCGGCACGCATAACTTTGGCTTGGCACGCTGCCTTTAGGTTTGCAACGGGAGTTAATAATATTTAAATATATTGATATGACAGGCGTACACATATAATCACTCAGCGTATTCATGCCTTGCCTGCGCTATACAGTTTATATGGTCGTTTTCCTGCCAGCAGGTTCTTTATTTCTATCGTTGAGGTCACATCGGGCTAAAGAACGGTGTTAAATCTAGAGATATTACTAAACTTTGTGCATCTGTGCCAACGAAATCTGTCCCAGCCCTGACAGATGTCATCACACAACAAGTCAGAAGATAAGGAATAGTAATTATCTCGTTATATGAGGATTACCGATCATGATATGGTTTTATAGGATCTATAGCCCCACGTCCTCATCCTGCAATTCACTCACTATTTGTGGAAGTTACGGACTTTGCTAAACCGCAAAAATGTTTCCTTGTAGAATAAAAAAATTATATATTTCTTTCTTTTTGGATTGGAGCTCCTACAAATACCAAGATCTAAAACGTCACATTCTGTCAGAGATTCATGTTAAAAGAGATAGACATTTATTAGATAATTCATTATTTTGCACCTTCCAAAACTACCTAAAGCACCCCCACGCCAGCGTTTGTTTATTTTATTTAGTCCCTAGTAATATATTTACCCTCTGGCATTTTCACCTTTATTGGTTTTGTTTCTCTCAGATGTTACGTCACAAGCTCTTACTGCAAGTCTATGAGAACCAGAACGAGGCTCTCATAGAGTTGTGACCTACGGCTCTCTCCATGAATACACTAGAGCTGCCAGCAGGTGACAAATTGCAGACCAACAGGAGATATCCATTTATTAGACATTTCATGATTTTAGACCTTCCAAAACTGCCAAAAGCACCACCACGCCAACATTTTTTTTTATTCAGTCCTTAGTAATATATTTAACCTCTGGCATTATCACCTTTTTTTTTTTGTTTTGCTTCTGTCATTCAGTACCATGTTGTGACCGCAAGTCTATGAGAGCCAGAACTAGGCTCTCAGAGTTGTGACCTATGGCGCTCTCCATGAAAACACTGGAGCTACTGGCAGGTGACAAATTGCATTTCTACATTTATTAGACATTTCATGATTTTGGATCTTCCAAAATTGCCTAAAACACCACCACACCAGCATTTATTTTTATTAAGAGCCTAGTAATATACTAACCCTCTGGCATTTTCACTTTTTTCAGTTTTGCTTCACTCAGGCGGCACCATTTTGTGACTACCCCTTCACTGTCCGGAAGTAAGAAGTTACATCGGAAGCTCTCAATGTAAGTCTATGAGAACTAGAAGGAGGCTCTCATAGAGTTGTGAATTCCGGTGTGCTCCATTAAACAATGGAGCTACTGGTAGGTCACAAACTGTAGACCAACCGGAGCAACACTGAGAACAGATGAAGATGCCGGCAGGTGAGAATAAGACCAGGGGCACTGCCTTTGGATTACAAGCCCCACTCCAGCGGTGAAATAAAAATAAAAACGCTGGAGGGGTGATTTCCGTGATAGATCGGGGCATAGACTTTGATTCTTTGTGGGTACACTTCTCACTGTTTAAAATCTCATGTTGGTCTTTATTTTACTCTGCCATGCTCTGTATGTTAATGATGAACAAGTCATAGGAGTCTTCAATATAACACCAAGCTTAGGAGTCATTATTATTATTATTTATTATTATTATTATTTATTATTATAGCACCATCAATTCCATGGCGCTTTACATGTGAAAGGGGTATACATAATAGGGACAAGTACAATAATCATAAACAACACAAGGCACAGACTGGTACAGGAGGATAGAGGTCCCTGCCCACGAGGGCTCACAGTCTACAAGGGATGGGTAAGGATACAGTAGGTTAGGGTAGAACTGGTTGTGCGGCAGGCTGTAGGCTTGTCGGAAGAGGTGGGTCTTCAGGTTCCTTTTGAAGCTTGTCATAGTAGGCGAGGGTCTGATGTGTTGAGGCAAAGCATTACAGAGTATGGGGGAGGCACGGAAGAAATCTTGGATGCGATGGTGGGAAGAGGAGATGAGAGGGGAGCAGAGAAGGAGATCTTGTGAGGATCGAAGGTTACGTCTTCAATAGATCACCAAGCTTAGGAGTCCTCATTATGCATCAGGAAACCTATCATGTAAAAATGATACCTTCATATATGGTGTTAATTTGAAGGTTAATAGCATTTTGAGGTCATGAGAACCCCACTGCTGAAAGGAAATAAACTTTACACCTCCCAGCTTTCAGTCATAGAGGTGTGGCCAGCACAGTTTCATTTATTACTCAGTACATAGTGAGTGGCAGCAATGACCATCCACCAAGAACTAACTGACAGTAAGACCGTGCCGGTGCATGATTAAAGCTGCCGCTCACTGTGCACTGAACGATGACTGAAAGTACTTCGACTGAAAGCTGGAGGATACTAGGAGGAATATAGTTCATTTCTTCCCAGCAGTTGGGCACTCAGAGATAGAGACAGGCAGTGCAGCCTCCAGGTTTATGTAAACCATGGGAAAGAAAGAGTCCCAATGGGCCCCTCTTTGTTCTTCTTCCTCGTTTAATAGCTATAACTTTTTTATTTCTGAGTAGAGTTCTATGAGTTCTTTTTTTAAGTACAAGTTGTAGTTTTATCATTTTGATCTTGGGGTCAATATGGCATTGTGATCTCTTTTTTTCCATTTTTTTATTGACGGGAGAGCCAAGTTATAAAAAATTCCAGCAGTTTTCCTATTTCATTTTTCCTCTCGATTTCAGCCACAGGCTGGCACTGGATGTACAAACGTAGATATAGACATGGACACCATCAGTATGCCCCAATATGCTGATAAGACAACGCCATCAGAACTGGGCAATCACATTGTGGCAGGTGCAATAGGGGCCCCTATTTTCAACATCTTAAATGCTGGTGTCATGATCACAGATGTTAGTTCGGAAGCCAACTGTATAAAACAGCTGGCACCCATGCTGTATGGAGGAAACTCAAATCCTGAGTCCAATCCATAAATGCATTGCGAAAATCTACCAAACAAGTAAGACAGATGTTGCAAAATGAATTCTGGGCAGATCGGGCGTCCCCGGTGCTGTGGGTCCATGGAACGTGACCAGGTTTGGATATGGCCCTAGCAGTGGAACCTGCATCTAGCAGACATCTATGGTCTACCTTATGCATATGCCATTAATTTACAAGATAGGACAGTCACTTTGGGCTGTTTGCGGTAATTATTACTGTGGATTTTTCGGAGATTAAATAGCCTGATTGAGGCATTAGTATTGCTTTAATAAATAGTATTTATCATTATTAGAAGACTACGAGTAGATAATTGTGTGGTCAGACAAAACATGATAAAGATGTATTCGAAGCTGGATTTAACAGTAGGCAGAAGAGCGAGAAAGCAGATGTTGAGCGGAAATAGTTTGGCACCTCGGCATGCTTGTCAATTTTAGTTAATTTTACAGGCAAAATTAGACAACGCTGGTTATAAATGTGCTAAAAGTGAAGTGATCAATGGCTGCTCATCATTGACTCCTTAGTAATTGCTTTTATTGCGTTGCTGTCGACAAGCTGCTGTTTTCAGATCTATTTTTATGATTTGTCTCTATTTAGTACTTCAGAGGGTGGATGAGTTTCCTGCTGTTGGCATGAACAGGGCTATAGGAATTCAAGCCATTAGGCCTAGGACACACGGCGAGAAAAACGGTGCGAGTGGAATGCGATAAAAAAATCGCGTTTCACTCGGACCAATGTTACACTATAGGCCTGCTCCCATGAGTGATTATTTTCTCATCCCTAATCAGACCAAGAAAACAGTCTCAGCATTCTGCGGGTGCAATCCGATCCTGTTCCACTTGCACCCATTCAAGTCTATGGGGTGAGAAAAACATCGCATTGCTCTCGGGTTACACCAGTGTAACGCGAGAGCATTGCTTTTCTCGCATCAGCCGCCAACGGAGGAGATAGGGACATAAATCCCTCCCTATTCTTCGCAGCGCCGGCCCTCCCCTCTGCAACTGTGGTCTAATCTCATGATCGGACCACAGTCGCATAACACTCGCATGACACTCGGCTCCAGCTGTGCTGCAAGCGTGAGCCGAGTGTCATGCGAGGACTCGCCGTAATGCCCGTGTGGCCTCAGCCTGTATGATTATTAATGCCAGGGTGGAAGAAATTAGG
Source organism: Anomaloglossus baeobatrachus (assembly GCF_048569485.1). Taxonomy (NCBI): domain Eukaryota; kingdom Metazoa; phylum Chordata; class Amphibia; order Anura; family Aromobatidae; genus Anomaloglossus; species Anomaloglossus baeobatrachus. The sequence goes on from NC_134354.1 coordinate 63,232,473, forward strand.
TATTGTAAGGTAGCAACCACCGATTTTGTACATGGTCGCTATGTGTCGCAGTGGAGAAGGTCCCCTGCGATATGAACATGAAAATGTTACTATGGGACCCATAGTTCAACAAGTCTTGGTATTGTATTTAAGTGTCAGAATCCCTTTAAGAATAGCCAGTGTGCTGGACAGGTCTGGATAATCACATACCTCCACCTGTGGGTGTGTCCGGTCTGATTTAAGAGACTGTTTGTTTGGTCACATGGTCTCTGGGTGCTTAGA